>NC_036874.1:10897819-11021409 GCF_002910315.2 Salvelinus sp. IW2-2015 | reverse complement strand
CTCCTCTTCCTCCTGGTCCCAGACCCTGAGGTGTGGACCCAGGACCATGTGCGCCAGTGGCTGGACTGGGCCATCAAGGAGTACAGCCTGGAGGAGGTGGACATCATGCACTTCCACACACTGGAGGGCAAGGCCCTCTGCAAGATGACCAAGGAGGATATGATGCRCCTCACGTCCGCCTACAACACRGACATCCTGCTCGGCCACCTCAATTACCTCCGRCAGAGTAAGGGTTACGGCCTGGSACTCRTAGAAASTTTTCATWTGAYTATTTTYATACTRCATGAGGACATAACTGATCTATGTATCCATTTTGTAACCTTCTTTGAATCTCTTTTTAGGCAGCCCTACTTTCTCCTACCCCACAACTCCAACCAACAACACACAGCAACAACCCAGACTACAGGTTAAATCAGGTAAGACAATTAACTTCACAACTCATTACCAAGAACACAGTGACAGTGTAAAATCCTTAAACTGCATGCATAAAGAACCTGGAGCTAGCGAGCATTGAGATAAACAGCCTTAAAATGAGTAGGGGATTAAAATGGAGGGGTTTTGTGGCAGGAATAATCTATTCAAACCTCTCTGAGGCAGATCAAATACTTCAAAATGTAGTGTTGAGTTGCCATTTCAGATTATAGTTTAGAGCGCTTTAAAGTTTTTTGGCGGAGCGTTTCCCTGAGTTGATGACTCTTTGACGAGTCCACGACTCAAGTCAGTTTCAGACAGGAAACAGCTGCACCGGCAGAGAAATGGACGAGTATGGGTCCCACTTTGGGACACAATTGACAATCTAGTGGCAACAGAGGTGGCACGGTCAAAAGGACACTCATCCCAAGGAATACTGGACCATCTTCAGCTCTGTCTGTTTTCTTCTGGCTGCTTCAAATCACTCAAATCTCAGTTTTTGGGCTTCCTTCCATAGACTGTAAAAAAACTATGGACGAAGCCATCGATGACGAATCCCCATTGTTTGCTATGGGAATGCTCAGTGGTGCATTTGATGATCAGGAAGTATCATTTCAGTGTGTCCCCATCTTGCTACATGGGAGGAGTTTTTGGAAACATTGCATGCGCAGTTTGAGCTACTCTGGGAAATTACGTTGCAGGCTAGGTCAGTGTTGACCCCTCATGTAGTATGTCAAGTTGAAGGCCCTCCGAGGTATCGCAGGCTGACATTAGCAACTAAATTGTCCAAGTAATCGGACATGCAACTGGTGAAGTAGAAGCAATTCTTGATACTGTCACGTTCTGACCATAGTTCTTGTGTGTTTTGCTTGTTTTAGTGTTGGTCAGGACGTGAGCTGGGTGGGCATTCTATGTTGTCTGTCTAGTTTGTCTGTTTCTATGTTTGGCCTAATATGGTTCTCAATCAGAGGCAGGTGTTTTGTGTTGTCTCTGATTGGGAATCATATATAGGTGGCTTGTTTTGTGTTGGGGTTTGTGGGTGGTTGTTTCCTGTCTTTGTGTTTTCTCTGCACCAGATAGGGCTGTATCGGTTTGCCACATTTTGTATTTGTAAGTGTTCACTGTTTATCATTTAATTAAACATGTTGAGCACTGGCTACGCTGCGTGTTGGTCCGATCCCTGCTACACCTCCTCTTCTCGTGAAGAGGAGGAAGGCTGCCGTTACAGATACCATGATTGTGTTTGGGAAAAAATGCTTCCTTCTATGGTTGCTGGGTAAATACACTTGAATTCAATCACTTTTGACAGTCCCCCTTTTGATTTGAACTAAACATCCCATACATATTTGCCCATTGTAGAAGTTCTCACTAAGTTACTTTAGGACCCAAATGCAAAAACATTCAAGAGATAAAGGTGCTCAAAGTTGACCTATTTTACAAACCCCACCATGAGACAGCTATGTCTTCATCACTGGAACAGAAACGGTTGAGATTGCTATCATTTAAAAGCTTACAAACAGTGTTGTCAAACTATTTTATACTTTCTTGAAAATAAAAATGTAATTTAACCTGAAACATAAATGATCAATAAACGCTGAAACTCCGATTTGTTTCATATTCAAATATAGGTCCATTYTATTTCTATGATTGACACCCACCCTGTATTCAAGAGCATGTTGTCTCAACCAATGGCAGGCACAACACAAAAAACTCATGATGTAAAGTAGGGTCTAATCTACAACATATGCATATATGAAGAAAGAGCTTACGCGTTTTTAGATAATTAACTTCAAGTCCATTTTCATTTAAAAATCTCATAATTTATTTGAAAACAGTTTGAAAAACCTTTTTATAAGCTTTTAGCTGATATCATGTTTATACTTTCTGGTGATGTAGACATGGATGTCTCATGGTATGGTGGGGTATGCAAAATGGGYCAACTTTGAGCACCTTTATCTCCTAAATGTTTTGGTATTCAAGTCCAAAATGTAACTTTCTGACTACTTCTTCCATGTACAAACATTTTATGGAAAGTTTTGTTTAAATCAAAAGGGATGCTGTCAAAAAGTGATGGAATTCAAATGGATTCACCCTGCTACCCCTGTCTGAACTTTCTTCCTGTGGATGCCTCGTCTCACCCTCCGTTCTTTTTGAGCAGAGAACAGCTATGAGGAGATAGGCAGAAGGAACAGCTGGTCATCGAACCCCATGCTGCCTGCAGTAACCAAAGGTACAATAACCGACGTCACATCTCATTCTCAGTGCTTTACATTTCTTGTGAGCACTAAGGCAGATTCATACTAATAGTTGTATCAGATATTAGTTCTAGAAATTATTACTACAGTGGAGGCAGAATAAATTCATTTGGTCAAGCATTTTGTAGTTCAAGATGGAATAATAATAATGATAGAGAAAACTAAGAGTAAACAGAACTTTGTCGACATGTTTTCATCATGCTGATAAATACATCATGTTTATGATTTAGGTTCTCAGATGGAGCACCAACACAGCACCAGAGTCACAGAGCCTCCGCCGAGAATTGTGCAAGGTGTGCATCTGTACTGCTTTCTCATTTCCTGATCCTAGTTTGTTGWAACACTGGTATAACCTTTGTACCATAGTCAAGCCAACAATGTCTTAACAGAACAATCTAACCTTTCCAACCCTTAATTTCCTTGCAGACCCATACCAAGCATTAGGTCCCATCAGCAGTCGTCTAGCCAACCCAGGTGAGAGCATATCCCATAATGCACCATGTTAAACTGGTGAACCAAAAAGGTGGTGACAAATGTGGCCTTTACACTGTCTGCTTTGGTGTCATGAACTGTAACACTCAAATAGATTGAATAGGAGAACAGAGGGATTCCTTAAAAAGAGAACAATTAAGTCGTACATTCCCGGTCTGGGATGACACATTGACAAAAATGTCCACCTAGACGATAGCATTATACATTCACCCTCAGCAAAACTAAGCTGAAACATTTTAATTATTGTCTCCCGTTAACCAGAATGACCCTGTTTGACAGAATTAATTCTGTATCTCCTCACAGAAGGCCAGGCCCTCCACTCCAAGAAACGAACAGGCAAACACAGTTCATACAGGCTGCCTGACCCCAGCGCTCACAGGCCTGTGGGTAGGTTTCTGCCTGGTCCACCCACGTTCTGTCTCTCTCCATGACACACAGTGAAAAAGGTCACATTTGCAGAAATAGTTCAAACTTGAAAATGTATTTAGAATCCTGGTGGTATCTCTTATGCAAGTTATATTCACAGACACCCATGGGACATAGATTGATATGACAATAGCAAAATAGTCCACGAGAAGGAGATAGCAATGGTGCATGAATGAAACTGCATGTGAATAAATGTAATTGTATTTGTGTCAAATTGCCAGTTGGCAAACTATCCCTACGGGATTAATTGACACAAATAAAAATGACAATGATTCACAGTAATAATTCTTACGGTGTTCTGTGCAGATCGCATAAAGAATGAAATGAAAATCACACAATAGTAGATAAGGATATTCAAGCAAAAATACTTATCTATACAAATACAGAAAAATGAATTGTGTATGGATAAAACTACACTAATCTACAAACAATCCTACTCTTAAGAGAAGCATTTCAGAAAGAGATCTTGCTCGCTTTAACAGAATCCAGCCCTTTGATGCATCCATTCCCCTCACCCCCTGTCCCGTTTCTCTTCCAAGGCTCTGGACAGATCCAGCTGTGGCAGTTCCTGCTGGAGCTGCTGTCGGACAGCAACAACTCCAGCATCATCACCTGGGAGGGCAACAACGGCGAGTTCAAGATGACCGACCCGGACGAGGTGGCCAAGCGTTGGGGCGAGCGCAAGAGCAAGCCCAACATGAACTATGACAAGCTGAGCCGCGCCCTGCGCTACTATTACGACAAGAACATCATGACCAAGGTGCACGGCAAGCGCTACGCCTACAAGTTTGACTTCCAGGGCATCTCACAGGCCCACCAGAGTCACGGCGGAGAAGGGGGCATTGTTAAGTATCAGACTGAGGTATCTTATGCCCAGCCCTACCACAGCCACCAGCCAAAAATTAACTTCATGAACACGCATGCCGCCCCTATGCCCGTGTCCCCTGGGAACTTTTTCGGGCCGTCTACAACTTACTGGAACTCAACAACCAGCCCAATGTATCCCGGGTCTCCCATGCCAAGGCACCCGGGGACTCACTCCCACCTGAGCTCATACTATTGAGGTATGGGTGTCTTGCACTAGACTGGATGGCAGAGCTTTCTGAAACAGACTGATATCCAAGATACCATCCACAATGTATCTGGTCTTTACATCTAAATTAGGTTGAAACGCTATGCGAGTTTTGTTAGTACAGAATGTAAAATGGACAATAATGCTCACGTCACATCTTCAAGCAGAGGCACCATAAGATAGGCAAAAGGGAGAGGGTAAACAATGTGAAGAAGCAATGGTGACTAGTAGAGACCAAGGGATAGCCATGAAGGTTCTGCCTTCTTGAATTTCTCAACTATGGAGGTTGAGAATTTGTTCATATTATAGCCTGTGATTCAGTTGTTTGAAAACCACATTTTTCAAGTAGGTAAGTATTTTGTTTAATATGTCATTGAGGTCATTGAAGGACTTAAAGGGGAAAGTCACTGACTGTGGGAAGTGCTAAAACTGTTATGAGGTCTTGATCGCAATTACTATATTCATTGATCTAACATTTGTAAACGTATCATTGTACAGAATGTGTCATACAATTGTAGCAATAAAACATTTACCCCTGTAGTAATGCTAATAAAAGGAACTTGTATATTTGAGTTGGTCTCCTTTCTTTTCTCCAAACCATTGATAATTTTAACTGACAAAAATATTAACTAGATGGTGTATCAGTAATTTGTTTTATTGCCAAGGTGAATTATCGACATGAACATCGGGCAGTGACCACACTTGCTGTYTATTTGTCCACACCAAAGAACTCCKCGAATGTTCTGTGTGGTTCAGAGACCTGCTCCACTTCCACAACAGCAAATCCCTTCACAGGTCTCTCTTTAAGTCTCTCCACCTGCCTCACACCTAACTGCCCCTCCACCACGGACTCGGGCTGTGAGGTTGTCGTCACCTCCTGGGTCAGAGCAGGCTTTGTGTTGTATTCCACCGACCACGACTTGCTGGTGACCATCTTGGTGGTGGCTAGAGTACACAGAGCGAGTTAGATGCCAAACATCCTCACCGACACAGACTGAATAAATGGATACTCATTGATGGTGACAGGCTAATAAGCCTTGTGTGTAAATGTTTGAAAATGGCTTTCCAAATAAAAATTATTCATATCATAAGGCCATCTTTACAAATGCAAAAAAGTACTCGACCAAAACAACCTCCCAAAACCCAACAGTAAGTAAATGCAAAGATACACTTGTAGGCACAGTACTCACCAGAGGGGACAGCAGAGCTACATGTGGACTCACAACAGGAGCAGACTGAAGAAGCTCCATACAGCTCCTTCCATCTGATAGGACCAGACCAAGACATGTCAGAGCAACATGAGTCTTGTTTCTATTATTCATGGTTTTCTATCATCTTTTGCAGGGCCTATATGGATAAAGTATCAGGCAGCTTCAGTATTAGCAGGGCTTACCCCCCTGCTGCGGAATCGTAGGTGCAGGCCTTCGCAGTTGAAGAGGGGACAGACCTCCCCACAGACATAGCACAGTGCATGTAGAGCTGCTGTGGCTGAAGAGGCGGCTCGAGCTGATTCAAATGTGGCACAGAATCTACAGTTTGCATACTTATGTACATACTTCTTCCAATGCAATGTAGTGTCAGAGGACCTCAGTAAAATTAATTGCATAGACAAGGGAAAGAAAAAGATTAAGCTCAGTAGTCATAATGCTTGATGAAGGCCATGTATTGCATAGGAAATCTAACGAGGGCATAGCACTCAAGTTCAACTACTGGTCAGTTGACTATGGTTACTGTTGCATATTACGAACGGAGTGCATCCTTAACATACCTGCCCTGCTGTCATTCCCTGAAACAGAAAAGCATCCATGGTAAACCTCACAACATTCCTTTTATATGGGATGAATCTGGAGCCACTGTTGTTTCTGCTCTCAACCATGCACCTGAGCAGAAAATAGATTACTGTTAAATCCAAGAAGTTCCTTTTTTTTTTAAAGGGYCAATCTGCAATTGCTACATTCATCTTTGGATTTATAAATGAATGATATATACCCATATATTCTTGAAGAATATAACTTATCAATGCTGCATGAGCCTAGTTCAACTGTGGTACAACATCAGAACCCAAAACTATCATTTGGGTATCACAGATGGGCAGTACTTGCATCTATTGCTCGCTCTATGAATTTGAGAGTGGTTACATTTCTCCAGCCCCATCCTTCAGACTTTTGCCAAAACATGGGCGGGGATTTTCCTTGTTATTGTTTCAGCTACAGATTRCCTCTAAAAGCAAAGTACTGTGCAAATGATACTGATAGAAGTGATCTGGCATACTGTATGTCTACATTACCCAAAATGGTCAATGACAGTAAACTGAGGCGTAGAGGAGTGTGACTGCTTAATGGTCACATTACATGAGTGGACATAGAGACGTCCATCTTTAGACAGGGAAGGCACTTCAGCCTGAAAGTACATGGGCTTTCCCATAGAGTATCCATCGGATGGGGCAAGTCTCTCCCATTGAGCTGAGGGAGAGAGAATGAGTAGTCAGATCTTTCAATTACCTGAGGGCTCATTTAAGTACATTCTATAACATGAGGACTACTCATTTACTGTAGATCAATGATTCATCTATACCCTACCATTACGTGCAGTGAGCATGGAACGAGTTCTGTTCTTCATTGGTTTAGAGACCTTGTGTACCACGTTCAGCATGTAGCCTATTTTGTAGGAGTAATGATATCTGGAAAGAAATAAGCAAATAATTGGCATCGACTATGAATCAACTTTTAAATGTTGTGCCAACCTGCTATCATTTATGTCCTTTTCTTTGTATGGAATGATAACCCCTCCAGTGACATGAACTCAAGGTAAACATCAATCCATCATAAAATTGTGTAAATACTGCAAGTCACCTGTTGAAGTGACAGACAACTTGCAAGGTGAATGGTGCAGCTCGTCTGATAGGCCCTTGGAGCTTCGGAGGGTCATATCGGAGAGTGTTGGAGTAGGCCACACGATTATTTACTAGCTGTTTATTGAAGATAAGTAGGCCTATGTCAATATCAACAAGGTACTTCTGGGAAATGTAGGCCTATGAATGCTGACAAACCTTACCGAGCGCTTGCTCCCACAGAGGCCGAGGTCGTATTCGAAGATGAAGGAATCTTTTGTAGATTTATTGGTTTGACATGTTCCGAGTGTCAGTTGAGACGGTGAACCCCCGGAGCCCAAAATATTTTTCTTTACCTGCACGAACATCTTGTTGATCTTACAAAGTGTTATCACTTCGCGGGCTTGACTTTTTGGACCAGCGGGCTTCTGTGTTGGGTACACCGGGATCAGTATTTTCCTAACTTTATCCGGTAATTGTTCATGTCCAGTTCCACGGACTGGAGAGAAATGTTCCTTGTCTACCAGCGGCCCCCTTGAGTGCTGGAACACAGGTAGTTCGAGGTAAGACGGCGAGTCTTCGGTGAGTAATACCTTCACAAATGACTGGCGTTCATTTGAGCCTCCCTCTGCTCTTAGAGAATGCAAAAGGAACAAAAAGGCCAAGTTGAAAATATAAAACATATCTATATTCATGTACCAAATTGTACAATAACTCGAGCAAAATCAGGCCCTGCGTCAATTCATATCCATACGTATGCCGCGTTCAAATACTAGTCGGAACTAGGAAGCTTAGACATTTCCGACTTGCTGATTCGTTGATCACCGCACGTGTACAACCAGTTGGCAAATCGAATTTTTCCGAGTTTCCTAGTTCCAACTAGAATGTGAACGCGCAATATTCCTTGCAAAATGAGCCAGAATCAAAAACACCTGTTGGAGACCTAGTCGCACAACGCTCGTGCCACCGAGGCCATTTGAACTGCAGGGAAAATATTAGATAAATTGGATATTATAATATTATAGATGATTATGCCTGCCTATACGTTTTTATAGACTAGACAAAAATAGTCAGGGCCTATAAAAATGAAGAAAATACAAATAGACAATTATAGATTATATACAGACAAGTTATTATCCATACAGTGAATGCTTTGTACGTTGTTAGCTCTCATTTTCAACTTTCATGACAGATAAATGTGGGATATTGTTAATTATATGCCTAGATGTAAAATAAGTGTTAAGCACATTATTTTTACATTACTTGAGCAAAAACCATGTGTGTGTTTGCCCATCTCTAGAAAATAGTCAGTTCAATGGAGAATATATTTAATGTACAGAAAGCACACATATGTGTTAAATTCAGCAGAATACAACGTTTTGGAACGGACAGATAGAAATACGGTATGTATAACAAACATGCCTCTCCGACAATTAGAACAAGGAATCATGCCAGCTCTATTCATCACATTTATATCTGAAACGTTTCGACGACGCTGGCCAACAATGTGGTCATGGTTTCCTTATGAATTTAGCGGCAGTAGCATTATATTTAAAGATGGGTAAATCACAGTGAGAGAGTGAATGATAGGAGAGTTAGAGCAGAGCCAGTCCAGTAGAAGGCAGAGGGGGCTGCGGCCCCATTACACCGGTGGGTGGAACAGCATTCATTGSTAAAGGTGAAGTTGAGGCCCATGGCGTACTTCTCACCAGTCAGTCCACACAGGGCGGAGGACACAGCTCTTCTCATAGAGCGTCACACTGAACTCTCCTGTAGATTAAAGGTGTTTATGACCGAGTTAGCGTTACATTAATGGTGTTATTTGTACACACTCAATCACAAACATGCGGGCACACAAACACAATGTATGTAACTAAAGGAGCTCTCACCACGCTCCCCCACAGCTTTGCTGGACAGACATAGCTGACCTGGAGGACACTTCTGAGGGAACTTGATACAGTCCAGTGGGGAKATGACAGGGAAGACACAGGTGAAGCAAAACAGAGGAACTGAAAGAGAAAGATATTGATTACACTAAGAACAAAGTAAAACGAAAGTTTGGCGCAGGGACTGAAGGATAGTAGAGATTTTTGATTGATAATCTTCACTGACAATATTACCTAAGGAAGGAGCTACAGTCTTATGATGGAAATGGGTGGGAGGAGCTTAAACAATGTTTTTAATGTAATAATGCACAAGTCAATATACAAAGCTAAACACCAATTAGCTTCTCCCATAAACACACATACATGCACACACAAACACAGTACATGATACATTGCAATATAAGTATTCCATTTCTAACTCCTTTCTCTTCCACTTACCCACAGATGGTACCAGACACAGTAAAAGCAGATGGCATAGAAGCTGCGACATCACTTGTTTTTGTTGTCTCTCTCCAAACAAAGATAATATCCTGTATTCCCTTTGATTTGACTGCTTTCCCAGCTCCTCAAGACCTTTCTGTCTTCTCGTTATCTAGTTATTCTAKATCATCTAAAGAACAATAACTTGTTGCAACCTTCTCTTATCCAGAAAATGTGTTGATGTAGTCCTTTCTGGGGATGCGTCTGTACAAACCTATGGTATTATGCCAGTAATTTTAGTCTTCTCTCTCTTCATGCATCGTCTGCTCAGATCTGAAGATAGTATCTAGGAAAACGAGAGGCTACCTTAATTATCTCCCCACCCCAACACATCTGATTCAATTAGACCATTATCCGCCCAGTGATAAGACTGAAGTCACTCCTCCACCATGGCTGATTGTCAAGTGTACACTGGAATCTGCATAAATACTAAAGTAGAAACAAACTATCTGAGTATTCAGTTAAATAGTGTGTATTGCAAGGAAGATACAGAAATATATTGCTGAAATCTACAGTACTGCTTTGACGTGTATAGAGGACCTTCATACAAGTATTCCGTAACCACTCACTAAAGAAGAGGCTTATTGAATCATCCCATATTTCTTAATGAAAAACTCTGAAGTTTAGAGGCAGTACTGTCAAGTGACTTGCCGTCTTATGACTCGGACTGAAGAGGGGGCGATGAAGACTGAACTTTAACAGTATACATATATTCACAGGTGACGTTGAACATAAACAGTACAGTAAACTGATTGTGATTCTAATGCAGTCGATGCTGAACATATTCAATTCGCAATATAGATGCCAAGCTGTAAGAAATGCCAGTATGACAAGGAGATCAAGTACATGCCAATAAAACCCATGCACATTTCTGCTCTAAGGGACTCCCAAACAATAAGCAATGGGGCTGAGTTTGCAGAGAAATACTGTTTGTTTATTTCAAGTACACATTAATGGTGTAATGCAGAAATGTGGTTAATCGAGGGTTGAGATTCCACACATGACTTGGTTAAAAAACACACCTTCCTAATATCTTGTTTAAATGGTCCCTTTTCAGCACATTGGTCCATCTTTCACTTCATGTCCAGGCGAAAACACACATGCCGTTTGTATACAACTATAGATTCGGGCTCTTCTCTTTCCTTGATTCCTCTCCTCATCTACTTCTCAAAACGCATTGGAGGAGAATATCAGAGGGAAGATGAACCTTAGATTTTTCTTCCCTCTGATCTTCTCCTCCAATGCATTTTGAGAAGGAGCCAAAGAGAGAGGAAACATTGAGGAAAGAGGAATTGAGTCATGCACTACATAATGAGTTTAGTACAACCCCTGTTGGAGGAAAGTGGGCATTGCTCGTCTGTCGACCAGCTGCCGCCGCAGCCTGACCACAGCAGAGTCCACCTGCTCTGCGGCCCTCTTGCCGTGCAGGTTGGCCACCAGCTGCAGACATGTGCCCTGCAGCCTGGAGAGCTCCTCTTCAGAGGAAAGCAGGCAGCGTCTCAAAACAGAACTACCCTGAGAGAARAACACAAGACTCAGAACATGAGAGCAAGCACTTAACTCGACAATTGCATAAATCATGGATTGATGTCAATGGAAGACTTGCACAGAAATGTGAGTCTACTACAGTAAATGGCCAAGTACATAATAAGA
Organism: Salvelinus sp. IW2-2015; assembly: GCF_002910315.2. Classification (NCBI taxonomy): domain Eukaryota; kingdom Metazoa; phylum Chordata; class Actinopteri; order Salmoniformes; family Salmonidae; genus Salvelinus; species Salvelinus sp. IW2-2015. The sequence continues at coordinate 11,009,904 of NC_036874.1, read as the reverse complement.
GAGTGTCACTCATGTTCATTTTTAGAGGAAGGTCGTTAGTTACCTGTATGAGATGAGCAGCCTCAGGTAACTGGGTCCCAGGGTGTCTGTGGTAAACCTTTACTATAGGCCTGTTCAGTTTCTCTCTGGAAAATATATCCCCACTGTACTCAGGGCCCTGGAAAACACATGACAACATAGGAAGATAGGGGTGGAGTAGTGAAGTCACCCACTATCAACATTATTACAACCAACCAACCATTACACCAACGTTAGTGGCTCTTTCTTTACCAAATCAGCACAGATACAGACACTATCTCCAATGCACATGCTTATCCATGACAAAGCTTACAGACAGTTCCACTCACATACTGACCAGTGCTCTGTCATGGCTGTGACGAATGCAGTTCAGCTGCCTCTGTTTGCGGAAAATGGCCTGCCTGGTGGCTGCAGACATAGTTGTAAGATTTTGCTGTGCGAGAGAATGAGAGTTTTACTATTTTGACTTTTAAATGTTAAATACTAYTGTATGTCCCATGCTGTACCTTCAGAGTGACTGTCTCAGCTATTTTCTTCACCAGAGCTTCATTGACAGTACGGTGGGCAGCTTTTTGCCTGGCGATGGCATTGCCAATCATCTGCCTGATGTTTTCTCGTAGCAGCTGTGATTGGTTCACAGCCAGAGTGGAAGACTCCAGAACCTGCTTACATTCTGAGAAGGGAAAGATATGGGTAATTCTTTATTTTTCAGACCTGTTTCAGCTGATATTTGCCTAGTATCCACTAAGAGTGTATAGTAGAAATGGGCAATTTGTGGGACTAACTAGCAAATGGTAAGCCTACAGCTGCTGGTTTAAATAAATCCCAAATAAATAAATGAGTGGCTATTATRTAACTATTATGTTATTACACTGTCACCACGTCGAGTCTAAGACAAAAACTAGGTGAATCACTGACAATAAAACAAAGTGTAACCACAATAGGCACTATATGGGACAAGGTGACGTCAATACAGTGCCATAAACTGTGTTACATTAGTACAGTATGTTATTGACATAGCACCTGGAGTGAAGGGGGCGATTGGCTCTGGCAGTTTTATGAGGCCTTGGGAGGGAGTTCCATGTCCCCCTGCGGAGAGAGAGCCAGAGCCAGTGTGTGGTAGAAGCTCTAGAACACGCGCTCTCTCACTGGCACAGTCCAACAGCTGCCTACTGCACTGACCCAGGGTCTGTACATGGCAAGGAGAGAGAGAGAGAAATAAGGGCTTTTTTACAGGTATATCAATAGCAAATCAAGGGATATCTCAACAACTTTCTTGACTAGGCATAATCATAGTCACCTGTATCCACTGAAAACCATAAAAAGAGAGAATGCGAGCAATCACATTTATTTTATAAAGCCCTGTGTACATTAGCATTTGTCATAGTGTTTTTACAGTAACCCGGCCTCTAGCAGTTAGATGTCATCACCTGTAGTTGTGCTAGTGTGCTCCTCAGAGTGCTCTCCAGCTCCTGTTTCAGCTCAGTGAGTTCTCTCTTTTCACACTCCAGCAAATGGTCTGCTCCGTCTCTGCCCTGGAAACAGAACAATCATCTGAAGTGTTTTTTTTYCTCATAGCCATACAGTAGATTAGAATCCATATAGGCCTAATGTAGTCCAGCAAAGCAATACTGGGCAGAATAATTTGGGGTCAGGTGGAAATATGAAATTAACACAAATAAATTAAGTTGTGATACATGCACTGAACTCACAGTCTCAGTAGTAGCTGGTCTTATGGTCCTTCCGTCCACACTCTTCTTGTTGATCAGCATTTCACACCTCAGGCTCCTCAGCATCCTCTCCAAGAGCCCTCTCTCCCTCTCCAGTTTAATGCATTCCTGTGCCACCTGGCCAGCTTGTCTACGTATCTCGCCCTCCACTTCGCATGTACTCCCCTGCTACCCCAACACTGGCCCTGTCGCCCTCCATTTCCCTCACACTGCGCATGTACTCCCTTGCTACTCCGACACTGGCCTCTGCACACTGCTCTCGGAAGCAGGGAGGGGGAAACGGGCCCACAAATGTGGTGGTGGTAGCATATGGGAACTAAACATGACATAAGATAATGACATTGAAGTCTACATATACAACAATATATAACTTAATTTCATAAACTGTGATTGCATTATTTCGCAAAACAGCAATTACCACCAACATACATTTTAGGCTAAAGCTTATATAGCCAACATGATTTAAAATAGTGCACATTCATTCACTATTAATTGAATTCATCATAACTTTAAAATATKAAACTCTCACCATTGTCCCTGTGTTTTGGGGTCTGAGTTTATTCTTGCACAAAGCATCATTAGTATCACCACCTCCAACCACTTCAATTGTGTCTGTGTGCCTCGGGGTAAACGCGGTGGCGCTACAGCTCCGCGCACGGCTGATAGACCCCGGCCGTCCTGCGTGGGTTTGCCGCACCAAGTGTTCCGCTCGCCGTATAGAGTGCATCGTATCATCTCGCCAAGACTGCGGTCCTATCGTCACAGAGGCGAGGGGAACTGACTGAACAGGCATTTTCTATTTACTCAAGCCTCTTAAAAATATATATATTTTGAACTACCAAGTCTCTTTTGATTAGACTACTAATTACGAAAAGTTCCCCTCAACCCCCCGAGGGCCAAATAAACTAGAGTTGAAATATCATCTCCAAAGCAACAGTTTCCAAGTAACCAGAAACCATGGTCCTGCTTGTGATTGGACAATAGGTCAGTCAGTTGTGAGGTGAGGTCATGTCTAAATGGGATATAGCTTTTGTCAAATTTACGTCAAATTTTTATTTTATTTTTTAAACTAACCCTAACCCTTTTCCTGACCTTATCCTAATTCTCAACTGCCACGTTAATTCTAACCTACTGCGTAAGCTCTCCTAAACCGGCTACAATAAGAACATTCTGACAAACGCTGGATCCCTTCTAGCCATGACCGTTTACTGGGGATCATATTCCGAGTGTGAAGTACAGAGCATATGAGACACCCGCGGGTCATGAACGTCACTTTGATCATCCATGACATAGGCAGCAAAATACATGCAATGAAAAGAGACTACATTCAATAATTTCGATCATATAGAGAGGTTTATTTCTCAATCTCCCAAAGACTTAAAATGAAAACATGGCAGCAAATCCCCAAAAGACAGGCAGTAGGTCTAATACTACATGAAAAAAAGGAAACAGAACATTAAAAGACAGAACATAAAAACAAGACAGACATCAAATTAGAATCCTTTTCCAAAAATAAATGTATCAAACCATTCTGTAGTAAAATTAAACCTCCCAAAAAGTCTAAACAAATATTTTGGGTTCAAAAATGTTAACCCCTTCATGACAATCAAAATACCAAGCAGTATGATGTAGCTAATGTGTAAAGAAAATGGCAGTATAAATAAAATAACCAAAAAGGAACATTCAGAAGAAGAAGAAAAAATTTATAAAAATCACAGAACTTACAGTATGACACCAATAAATAAAGCTTTTGGGAAACTATAACTTCAAACGGTCCAAATTCAAAACAATAATAATCCCCCTTCTGATAGCACTTATCAATTAGGTTGCACTACACTATGCCCTGAAGGACACATTTCCCCATGTCCCATGCTAGTAGTTAATCAATATCTGACATGGACCAAAGTGTATTTTGAATCTGCATAAATGGTACTCTCTCAGTCAATGAAAGGATTTGATTGATCCGTCTGAATTGATATATTTCATTGACAGAGTACCATTTAAGCAAATTCAACATATACTTTGGTCCATGTCAGACATTAACTACTAGCATACTTCATCAATTAAATCAGTCAATATGAATATACAAATAAGAATGATGCCAAAATGGAGCAATAACATTATCATTATTGACAAATATCCAGTCAGGAGTTTTGTAAAGGACATAAATTGTTTTAACACAAAAACCAAGGCTTGCCTGCCAAGGGAAGATCAACTACTGCAAATGTGCAAAACACAACCTTTTCAATAGGCCTACATATAATTGTAGTTAGTAGTAAACTACCTGTGGTGCAAGAAAGTGCTGGTTCATGCAACTCATCTATATAAAATGTGCATTGTACCTTCATGGTTCCACGTTTTTTGCTCTCTCACTATCTTGTTTATCTTTTTCATAATGTGTGTTTGACAGCAATCATGGGTTCAAATTTGTTCAGCAGGTTCTGTTGAAGTTCTTTGAGTAGATGATCCCGTTCCTCGGAATCCAGGAGAACTTGCTAAATAAAACAGGTTTACAAATCAAAATATTCCGTGTTAATTTTGGTCCACTCTTTAGTGCTTTTCTAAGGTCATGTATGGACATATCTCGCTCATGTACGGACATACCTCAATGAGTTTGTCTCTCTTCTCCAGGCTCTCCCTCAATTTCCTCTCCTCCCTCTCTTTGTCCTCCTTTTCGCTCCGCCAGGCTCGCTGTGTCTCCTTGTTCTCCTTCCCTCTCTCCCTCAGGTCGTTGGCTGTCTCGTTGAGTTGCTTTGACAGCGAAGACACCGTCTGACTATGATTCTGCTGTTGCTCCTTGAGAAGGAAGGGGGGAAGATGGGAAGAGGGGAAAGGTATAGGTTCAAATGACCAAACTATATTATAGGCTTGTTCTTTTAGGTACCTCACTGAAGATGACCTGAATTGTGTAAAAGACCATGGAAGACACACCACATCGCAGTATAAAGAGGGAGCATCTTACTAGTCTTAAATGGCTTCCTCTTCACTGATATGAAAGACAGGGATTGGTGAAATCATCCACTACCATCCTCGTTTGCACTCACCTGCACTATGCCCTGATAGTCCTGCAGGGCGGTGGTGAGTTTGGAGACCTCCCGGCACATGGTGGCGCTGTGTTCCTCTCTGTCCTGAAGCCAGGCTATCACCAGGCTCTCCTTCTCCTTCAGCTGAGAGGCCAGAGCCCTCTCTGCCCCGCCTCCTGACACCCCTTGGCTAATCACAGAGTCCGACAGTGCCTGAGGGAAAAGATAACAAATAATGAGGAAAGTCTACCTGAAGCGAGTGAACTCTAAAGAGCTACATGTAGAATTTAGGCATTGTAATTTCAGAAAAAAATCCATAAAATAGCTGCAGTAATAGTGGGTGAAAAATATATATTTTGGCCCAATACAAAATCGCATTCTAACATGCAGACTTTCTATTTGACAATAAAAGCCAGATCAGTTATGTAATGAAGATGGGTGGAAAAAACTAGAGCTGGGACGACAGACACTGCCTTACTCCTACCGAAGCATTTGTGTACGTCGGTAATATTCTATGATTTTGCTGTAGATTGTTCTAAAACTATTATTTGGTTAACAGTAATAGCCTATGCATTATGTTGATTCCTGCCCTTAAAGTATCTGCCTGTCCCTGTTTCGCAGTCGGCTGCTATGTGAGTGAGCCTCTCTCACTCACTCTCCCCACATTGTGCAAGGAGAAATGGAACAATACAGACATTTCACATTTGGAGCAACTTTGAAATTTGGAGAAACGTGGAGAAACGTCAGAATCTGATGTCAAATTGATAAAACGTAGATCGTTGTACAATGAACAAAAATATAAACGCAATATGTAAAGTGTTGGTCCCATGTTTCATAAGCTGAAATAAGATCCCATATGCACAAAAAGCTTATTTACCTCAAATGTTGTGCACAAATTTGTTTATATCCCTGTTAGTGAGAATTTCTGACAGGTGTAGCATATCAAGAAGCCTATTAAAAAGCATTATCATTACACAGACAATAAAAGCCCACACTGAAATGTGCAGTTGTCACAAAATAATGCCACAGAGGTCTCAAGTTCAGGGAGTGTGCAATTGGCATGCTGACTGCACCAGAACTGTTGCCAGATAATTGAATGTTCATTTCTCTACCATAAGCCACCTCCAACATCGTTTTAGGGAATTTGGCAGTACGTCCAACTGGCCTCACAACCGCACACCACCTGTTTGGCAACGTGTTGGCGAGCGGTTTGCAGATGTCAACGCTGTGTACACAGTGCCCCATGGTGGTGGTAGGTTTATGGTATGGGCAGGCATAAGCTACGGAMAATGAACACAATTGCATTTTATCGATGGCAAATTGAATGCACAGAGATACCTTGATGAGATCCTGAGGCCCATTGTCGTGCCATTCAGCCGCCACCATCACTTCATGTTTCAGCATGATACTGTCCGGGCTCAGGTTGCAAGGATCTGTACACAATTCCTGGAAGCTGCATGTGCCAGTTCTTCAATGGCCTGTGTACTCACCAGACATGTCACCCATTGAGCATGTTTGGGATGCTCTGGATCGACATGTACAACAGCGTGTTCTAGTTCCCGCCAATATCCAGCAACTTCGCACAGCTATTGAAGAGGAGTGGGACAACATTCCACAGCCCACAATCAACAGCCTGATCAACTCTATGCGAAGGAGATGTGTTGCGCTGCATGAGGTAAATGGTGGTCATACCAGATACTGACTGGTTTCTGATCCACGCCCCTAACTTCGTTTTTTTTAAGGTATCTGTGACCAACAGATGCATATCTGTATTCCCAATCATGTGAAATCAATAGATTAGGGCCTTTTAATTTATTAAAATCTTTGAAATTGTTGCATTTATATTTTTATTCAGTATACATAAAGTAGCCGAGGCGCATTAATTAGCCCACATTGCTAAATCTGATATTGTTGCTATCTAGCCAAGCGTTTTTAGTTCCCACTTCCTCAGTGAATTATATAGCCTACAGGCCAATATGCTGGCAAAAGAAAATCTCTCTCTCTATATATATATATATACACACACACACAGTACCAGCCAAAAGTTGACACACCTACTCATTCAAGGGTTTCTTTATTTTTACAATTTTCTACATTGTTGAATAGTGAAGACATCAAAACTATGAAATAACAATATGAAACCATTAAGTAACCAAAAAAGTGTAAAACAAATCAAAATATATTTCATATTTTAGATTCTTCAAAGTAGCCTTTGCCTTGATGACAGGCTTGCACACTCTTGGCATTCTCTCAACCAGCTCCATGAGGTAGTCACCTGGAATGCATTTCAATTAACAGGCGTTCCTTGTTAAAAGTTATATTGTGGAATTTCTTTCATTCTTAATGCGTTTGAGCCAATCAGTTGTGTTGTGACAAGGTAGGGGTGGTATACAGAAGACAGCCCTCTTTGGTAAAAGAGCAAGTCCATATTATGGCAAGAACTGCTCAAAAAGCAAAGAGAAACGACAGTCCATCATTACTTTAAGATATGAAGGTCAGTCAATGTGGAACATTTCAAGAACATTGAAAGTTTCTTCAAGTGCAGTCGCAAAAACCATCAAGCGCTATGATGAAACTGGCTCTTGTGAGGACCACCACAGGAAAGGAAGACCCAGAGTTACCTCTGCTGCAGAGGACAAATTCATTAGAGTTATCAGCCACAGAAATTGCAGCTAAATAAATGTTTCAGAGTTTAAGTGGCAGACATCAACATCAACTGTTCAGAGGAGACTGCGTGAATCAGGCCTTCATGGTCGAATTGCTGCAAAGAAACCACTACTAAAGGACACCAATAATAAGAAGAGGAGACTTGCTTGGTCCAAGAAACACGAGCAATGGACATTAGACTGGTGGAAATCTGTCCTTTGGTCTGGAGTCCAAATTTGAGATTTTTAGTACTAACCGCCATGTCTTTGTGAGACGCGGAGTAGGTGAACGGATGATCTCCGCATGTGTGGTTCCCACCGTGAAGCATGGAGGTGGTGTGATTGTGTGGGGGTGCTTTGCTGGTGACACTGTCTGTGATATATTTAGAATTCAAGGCACACTTAACCAGCATGGCTACCACAGCATTCTGCAGCAATACGCCATCCTCTCTTGTTTGCGCTTGGTGGGACTATTGTTTGTTTTATAAACAAGACAATGACCCAACACACCTCCAGGCTGTGTAAGGGCTATTTGACCAAGGAGGAGAGTGATGGAGTGCTGCATCAGATGACCTGGCCTCCATAATTATCCAACCTCAACCCAATTGAGATGGCTTGGGATGAGTTGGACCACAGAGTGAAGGAAACTCCTTCAAGACTGTTGGAAAAGCATTCCAGGTGAAGCTGGTTGAGAGAATGCCAAGGGTGTGCAAAGCTGTCATCAAGGCAAACGGTGGCTACTTTGAAGAATCTAAAATATATTTTGATTTGTTCAACACTTTTTTGGTTACTACATGAATCCATGTGTGTTATTTCATAGTTTTGATGTCTTCACTACTATTCTTCAATGTAGAAAACAGTAAAAAAAAAAAAATGGAATGAGTAAGTGTGTCCAAACTTTTGACTGGTACTGTATATGCACAAAGAGCCAAAACATAAATCGAATAATTCTGGATCCTATTTTGACAGGTTGCACATCAAAATATCAATCATGCATTCCCTGAATATGTTAGATAAATAGCTTACCTTTTTAAATATTAGGCTACCATCTCAGTTGACTGTAAAAATGTGTCTAGAGCCCTGGGGCTAATGCAAAGTAACTGTACATTAAAACAATGTTTTATTGTTGTAGCAATGTTCCCGCAATTTTTTTTGGGCACTGAGCAAATGTTTGGTCTTGTGAGAGGAAACTTGAACCTTGTGAGAATTTTGTGTAACTTCTGGTGCACGTTTACAGTGAACACTGAGGCTGTCCGTCCCCTTACAGTTTTAGACAGTAGCCAATAGGCTATTGTGGCTATTTGAGCATAATGTAGGCAACAAAACAGTGCGAATCCCATAACATTTTCACATGGAAATAGCTTTTGATTTCTATGACATAGCCTATATTTGCTGTTCAGGCCTACATCTCATGAGACTTTAAAAAAAAATAACATTATGAAGGGCTTGACATTAATTCATAACTTTTTACCGGGTCTGTAACAACATTGGCCAAATAGGTGACTGTACATTGCATTTTATTAATGTTGTATGATGCAAGAAACCACTTTACAAAATAAAATGTATTATCATTACCATACAGAGAATTAGACAATGTAGGCTACCCCTCTGTCTATTAGCTTATTTGCATATTCAAGCCTGTCTCAAAATACAACGCCCCTTTAGACATATCAGCTTTTTACCAAGACAGCTTGAAATGTAGCCTACATGTTTTGTGTTCTTGTAGGAAGCATTAACTCCCCATTGCTGACCTTTACTTATCTATAACTGGGCTAATAACTTGGTAACTAGCTAAGAATATCAACAAATGTGCATATGCGCTCTGTGGTCTGATCTGAAAAGCTCAAGACCGCTGATGGGCGACACCCGCCAATATAATTCTACTCGGTTGGGCMAAATCAGAGACTCAATCTTGCAAAGTTAGATTTGTTTTGGTTTGTTGCATTGAAAATGGGTTGATATGTTGATTCGATCACAGATAAAACAATCTATATAGTGCAAACCAGTGGGGCGAACTCCGTTAAGTGCGTCTCTGTGCATCATGGTATTTATTCTGCGCGTCAGTCCTGTTGGACTAATAGGCGTGGCCATCTCCTCCTCAAGCACAAGGCAGCCAAACATAGAAATTGCTCTGTCATTTCCTGGTTGATAAAATTCTACACTCTTCGAACTATTTCAGTTTATGTGAGAAAACATGCACTGAATAGTTCATTATCATTAGTATCATTGTACCATCTACATCGCAGTGAAATATCTACGACTGTTTGAAGTTGGTGGACGAAACGGAAAGTAAAATAGTCTCCACCATGGTCCATGCTATCCGGGATCCTTTGATGTCGGATAGCACTAACCTCTCCACCGTATTGCAGGGAACTGGTATGCGTGGGAGTGGGTTGTTTATATTCAGCCTAAGTGTTGTTGCAAGTCGCCTAGCTTCCACATCGTAGAGACAATCGACATGTAGCACCTTTAACTTGAATAACAGAGGTCAGTGCTTACAGCACTGGTTACTGAACCCGACACAAACAATTGTGGCCACACTAAAAAGAGATATACCTGGAATCAATTATATTTAGATCAGGAATGGTCAATGTGAATAGATATTCAAATTACTCAAAACACTATATTTCAAGACATCTGGGTCTGTATTCACAAAGCATCTCAGAGTAGGAGTCCTCATCTCAAAAAGTGTGGACCTTACTGTGAAATGCTTACTTACAAGCCCTTAACCAAGAGTGCATTTCAAGAACAAGAACATTTGACCAAGTAAACTAAAATAAAAAAGTAACACAATAAGAATAACAAGGCTATATACAGGGGGCACCGGTACCGAGTCAGTGTSCAGGCTAGTTGAGGTAATCTGTATATGTAGGTGGGGGCGAAGTGACTATGCATGGGTAACAAACAAACAGCAAGTAGCAGCATTGTACAAAAGGGGGGGGTCAAWGTAAATTGTCCTGTGGCGATTTTTATGAATTGTTCAGCAGTCTAATGGCTTGGGGGTAGAAGCTGTTGAGGAGCCTTCTGGTCCTAGACTTGGCGCTCCGGTATTGCTTGCCGTACGGTAGCAGAGAAAACAGTCTATATCCAGTCACTTGGGTGACTGGAGTCTCTGACAATTTTATGGGTTTTCCTCTGACACCGCCTATTATATAGGTCCTGGATGGCAGGAAGCTTGGCCTCAGTGATGTACTGGGCTGTTCGCACTACCCTCTGTAGTGTCTTACGGACAGATGCCGAGCAGTTGCCATACCAGGCGGTGATGCAACCGGTCAGGATGCTCTCGATGGTGCAGGTGTAGAACCTTTTGAGGATCTGGGGACCCTTGMCAAATCTTTTCAGTCTCCTGAAGGGGAATAGGTTTTGTCGTGCCCTCTTCACGACTGTCTTGGAGTGTTTGGACCATGATAGATYATTGGTGATGTGGAGACCAAGGAACWTGAAACTCTCGACCTGCTCCACTACARCCCCGTCAATGTTAATGGGGACCTGTTCGGCCCRCCTTTTCCTGTAGTCCACGATCAGCTCATTTGTCTTGCTMACATTGACRGAGAGGTTGTTGTCCTGGCACCACACTGCCAGTTCTCGGACCTTCTCCCTATAGRCCGTCTCATCRTTGTCGGTGATCAGGCCTACCACTGTTGTGTCGTCAGAAAACTTAATGATGGTGTTGGAGTTGTGTTCGGCCACGCAGTCATGGGTGAACAGGGAATACAGGAGGGGACTAAGTACACACCCCTGAAGGGCCCCAGTGTTAAGGATCAGTGTGGCAGACGTGTTGTTGCCTACTCTTACCACCTGGGGACGGTCTGTCAGGAAGTCCAGGATCCAGTTGCAGAGGGAGGTGTTTAGTYCCAGRGTCCTTAGCTTATTGATGAGCTTCATGGGCACTATGATGTTGAATGCTGAGCTGTATTCAATGAACAGCATTCTYACATAGGTGTTCCTTTTGTCCAGGTGAGAAAGGGCAGTGTGGAGTGCGATTGAGATTGCGTCATCTGTGGMTCTGTGGAGGTGGTATGCGAATTGGAGTGGGTCTAGRGTGTCCGGGAGGATGCTGTTGATGTGAGCCATGACCAGCCTTTCAAAGCACTTCATGGCTACAGATGTGASTGCCACGGGGCAGTAATCATTTAGGCAGGTTACCTAAGCTTCCTTGGGCACWGGGACTATGGTGGTCTGCTTGAAACATGTAGGTATTACAGACTCGGTCAGGGACAGGTTGAAAATATCAGTGAAGACACTTGACAGTTGGTCTGTGCATGCTTTGAGTACACGTCCTGGTAATMTGTCTGGCCMATAGCTTTGTGAATGTTGTTAACCTGTTTAAAAGGTTTTGTTCACATCGGCTACCGAGAGCGTTATCACACAGTTATCCAGAACAGCTGGTGCTCTAGTGCATGCTTCAGTGTTGCTTGCCTAAAAGTGAGCATAAAAGGCTCGTCTGGTTGGCTCGCGTCACTGGGCGGCTCGGGTCTGGGTTTCCCTTTCTAGTCCGTAATAGTTTTCGAGCCCTGCCACATCCGACGAGCGTCAGAGCCGGTGTAATAGGATTCAATCTTAATCCTGTATTGACGCTTTGCTTGTTTGATGGTTCGTCTGAGGGCATAGCGGGATTTCTTATAAGTGTCCGGATTAGTCTCCCGCTCCTTGAAAGYGGCAGCTCTAGCCTTTAGCTCAATGCAGATGTTGACTGTAATCCATGGCTTCTGGTTGGGATATGTATGTACAGTCACTGTGGGGACAACGTCATCGATGCACTTATTGATGAAGCTGATGACTGAGGTGGTGTATTMCTCAATGCCATTGGACGAATCCTGGAACATATTCCAGTCTGTGCTAGCAAAACAGTCCTGTAGCKTAGCATCCGCGTCATCTGACCACTTCCGTATTAAGTGACTGGTACTTCCTGCTTTAGTTTTTGCTTGTAAGCAGGAATCAGGAGGATAGAATTATGGTCAGATTTGCCAAATGTAGGGCGGGGGAGAGMTTTGTATGCATCTCTGTGTGTGGAGTAATGGTGGTCTAGGATTTTTTTCCCACCCTGGTTGCACATGACACGCTGGTTTAAAATTTGGTAAAACTGATATAAATTTTCCTGAATTAAAGTCCCCAGCCACTAGGAGYGCCGCTTCTGGGTGAGCATTTTCTTCTTTGTTTATGGCCTTATAGAGTTGGTTGAGAGCAGTCTTCGTGCCAGCTTCGTTTTGTGGTGGTAAATAGACGGCTACGAATAATACAGATGAGAACTCTCTTCATAGATAATATGGTCTGCAGCTTATCATATGGTACTCAACCTCAGGCGAGAAATACCTCGAGACTTCTTTAATATTAGACATCACGCACCAGCTGTTATTGACAAAAAAAAGACACCGCCCCCCCCACCCCTCATCTTACCAGAGGTAGCGTCTCTGTTCTGTCGTTGCATGGAAAATCCTGCTAGCTCTATGTTGTCCATATCTTCGTTCAGCCACGTCTCAGTGAAACATAAGATGTTACAGTTTTTAATGTCCCGTTGGTAGGATAATCTTAATAGTAGGTCATCAATTTTATTTTCCAATGATTGTACATTAGCAAGAAGAATGGAAGGCATTGGGAGTTTACAGGATTCTCAGAAGGATCCCCRATCTGCGTCCCCTTTTCCGGCGTCTTCTCTTCACGCAAAAGGCGTGGATCTGGGCCTGTTCCAGTGAAAGCAGGATATCCTTCTCGTCGGACCTAATTTAATTCAACCTATAGAGATACTGTATGTTGAGGTGACCCCCTCACCTGCATGTCTTTCTGAGAGCTCTCTAGCGCCTGCTTCAGGCAGAGGAGAAGTGACTCTTTCTCCTGTAGGACTGCTTTGAGGGCCTGGTCCCGCTGTCTCCACACTTCCCTCTCCTTCTGCACCTCCCGATGCCCTCGCTCCTTCTCAACCAGCTCCACTCTCAGTTCCTGGGGGTTAGAAGAAGAAAAAACAAAGCCCTTATGTGAGAAATTACTAGTAACACCTTTGACTGAGTGACTATAGTGCATCCAGGACAATGTTACCTTTGTTAATGAAAGTGAGTGAATACAACTAAGTGAAAGAAAGTGTGTGTGTGTGTACTTGTTCTACAGCAACTGCCATACACTGGTAGCACAGCAATCACAGGTGTGTGTGTGTGTGTGTGTGTGTGTGTGTGTGTGTTCAACTTCAGACTCACATTGATGATGTCCTGGTTACATTGGAGTACAGTGTTGAGTGTGGAGAGGTCTTTCTCCCGGCCTCTCCCAGCTTTCTTCAGTGCCTCCAGCTCGCTCTCCATCCTCTTCTCCTTCTCACTCATCTCAGAGCGCAGAGCCCCCAGGGCTAGCTAAAGATGAGGTAGAACATAAGACATCAGCAAAATAACCTTGTACAGAAATGCTCTATATCCCATATTATACAACGGGTGGGTCTAATCTCGAATGCTGATTGGTTAAAAACGCATACCAGCCAGTGTCTATTCCACAAATTGCCACCGKCTAAATATATGATGTTAAAATGCCTATTTACTCTGTTCCATCTGACTGTGCAATCCACTGTCTCATCAGCCCAGTCAGGCAACTTATAAACTTGATTTCCACTATAAAAAGCATCTAGATATTATCTCAGATTTATTTTAGACTATCAATTTGTTTTCAACAGTGGAKATTTGTATAAACCTTGCAGTCTGTCGCGCGACATTTGCAACATCGTATTTCAATATTGAAACAATCTTTTGCTGTCCCATAGTAATGAACGTGTCGGGATTTGGGACGAGATAGACAGGCAGGCACCATTTCTCTGCCAGTCGAAATCATGAAATCAGCTGGAGTCATTTTTATGGATATACACAAAAAATGTCAATTGAAAAAAGTTACAACGAAACGCAGCTAATTTGCAGTCTTTCCAGCTTCAGTTTGAAGTGATTTTGTTACGGTAGCTGTGTAGTTGGCTAGCTCCCCTGAACAACAGTGTCCTGACAAGTGTGCACATTTTCTATGCCAAGGGAAATCGCACCTAATTAACTCATTGTTATGGATGTATCCAAATAAATGTCACTAGAAAACAGCTTAAACAAATGCAGCTATTTTGCTGTTATTCTGGCTGCACTTGACTGTAAGTTARCTGTAGTTGGCTAGCTAGCAAGCAAGGGATAAGAACATTTAGAACAAATGACTGGGTCGCGTCCATAGATACAGAACAAGTAGAGTGAACGACTGGGYCGCGTCTCTAGCAACCCTAGATGTGTGTTGGGACTATATCTTGTGGAAGGATGAAATTAATCAAAATAACATTTAATGAAAATATGTCAATCATTATTTGAATATGTTGTTAACCCGTTGTATTAAAAGTGATAATGCCAKAAAAGCTAGTGTTTGGAGGATATATTGGCACGGTTTGCCAGAGACGTCGTCTMGGGCCCAACAACACCCATACCAATATATCCTCCAAACACCGGCTTCTCTGGCATTATCACTTAAGTAATGTCATATTAAAAAAGGAAATATTCACGCATATTATTGTCCATACTTTGACAGTCTACACAAGTTTATTTTGAGTAAAAAAAAATTTTTTTATTCTAAACCAATAGCTTATTCAAATCATAATCAAATGGGATCAATCTGAGCCCTCACCTTATTGTCGGAGAGAGTTTGTTTCAGATTGTCAGTGAGTGCTTGTGTCAGTCTGTCAGCCATGTCTGTCCCTGTCCCCACCTCAACACACATCTTCCTGATCAGACACATGCACTCCTGAGACAGACAGGGAGACAGGAAATGACTGTCTAATCATGGAATAACACACGGCTTGTCCCAGAGATGGCTTCAGAAAAGGACATGATGTGATATATGAAAAAAATAACATTAAATGATATCAATTACACCAGAATACAAAAACTKCATTTAAACAAATGTCTCAATGATAAATTGAGACAATGATAAATATTGAGACAGTGATCGTTAAGAAAACAGGGKTTTCCCCAACCACTCACGGTTGGATTGCTGTTACAGTGCTATTTGGGTTGATAATTGGATTTGTTTCCGACATTTCTTGATTTTCTTTGTTTTAAAAAAAATGGATTTTTTGTGTACCCGTTTGACATTTTACTGCATTGTTAGGAGCTAGCAATATAAGCATTTCACTGCACCTGCTATAACATTAGCTAAACTGTGTACACACCCAAATAAATGTGACAATAAAAACATTCAAATATATGTCAGTACCAGTCAAAAGTTTGGACACACCTACTTATTTTTACCATTTTCTACATTGTAGAATAATAGTGAAGAYATCAAAACTATGAAATAACCAAGTGTTAAACAAATTAAAATATATTTTATATTTGAGGTTCTTCAAAGTAGCCACCTTTTGCCTTGATGACAGCGTTGCACACTCTTGGCATTCTCTCAACCAGCTTCATGAGGTAGTCAACTACAATTATTTTCCAAAAGTCTTGAAGGCGTTCCGTACATATGCTGAGCACTTGTTGGCTGCTTTTCCTTCACTCTGCGGTCCAACTCACCCCTAACCATCTGAATTGGGTTGAGGTTAGGTGATTGTGGAGGCCAAGTCATCTGATGCAGCACTCCATCCCTCTCCTTCTTTGTCAAATAGCCCTTACACAGCCTGGAGGTGTGTTGGRTCATTGTCCTRTTGAAAAACAAATGATAGTCCCACCAAGCGCAAACAAGAGAGGATGGCGTATTGCTGCAGAATGCTGTGGTAGCCATGCTGGGTAAGTGTGCCTTGAATTCAAAATATATCACAGACAGTGTCACCAGCAAAGCACCCCCACACAATCACACCACCTCCATGCTTCACAGTGGGAACAACACATGCGGAGATCACCCGTTCACCTACTCCGCATCTCACAAAGACATGGCGGTTAGTACTAAAAATCTCAAATTTGGACTCATCAGACCAAAGGACAGATTTCCACAGGTCAAATATCCATTGCTCTTGTTTCTTGGCCCAAGCAAGTTTTTTCTTATTATTGGTGTCCTTTAGTGGTAGTTTCTTTGCAGCAATTCAACCATGAAGGCCTGATTCACGCAGTTTCCTCTGAACAGTTGATGTTGATAGGTGTCTGTTACTTGAACTCTGTGAAGCATTTATTTCGGCTGCAATCTGAGGTGCAGTTAATTGCCGATTTCTGAGGCTGATAACTATAATGAACTTATCCTCTGCAGCAGAGGTAACTCTGGGTATTCCTTTCCTGTGGCGGCCCTCATAAGAGCCAGTTTCAACATAGCGCTTGATGGATTTTGACATTTTCCGTATTGACTGATCTTCATATCTTAAAGTAATGATGGACTGTCATTTYTCTTTGCTTTTTGAGCAGTTCTTGCCATAATATGGACTTGGTCTTTTACCAAATAGGGCTATCTTCGAGATACCACCCATACCTTGTCACAACACAACTGATTGGCTCAAGCGCAATAAGAAGGAAAGAAATCCCACAAATTAMCTTTTAACAAGGCTCGCCTGTTAATTGAAATGCATTCCAGGTGACTACCTCATGAAGCTGGTTGAGAGAATGCCAAGAGTGTGCAAACCTGTCAAGGAAAAGGGTGGCTACTTTGAAGAATCTAAAATACACAATAYATTTTAATTTGTTGACACTTTTGTGGTTACTACATGATTCCATATGTGTTATTTCATAGTTGTGATGTCTTCACTATTATTCTACAATRTAGAAAATAGTACAAATAAAGAAAAACCCTGGAATGAGTAGGTGTGTCCAAACYTTTGACTGGTACTCTATTAAACCGATTTGATTTATCTATTTGGCTATGTTATGTTAAGCTAAGGAAGTTCTCACCCATACAAACTTCAGTGATGAAAATTGATTTCTATCTGCTAATACCACTATATCTTAAGTTAGATCTGGGAGTTTAAGAGCTTGGGGTATCCATGTTGTGATGGCAACATTCCACTAGCTCAGCCAGTGTCTCATTTCTGAGTGAAGTGGATCCCTGTGTTTTCAGCATGACTGCATTGTCTCCCCTCATAGAATCACTATGAATCACTCACCTGGATAACTCGGTCTCTGCTGTGCAGGGAATGCCCCAAACTCTGCAGAAGCAAGTTTCCCCCGTCCTTCTGCKGCAACTGAAAAAGCCATAATCACGYCATACACAGCACTTAGATGAAGGATGTCAAGTCAACAGGGGGCTGGCATTGTTGCAGCGATATTAGAGCAGACTAGCCTGGTCCTAGATCAGTTTGTGTTGTCTTTCAAACTGATGACAATGACCTCAGGCGTTGCCAAGACAGCACAAACAGATCTGGGACCAGGCTGGAGCAGCAGACCTCTCCATTTTGAAGCCAGTGTCTTGTGGGTGATATATGCCACTATGTTACAGCTGATTCTTTCAAAGAATGCAGGCAATCAGTTTGTATTCTTGTAATAAATTTAGAACACACAGTATAAGCCTATAATCTGCCCTGCAAGTGCCAAATGTGCAAGTTCCCCACCACAAAAGCTTGRTATACTGTAAGACCTCACACAGAACACACAAATACTTAATCCCAATGATTGATTTATTTGAACTTTTCTCGGATTGGGTGGAGCTAATGCCAGATTCCAGGCAAATTAAAATAATTCCTTGTGTAGAGCTGACTGTGGTGCTCTTAATCGTCAAAGCTCTTCGTGGATTTACAGCTCCCATTCCCAGACTGAACTTGCTAATAGGGTTTCTTAAAATATCCCAAAAACTGGAACTCAAGCCAGACCTAAATCTCAGACGTGAATCTCATGAAATGAGAATCAGCTTAGGTAAAATACCTTAACAGCTGGGGGTGAGGCCCAGACATGCTAGAACCATAGGTAGGTGCCGGGTTGAATAACTTGAGTCTACTGTAAGGCGATAAGGCTAACAGACGCCACTCAGCAGCTGAGTAGCATGTTAATGATCTCTTTATGAAAAGCCAACCTGAGCTGCAGGGCAAACTCCTCTAGTTGGGGAAGATTCCAGGGAGATGTGTGGTTGTGTGTGTGCGGTTATATGAACGCACCTGCATTAAGGAAAGGGGACACTCCCTCGTCCAGAGACCAAACAAACTGTAACACACCCATCATTCCTTGCATAATGCTTTATTTGTGCTTAGTCAATACAAGCAGGGCTTAAAGACATTGCTATCCAAGTGATTCTGAAGACGTACTTGAGTGAGCACACACACATGCAGAGGAAGCATGTTAGGGACACTATGTTCAGGCCATTATATTGCTGTGCACCGGCTGACTAGGCCTATACCTGTTTATCGTGTATAAAATGTCAGCAGTCAGTTATCATGACAGGGAGTGTCAACCTTAGTTGTGTGTGCGCAACCAAATTATCATGACACTTCCATTCCACTCACCAATTTAAACTGTTTTCTTTCTCAATTGAGTTACTATAAATACTATGGACCGGTTCCCCAGAGACTGCCTAGTCCTGGAGAATCTCCATTGAGAATGCATTTTCCATGACTGGCCTTCATTTGTGTCTGGGAATCCAGCTGAAAATGTCTAAACAAGAGGGAAACAAGTAGAGTGAAAAATCTAACTACTCAGTGCTTACCTTAATCCAATCCTCTGGTCCACTGACATTGGKATCTGGTTTGGTTTTGGTCCCGTGTTTAAGCTCAGTTTCGAGGGTCTTGATKCGTGCCATAGCTTGATCAAGCTGTCCTCTCAACTGTCTGACTGCAAGGTGCACTCGACCTGTATTGCTCTGAAATGAAATAAGAAAACGGCATTTTGTGAAAGACATATAAGTTGTCACTTTTAATTCTGTTGAAGTCCTATTCCTGTATTTATAAGTAAGAAAATATTCCGTGTTGGACCTTTGTACTGGCTACAGACATTATAGACCCTAGATGACATATTACTGACAACTAAGTAAATATTTACACTCCGTGATAGACGGAGTGATCCACAGACCACAGGCAAGGCAACCTGTCGGAAAATCCTCATTTAGGGCAGATATTTTCCTGACCAGGGAAGGGCTCATTTATAGGCTATGGGAACCCAAAGTGTTGTCGTCAGGAAATAATCCTTGCCCAACTCATAATAACTTCCTGTCGTTATTTGGCATGCTGGATTTTGATAGAATATAAGAGATATCTCACCTCTCTGTGTAGTGGAATAAACTCGTCCCTCAATTCAGTCAAAACATCATTGGTTTCTCCATCCACTTCCTCTCCTCCATTCTCCCGCTCTCCAAAATTCAGCACCCTTGTTACCTTAGGGGGGGATGTCTCACCTACCTCTCCTGAATATCGCCCTTCCCTCTTTCCCAAAATGGGAATCTTACTCCCCGAAGGTGAATTGACAGGCTTTCCTTCAATACCTTTCAACTCTCTGAGGACCAGGAGTGACAAATCACCTGGAAAATCAAATGGATCACGGCAATCCAGCGAATCCAGTGATTGGATGGACTCAGTGCGAGAGGAGGCTCGTAAGGAGAGAGTGGATCCAGCCAATGACGCTGGGCTAGAGCTTAGCGACGGCACTCTTGACCAATGAAGAGGCATGCTCTGCGACTTGTTCCTCGATAGGGCCAAGGGGGGAAAGGGTTGGAAGGGTAGGCGGCGGGGAACCCCACAAACTGACTCATAGGCGGAATCGGACACCCTCAGAGAATCACATCCCTCACAATTTTTCCCCTTTGTGCATCTTTTCCCCGTTCTCCTGAAGTATGGACATGCGTCCCATTTCTCAGACCAGCACTCATACTCTGACAGGGCCATGTTCTCCTTCAACATTTCATTGTAACCCTCTCTGTCTCCCATTCCCTCACCATCCTCCTCACTAGTGCTGCTCCTCATCCTGAAATCCTGAGGGTGTCGCTGGCGGTAAGCGCTGCGTACCCACTGCCTGACCTTGTCCCTCTCCTGGGTCAACTTCTGAAGCCTCTCAGAGGATAAGACCCTCACTCTGGAAATGACAGAGTCAAACTTGAAAACCCGCTCTAGAACTGAAACGCATTTGCCACACAAGAACTCCCCCCGCCCACTGCCCCGTGATACAGACTGGCCTAGTATGTGTGTCAGCACAGAGAGAAGGTCCATGGCTTTAGAAGGTGAGGAAAGGGACGAGAGAGAAACCGTGGAGCCAAGAGACATGGTGCTACCTGCAAAGTGGGAAAAGAAAACATTAGAACAGATACACGCACATACACACAGAGAAGAGCACACACAAACACACCTCACCCCAGGGGCTGCTTTGAGAAGACCTGGAGAGACTTCCTCTGCCCAGCGAGTCTGATGGGGTCTGAGGCTGACCATCTTTCTTGTTCTGACGCCCAAAGAGCCATCGCCGTTGGTTACCGTGCAGGTCACCCCCACACACCAGACATTCCTCACCTTTGCCTCTGGAGGACATAGTAGACGGAAGGGCTAGAAAATCCCCTTATGTCCACAGAATGATCTTCAATATTCTGTTGGAATAAGGCAGAACAGATTATTTGCTGCAGCTTTAACTAAATGTATTCTAAACTTTTTGATCATGGTGTAGAGAATGGTTGGATATCTAATCTTAGAATTACATTCTGTATAATTGCACTTGCTGGCTGTGACATTCAAATATGTTTTTCCAAGTTAGAACTGGCTTCACTTTTGGCCCACTTATATAAAAAAATGATTATACTTGGCTGTTTAGCCTAATTCAGTTATCTGCTCTCACTAACTTGCCGCTTAAGAGCCTCGATTTTTTGCTTTGCCTCAGTGCGCTTTAATATTATAGTGTGGATGTTTTGCTCAACGTGTTGGCTCTTTTAGCACAGAGCTGAGTGTTTACAGTTGCAACCCACAGCCGCCTACACGTCGACCTTGAACCACGCTGTCAGTACATTTCGCAAACAGTCAAAGCGAAAAAACAAGTCTCGCAAACGCTCTCCCCGCCATTCGTTTCACTGCTCGCTTGTACCTATCATTATGAACTTTAGACAACAGCAGGCTATTCTATTCCTATACAATATCGAAATATGTATCTTACACCAGCAGCTGTCGTCTCTTTCTGTTGCCCGCGGTACACAACCTATAACCAAAACCAATGACCTGTCTATGCAGTCCTATTTTAAGCAGCTGAGGTGTGTAAATAAGTTTCATTCCGACAACGCGGAAAGTTCTAGGCTACGTGTTCACCGTCTGAATCAAGTTAAGCAGTATGACTTCACCAAATTAATTATCCTTCCTTTAGAGATTGCCAAAATCACAGATTTGTTTTCTATACATCCACTTTTAGTCCATCTGCATGCATAAAGCGTTTGGATGAGTATTGTTTATCTGTCTCGATAAATTAAATCTGGTTTCGCGCTCTGAACACGATAAAATTGGGAAATCTTGAACGCAAACATTAATCCCGGTGGCGTCCTCGGTGAAGTTAACCGGGTCCCATCTACATTTTCTAAAAACATGAATGACTTTACAAATGACCACATAGTAAAAAAAAAAAAAAAAACAATAATAAAAAATTAAAAAGTGTCTTACAATGTCAACCAGGAACTCGAGCGCACTGCAGTTGCCTACACCGGAAAGGAGCTGTGAGTATGCACTACCTTGCTGACGTCATTAGTCATACCTGGGGTGTATTCATTACGCCAATTCTGTTGCAAAACGTTTCGTAAACGGAACGAAACGGGGAGGGACCTACCTGAATTTGTCCAATATAACATCTCTGTTTGGTTAATGATTACACCCCTGTTTTGAGAAGTGAATGGCCGTAAATCAGCAGTCGATTGGATTATTTTCATAGGCACACTTTTCATTGGTAATGTACGGCGCCAGAGCTCCTCCCTCAACTAATAGGTACAATGGAATGTAATTCAAGTTTATCCAACATTTTACATTACATGTGATTCTGGTGGCAATCATTCCCATAATATAGCCCCCCCGGAAAAACATTTAGCCTACTGTTTTTAATTTCTGCTCAGATCCTTGTGATCTATGGAAATCTATGGAACTAGAACATTTGCATGTTTGGGCGATTGTGTGCCAACATGGTAGTCCAATGTTCAGTAATTATTTTGAAGATTCAGTCAAATATAAAGATTATACACTATCACACAGATTTATTCAAAGAGAGAAACAATTCTGATTCACCAGGAGAAGAGTGAAAGCATTGTGCAAGCACACACCATGTGAAATTGAGTTAAATTCAGTTCATTTCCTTTTATTGTACAATAACACTTGATTTCGCTGTTTCATAGTCACAGACAAACAATACTGTATAAAAAATATAAAATAGGCACTACATACAACTATGATATGTCAATCAAAGACAATTTGCATAACCTTTTATGTCTGTTTCTGTGAACATTATATTCAGTGTGTATGTGTGCATGTTCATGTCAGCCACTCCTCTATGCAGCCTCTGAACACCGTCTCATTAGAATGCCAATAGCTGTGCTTCACTCCTGAGAGCACATACACAGCCAGGTCTACACGAGCATGCAGTGTCTTCAGCCCAAACGAATCCCTAACCTACCACTATTCAAATGAGAGAGACAGAGAAGCACATAGTTACCCATCACATTATGACATGAACATTATCAATGATGGTAAATGATACCATTAAACTAACTTACTTCCTGGTTCTTCATCTCAACAATGGTTTCGTTAAAGTCATAAAATCCAAACTGACTGATTGAAGAGAACAGAAATGGTTAGTCCATTAGGTATAGAGTGTCACTAGTGTCAAGCCCACGTCTCAGAAATGCAACCAATGTGTGTGTAAGAATACAGGATATACAACAGGGCAATTAATTTAGTGTAAAATAATGGTGATGATGGTGACCATGGATACCTGGACTCCCATGGTGTAATCACGCCATCATCTGGTCCTCCAATCAACACCAGCTTGTTGATATGCAGGAAGTTCTTCCTCCACTCTGATGATTAGAGAGAGAGATACATTTATTTGTTTTGAGAGTGAGAGTAACTAGGTCTCTCCACATTTTATAGAATTTAAAACGACTTAGGCCAACAGTGTCAGTAGGGCCAGACTGAATCTGCAGTTTTATCAAATATATATATTCTGGGAAAGTAATTTAAGCCAAACTAAATTTGTTGCTACAAAATGTGTAGTTCTGTTCATTATGCTGACAAGGCAGTGTTAAAGGAGAAGTAAGGAACTTGGCTGGAGATTTTGTCTCTCCCTTATCAGTCAATGATGACTAATCTAATCTAGGTTTCCAGTTTTGGATATTGAGATATCTGCAGTAGGAATGAATTTCACTACCTGTCATTTCCCTGTGTGGTCTCTCTCCATTCAGTAGGGCCAGATAATTGCTGCTCTACAGGAAGCGTTCTCTTTGGTGTGGGTCTGGTAGGACAAAACATTTTGGTGCAAGCACAAAGGAACAGTTGTGAGCCTCTTTACTGTACTCAGATACACATCTACAAACATCTGGTTCTCTATTTGTTCGACACCGAAGTTCCCCTTTAACTACCCAATTTTCTCTTACCATTCCAGAAGTTGCAGATGGACCATTTCTGTCCTACTGAAGAGTAGCACACGTGAAAAACACGGGCCTTTAGATAGTGGGGAAAAAAACATTTCAGAATTTCTGTGTCTGTGCGAGAAGCACAACGAAAAGGCTCGTTAAATGTGTGTGGTGTGTGGAACATATAATGTGTTTGAAGTTTACATTCGGCTTGCAAAGTTTCACTTTTTATTTGAAATGTGAGACATTAATAGATTTTAGTTTTACTTTGTGGTATGACAAAAAGCTAAACTTCAATGTGTTAGAATTTGTTGGAGGATTCTTTCTTTTTTTAAGATCTATACATAGGCCTTGCCTGATAGAAAATGACTTATGAGAAGAAAGTGACCATCACTGACCTCCATACTGGCCAGCCTGTGGTGATGAGAGGGAGATGGAGGACTGGACATTATGGTCAGGAAGTGTAGAAAGAAGTCCTCCACATATCAGACCACCTAGGAGAAGCAGGGGAAGACAACATTAAGCGGACAGAGCTATATCTCTATGTCTTGTTCCAAAAATGCTAAATAACTGAGATAGAGAGACCTTGTGAGAAGCAGATAAGATGGACGCCATGCTCTGCCTCCTGCATGATTGGATAGAGCGTATTTTTGAAGCCCTGCACCTGCACCCACAGTGGCATCAGGCTGGCCATGTTATCATACAGATATATCACTGACACGTTGGTACCTGGATGGGCCTGTGAAAATAATACTTCAGCTTATATTGCAAGTTACAAGAAAAAATGATGTACTTGAAACATGTTATCCTATCATATTATAACATACATTATAAACTGGGTGGTTCGAGCCCTGAATGCTGATTGGCTGAAAGCCACGGTATATCAGACCGTATACCATGGGTATGAATTAAAAATGTATTTTTACTGCTCTAATTACATTGGTAACCAGTTTATAATAGCAATAAGGCACCTCAGGGGTTTGTGGTATATGACCAATATACCACGGGTAAGGGCTGTATCCAGGCACTCCACGTTGCTGTATCCAGGCACTCCACATTGCGTTGTTCATGAGAACAGCCCTTAGCCATGGTATATTGGCCATATACCACACCCTCTCGGACCTTATTGCTAAAGTATAATGATATGATGGGCCAATATTATAGGATGAAAACGTTGTGTTTGCTCCTGGTATTGGGGAAATTATGGATGGATTACTTTTTTCTCTCTGGAGAATGGACAACAGCCACATGTTTTTAGAGGAATATGTTGTGTTACATTTGTATCACAGGTGCACTAAAACAGGATCTTATAAAATTCTCTCTTCATGTGAAACTATTTCCATTAATACTTTTTTGCCTTTTTAGTGCTTTTATTTATGGAAACACGTTTTAATATTTATATTTATTATTTGAGTTTTGGTGGCCCAAAAATCATCTTTTATCACTCATAGACTGTATAAAGTACACTCACTTTCTTTTTTCCCCCTCTACTCAATAACCTAATAAGTCTCAAATTACATAATAGTTTTCTTTTCTGTTTAATAAGTATATAATTACGGTTAAATATGTGTTGTAGAGGATTGGGCTCTCTGCATTGGGCTCTCTTGCCTAGTTAATTAAATAAAGGTTAAATACATGTTTGTTTTTTTAAATTGAAACGTACCTCTTGTATCAAACGACTCATCATAAGGTATTGTTCAGGGCCGTCAAAGAGGCGGTGAACAATGATGACCGGTTTGTACCCAAGCGTGTCGGCCAGGTTAACTCCACATAAGAGCAGCAGAAGTCCCTTGATGTCCAACGATGCTCTCATTTTCAATTAAACCACCGAAAAATAAAGTTTGATTCCTTCAGCGTGCAGGAGATAACAATTGGTTACATAACCCTAGCATAATTGCATTACCCTAGAAATGTAAGTTCCAGTCTACTATGTTTACCTACTTTCATTATTACACATCTGTGTGGTGGGGTTCACGGAAGAACACACCCCTTTTTCTTCTATCATCTTATTTCATTGTCAGGCGCATGCTAACCTCACTTGACTTTGAGTGTTTGGTGCCATCAATTTAATTCACTGTAATTCAATGGTGACGACACGCACTTGGAAGGATGTTTACACTTTCCAGTTTGTGCCTAAATTCCACTCACAAAGGGATTAGACGGGAAATGATGTAAATGGGTATAGATTTCACAGGTCTTTAAACCATTGAGTGTAATGCAAAATGCCTCATCAACTAATGAATGGTATTAACGATGACCAATGTACATAGCGGGAAAAATATGTTTATAATGCAGGCTCTTCATTCAGATGCAGATGTGCCATCATTTGGACAAACTATTGCGCAGTACTTGTTCTGATTGGGTTGTTCTGTACACCAACCACCAGGGGGCAGAATGCAGAATCCGACCAGAGACTTATTGAAACTACGTAGTTCCGCTTCCAGTTGTTGCACCATGGATGGAGTAATCACCTAGCCAGAAGTTGTGGATATGTTTTGCTTAATAAGTGTCATTGTAACCAACAGGATTGTTGTTAACGTTAGTAATGAGAGGGCTAATTTTAACTTCACTCGTTAGTTAAACGTCCACATATTAGTGAGGCGTGAAGCAAATTAACCTAAACTGAGCAAGTTTTTGTTAAACTTGCTAGCTGCTGCGTGTTGTGCTGTTTTCATATATCACCCCCATGTTCATTGCCGTTTAAAAACAAGGTAATGTGGCTCGCTAGCTACCTATCTATATTATGAATAGTTTCCTCTTCAGATCTTCAAAGAGCAAATAAAGGAGGGAAAGAAAAGCTAGAGGGCTTTCATTTCGAATGTTCCTACTAAAGCTCATCCAGCGGATCTATTCCGTTTTACAATGTATGGCACGAGGGTGTGTGGTATTGGCCAATATTCCACCGGTAAGGGCTCTTACCCAGCAGGACGCAACGCGGAGTGCCTTTACAGCCCTTAGCCGTGGTATATTGGCCATATACCACAAACCCCCCGAGGTGCCTTAATGCTATAAACTGGTTACCAACGTAATTAGAGTATTAAAAATAAATGTTTTGTCATACCTGTGGAATATGATCTAATAATAATATTTTTAGTAACCTGTTTATAATACCATTAAGGCACCTTGGGGGTTTGTGGTATATGGCCAATATACATTGGGTAAGGGCTGTATCCAGCCACGTCGCACTGCTTCGTTCTGTAAGAACAGTCCTTAGCCATGATATATTTGCCATATACCACACCCCCTCCTGCCTAATTGCTTAAATATACCCTTGTGTAGCATATAAATCTAGCTGTGGCAGCCATTCCCTGCTACAACGTCACCACCATTGCTACAGAAGTTCCCCATGTATATGACATTTTATATACCTAGCACAGGAGGTTGGTGGTACCTTAATTGGGGAGAATGGGGTCGTGGTAATGACTGGAGTGGGATAAGCCATTATTATGAGCCATTTTCCCCTCAGCAACCTCCTGTGATACCTAGTACTATGCAACTCTCTGTCTACATCTATACCGTAGCTAACTGATTTTGTCTCCCAATTAGTAAAAATGGCAAACCTAGAGCAATGGGTGAGCGACAGTCTGCACGACATCCTCGGCCTTAGTGACAGATATGTCGCCCAGTTCATGATCGGCTCCGCGCGTAAATCCTCGAGCGCTCAAGGCTTTGTGGCCCACCTCAAGTCGACGGGCACCATCGACATTAATCAGAGAGTGATCGCCTTTGCACAGGAACTGTATGAAAAGGTAAAATTATTTGCTTTCTTCTCATAAGTCATTGAACTGCATGCTTGTTTCTTATTTTGACCGTGGTTATTATGACCATCTAGTAATGACTTTCGTCTATGTGTTTCAGATTCCTCGTAAACAAGTCGTTGAAAAGCCAGCCAGAGCGATAGAGCGACATGTCATGGAGATTGAGAGGAAGAATCGAAATTACACCCTACTGTCGGACAGCGAGAGTGACGGAGAGGCGGTGAGAGAGAGGGAGAAGGAGAAGAAGAAAAGTAAAGACCGAGGCGATAAGAGGAAGCACCTCAGGAAAAGGGAGGAGAGTCAATCATCTAGTGAAGAGGAGACCCCTAAAAGGTAATCAACCTTGAAAGGGGTTTCATGTTGCTTGCTTGTGACACGTTCTACCTGCTTTCCTCTCTCTTGTTGCTTTTTAGCTAAATGTTGACAGCTGTATTTGACTTGTATGGACTTCAGGGAGACAGGATGTAGCTTCTGGAGTCTATGGTCTCATGAACTGAATTGCAACCATAAATACATAACAACAATCAAGCCAGTTACCCTAGAATATTTTGATTGTTTTCATGCTGTGTAGTCTCCATTTTTCAGCTGCTACACCTCTGTGGCTTCATTGCCTGCTTGAACAAGCCTCCACTTAGATTGTGTGGTTGGAGTTTCTAAAAGGCCCTTCCTCTTTCTCAGTAGTAAGCTGGGCCATGGCAACCAGAAGTCCAGTAAGAATGATGAAGAGGAGGAGGAGGAGTGGGAGAAGGAAGAGAGAGAACGCGTACTGGATCTGGAAGAGAGGGATGCCTTTGCCGAACGAATGAAACTGAAGGACAAAGACAAGACGAGGAACATCATGGAGAGAACGGACAAGAAGGTGGGATTGACTCTGAATGACGCAATCCAACTCAGTCTATTTGACTTACAAGTGTACTTGTAGGTGTGTTTTGTTTGTTGGCTAAATGTTTTTCCATGTCTTTTTCACCAGGGCTACGAGGAGGCTCAGAAAAGACTAAAGATGGCAGAGGAGGATCACAAGAAAATCGTGAGCACATTATTAAAATGCCCAGTAGCTATTGTCATATAATCGTCTAGGTCAGGGGTGTCAAACTCATTTCGCATCGTGGGCCACATACGGCCTAGGGAGATGTCAAGTGGGCCGGACCATTAAAATTATACCATACTCTGCTATAAATAACCAAAATATCATGTCTTTCCTTTGTTTTGGTGTAAAGAAGCACAAGAACATTAGGAAAATATAGCTGGCTTTTACCGCTGCTTCACTGACTTCTCGGCTCTGGATGAAAGTTGACTGCTGTTTCCTCAGACCCGCCAGCAATTCGTTAATCTTATCTCTTCTCAGTTGTCCTTGCAAGCCGTCATATTTTTCGCTGTGATGAGTCTCGTAGTGGCNCAGGAAGCGTTCTCTTTGGTGTGGGTCTGGTAGGACAAAACATTTTGGTGCAAGCACAAAGGAACAGTTGTGAGCCTCTTTACTGTACTCAGATACACATCTACAAACGAATGTTCTGGTTCTCTATTTGTTCGACACCGAACTTCCCCTTTAACTACTCAATTCTCTCTTACCATTCCAGAAGTTGCAGATGGACCATTTCTGTCCTACTGAAGAGTAACACACGTGAAAAACACGGGCCTTTAGATAGTGAGGAAAAACCATTTTCAGAATGTCTGTGTCTGTGGGAGAAGCACAACGAAAAGGCTAGTAAAAATGTGTGTGGTGTGTGGAATATRTGTGTTTCAAATTTACACACGGCGTGCAAAGTTTCACTTTTTATTTGAAATGTGAGACATTAATATAATTTGTTTTGCTTTGTTGTATGACAAAAAGCAAAATTTCATTGTGTTAAAGAGCTATACCTAGGCCTTGCCTGATAAAAGAAAAAATGACTTAGGAGAAGAAAGTGACCATCACTGACCTCCATACTGGCCAGCCTGTGGTGATGAGAGGGAGATGAAGGACTGGACATTATGGTCAGGAAGTGTAGAAAGAAGTCCTCGACATATCAGACCACCTAAGAGAAGCAGGGGAAGACAGCATTAAGCGGAAAGCGTTATATCTCTACATCTTGTTCCAAAAATGCTAAATAACTGAGATAGAGACCTTGTGAGAAGCAGATAAGATGGATGCCATTCTCTGCCTCCTGCATGATTGGATAGAGCAACTTTTTGAAGCCCTGCACCTGCACCCACAGTGGCTTCAGGCTGGCCATGTTATCATACAGATCTATCACTGACACGTTGGTACCTGGATGGGCCTGTCAAAAGAATACATCAGCTTATATTGCAAGTTACAAGACAAAAACRATGTACCTGAAACATGTTATCCTATCATATTATATTAAAAATAAAGASAGTCGCACACTCCATATATAAACTCCCAGTAATTTATTGGGTATATACCAACATTTCTGCATCACTGTGCCTTCTTCAGGGTAATGTCATGATTACTTGAACCAGGTTATGTAGGCAACCAATGACAATAGTGAGGGGTGTGTCATAATGATTAAGTTAATTAGAATGAATTAGTGAAACTGTTAAAAAAACAATCCTATCATATTATAACATACATTATAAACTGGGTGGTTCGAGCCCTGAATGCTGATTGGCTGAACGCTGTGGTATATCAGACCGTATACCACAGGTATGAAAAAACATGTATTTTTACTGCTCTAATTATGTTGGTAACCAGTTTATAATAACAATAAGGCACTACGGGTGTTTGTGGTATATTTCCAATACACCACAGCTAAGGGCTGTATCCAGGCACTCCACGTCGTGCATAAGAACACCCCTTAGCCGTGGTATATTGGCCATATACCACACCCCGCCTCACGGGCATTATTGCTTAAATATAACACAGGTATGATGCAAAATTACTTGTTTACTGTTCCAATTACATTGGTAACCAGTTTATAATAGCAATAAGACACCTCAGGGGTTTGTGGTATGTTGGCAATAAACCACGGGTAAGGGCTGTATCCAGGCACTCCACATTGCRTTGTTATGTATGACATACATTTGTATCACAGGTGCACTAAAACAGGATCTTCTAAAATTCTCACTTCACGTGAAACTGAGGTGGATGCTTTTTTGGCTTCTTAGTGCTTTTATTTAAGGATGCAAGTTTGAATATTTCTACTTATTATTTATGAGTTACTAGGTGTAAAACATTTTGGTGGCCCCAAAAACATATTTTATCACTCACACACTGTATAAAGTGCTCTCACTTTCTTTTTTCCCCACATAAGTATCCATGGAAACAGTTTCACATGAAGTGAGAATTTGATCAGATCCTGTTTTAGTGCACCTGTGATACAAATGTATATCATACRTAACATTCTATTCCTCTAAAAACCTGTGGCCATTTTCCTGTTAAACATTCTCCAGAGAGAAAAAAGCAGATGTTCAAGTCATCCAGTCATAATTTCCCCAATACCAAGAGCAAACACAATGTTTTCAGCCTGTAATATTGGCCCATCATATCATTATACTGAGGCCCGAGAGGGTGTGGTATATGGCCAATATACCATGGCTAWGGGCTGTTCTCATGAACAACGCAATGTGTTCCTGGGTACAGCAACATGGAGTGGCTGGATACAGCCCTTACCCATGGTTATTGGCAATATACCACAAACCCCTGAGGTTCCTTATTGATATTATAAACYGGTTATCAACRTAATTAGAACAGCAAACAAGTCATTTTGCATCATACCCGTGGTATATTTAAGCAATAAGGCTGGGTGGCGGGGTGTTGTGCAGTATATGGCCAATATACCACGGCTAAGGGCTGTTCTTATGCACGACATAATGCGGAGTGCCTGGATACAGCCCTTAGAGCAGCCCTTAGCCATGGTGTATTGGCAATATACCACAAACACCCGAGGTGCCTTATTGTTATTATAAACTGGTTACCAACATAATTAGGGAAGTAAAAATACATGTTTTTCATACTCGTGGTATACGGTCTGATATACCACGGCTTTCAGCCAATCAGCATTCACTGCTCAAACAACCCAGTTTTGAAGAATCTCAAATCTCAAATATATTTTGATTTATTTAACACTTTTTTTTGGTTATTACATGATTCCAAATGTGTTATTTCATAGTTGTCTCCCCTATTATTCTACAATGTAGAAAATAGTAAAAAATWAAGAAAGACTCTTGAATGAGTAGGTGTGTCCAAACTTTTGACTGGTACTGTACACCTCAATGATCTAATCAGTCTCAATTTACATAATACTTGTTTTCTTTTCTGTTTAATAAGTATATAATTATGGTTAAATGTGTGTTGTAGAGGCTTGGCCTACAAACGTACCTCTTGTATCAAACGACTCATCATAAGGAATTGTTTAGGACCGTCAAAGAGGCCGTGAACAATGATGACAGGTTTGTACCCWAGTGTTCCGGCCAGGTTAACTCCACATAAGAGCAGCAGAAGTCCATTGACATTGATGTCCAACGACGTTCTCATTTTCAATTAAACCACCGATAAATAAAGTTTGATTCCTTCAGCGTGCAGGATAGAACAATTGGTTGCATCACCTTAGCATAAATGAAAATGGACATTTAAGTTCCAGTTTACTATGTTTACCTACTTTCATTATTACACATCTGTTGTGGTGTTCGCGGAAGAAGACACTCCTCTTCCTCCTTTATCATCTTAATTCAATGGCTAGCCTCGCTCGACTTTGAGTGTTTGGTGCCATCAATTTAATTCACTATGATTCAATGGTCACTACACGCACTTTAAGGGAGTTTTACGCTTTCCAGTCTGTGGATGAATTCCWCTCACAAAAAGTCTTTAACCATTGAGTGTAATGCAAARTGCCTCATAAACTTATGGTATTAACAACGACCGATGTAAGTAGCAGATGTGCCATCATTTGGACAAACAAAATGCGCAGTGCACACTTGTTCTGATTGAGTTGTTCTGTACACCTCCACCAGGGGGCAGAATCCGATCAGAGACTTATTGAAATACGTGTTTCCACTTCCGGTTGTCGCACCATGGATGGAGTGGGTAGCTAGCAAGAAGTTGTGGATAAGTTTTGCTTAACAAGTGTAATTGAAACCAACATGACTGTTGTTAGTATTGACTTCGCTTGTTAGTTAAACGTCCACTTATTAGCCAGGCGTGAAGCAAATTAACCTAAACTGAGCTCGTTTTTTTGCTAAGCTTGCTAGCTACTGTATGTTGTGCTGTTTTCATAGATCACCACCATGTTCATTGCGTGAAGGTTTCAAAACAAGGTAAGGTGGCTAGCTAGCTACCTATCAATGTAATGAATAGTTTTCAGATCGTCAAAGAGCAAATAAAGGAGGGAAAGAAAAGCTAGAGGGCTTGCATTTCGATAGTTCCTACTTAAGATCATGCAGCGGATCTATTCCGTTTTATAATTAAGCAGTAAGGCAACTCCACATGAGGCTGTTCTCCTGCACGACGCAGCGCGCCCCGGTGGTGCCTTATTGCTATAAACTGGTTACCAACGTAATTAGAGTAGTTAAAATACATGTTTTGTCATACCCGTGGTATATTGTCAAAAATATTTTTACTGATCTAATTACATTGTTAAACCAGTTTATAATACCTTTTAAGGCCCCTTGTGATATATGGCCAATATACCATGGGTAAGGGCTGTATCCAGCCACTTCACGTTGCTTCGTGCCTAAGAACAGCCCATAGTCATATACCACACCCTCTCCTGCCTTATTGTTTCAATATACCCTTGTGTAGMATATGAATCTTGCTGTGCCAGCCATTCCCTGCTACATCATCACCATTGCTACAGAATGACATTTTATATACCAAGCACAGGAGGTTGGTGGCACCTTAATTGAGGAGAACTGGCTCGTRGTAATGACTGGAGCGGGATAAGCAATTATTATGAGCCGTTTTCCCCTCATCAGCCTCCTGTGATACCTAGTACTGTACAACTCTCTGTCTACATCTACTGTAGCTAACTGATTTTGTCTCCCAATTAGGCAAAATGGCAAACCTAGAACAATGGGTGAGCGACAGTCTGCACGACATCCTTGGCCTTAGTGACAGATATGTCGCCCAGTTCATGATTGGCTCCGCGCGTAAATCCTCAAGCTCTCAAGACTTTGTGGCCCACCTCAAGTCGACGGGCACCATCGACATTAATCAGAGAGTGATCGCCTTTGCACAGGAACTGTATGAAAAGGTAAAATGATTTGCTTTCTTTGTGTTTTAACTGCRTGCTTGTTTCTTATTTTTACTGTGGTTATTATGAGCATCTAGAAATGACTTTCATCTATGTGTTTCAGATTCCTCGTAAGCAAGTGGTTGAAAAGCCAGCCAGAGCGATAGAGCGACACGTCATGGAGATTGAGAGGAAGAATCGAACTTACACCCTACTGTCGGACAGCGAGAGTGACGGAGAGGCAGTGAGAGAGAGGGAGAAGGAGAAGAAGAAAAGTAAAGACAGAGGCGATAAGAGGAAGCACCTCAGGAAAAGGGAGGAGAGTCAATCATCTAGTGAAGAGGAGACCCCTAAAAGGTAATCAACCTGGAATAGAGTTTCATGTTGCWTGCTTGTGACAGGTTCTACCTGCTTTCCTCTCTTTTGTTGCTTTTTAGCTAAATGTTGACAGCTGTATTTGACTTGTATGGACTTCAGGGAGACAGGATGCAGCTTCAGGAGTCTATGGTCTCATTAACTGACTTGCAACCATAAATACATTACAACAATGAAGCCAGTTACCCGAGAATATTTTGATTGTTTTCATGCTGTGTAGTCTTMATTTTTTCAGCTGCTACTCCTCTGTGGCTTCAATGCTTGCTTGAACAAGCCTCCACTTAGATTGTGTGATTTGAGTTTCTAAAAGGCCCTTTCTCTTTCTCAGTAGTAAGCTGGGCCATGGCGACCAGAAGTCCAGTAAGAAGGATGATGAGGAGGAGGAGTGGGAGAAGGAAGAGAGAGAACGCGTACTGGATCTGGAAGAGAGGGATGCTTTTGCCGAACGAATGAAACTGAAGGACAAAGACAAGACGAGGAACATCATGGAGAGAACGGACAAGAAGGTGGGATTGACTATCAAAATGATGGGACCCAACCCAGTACATTTGACTTACTAGTGTACTTGTAGGTGTGTTTTGATTTTTGGCTAAATGTTTTTCCATGACCTTTTCACCAGGGCTACGAGGAGGCTCAGAAAAGACTAAAGATGGCAGAGGAGGATCACAAGAAAATCGTGAGCACATTATCAAATTCCCAGTAACTTATCGTATAATAGACTATCGTCTAGGTATAAAAAAAACAGTAGAAATAGAATTACTAGAACAGGGAGAGCCCCTCAGACTCATTATATGACTATGGTCACCACCTATCTTCTCGTCTTTTCTATAGCTTCCAGAGTTGMGGAAGGAGTCTCGCAGGAACTACCTGTCCAAGAGAGAGGCTGAGAAGCTGGAGGACCTGGAGGCRGAGATAGCCGACGAGGAGTACCTGTTCTCCACGGACGCGCTGACGGAGAGGGAGCGGAAGGAGCTGGAGTACAAGCGCAACCTCCGAGACCTGGCCAAGGACTACAAGAAAGCCGGTGCCAAGGAGAAGGAGGAGAGGAAGAACAGATACTACATGCCGGAGGAGAAGAGGAGTAAAGTAAGGAGGAGATAGTTGGCTAGTAATGGTCCTGCCATGGATAGCCAGTACTCTTGTTGAAATGGAGATATGTAAAACACTAGGATCCGGGGCTTGATTATATATATATCTCGCTCACTCTCTATTTTCCTCTTCCTCTGTCCCTCCCTCTATCTCCGACCGTCTCTCTCTCTCTTTCCATCTCTCCAGGATATTCCTCAGAGGGACATGGAGCTGGAGTTGGAGATGCCCATGGAGGGTGGAGGAGAGCAGGGTCGCTGGGAGGAGGAGAGGTTGAAGACCGCCTCGCTCAGCTTCGGGGCCAAGAAGGAGAGGGAGAAAGGGTTGAAGGCAGAAAGAGAGAAGTACCAGCTGATCCTGGAGGAGGACGAGATGATCAACTTTGTCAGCAGTGCCGTCATCATGAAGGGAACCCAGGATGAAAAGGTTGGTTGACACTAACTTTTATMATTGAAGCGTTTATCTCTGATAGATTGCAAGGAATAGAGCTATAATTATGGATGTTAGTCGAACAAAATATTGTAATAATTCAAATTCAGAAAATATTTAACATTCCATACATATTCAATAGCAATCAACAAATACACACCTGAGCTTCTGGAGCATTTCTAACTGTGCCAAGGACAAATTTCCATGTCACAATGAACAATACAGTGCAATTGCAATATTGTCTTCATCTCTGTATGCTGTGTGTCTCCAGGAGCAGGAGCAGGCAGCCYTGTCCCAGGCGGAGGTCCAGAAGCAGTCCATCCAGGAAGTGAGACGCAGCTTGCCCGTGTTCCCCTACAGAGAGGACCTGCTCCTGGCCATCCAGCAGCACCAGATCCTGATCRTCGAGGGAGAGACGGGCTCCGGCAAGACCACCCAGATCCCCCAGTTCCTCATGGAGTCGGTGGGTACACGTTATTCAAGGGCCACGTCCATAAACATTATTATGGACACACATCAAAGAGGTTAGAGAGAAGCAGAGGACACATTTCCATTGGACATTTTGTGTACATTTGACAAAGTCGTCTTGAATCTTCAGTGTTTTGTCCCCCCAATTTTTTTGTAGTCTTCCAACCTGATCCATTTGTGGCATTATGCTTTTCTGTGTATGTTATCTTTGTTGACCTGTTGTCTGGGTTTACATCTCCTAGGGATACAATGATGGAGGCATGAAGATTGGGTGTACCCAGCCCCGTAGAGTGGCAGCCATGTCCGTAGCAGCCAGGGTGGCACAAGAAGTGGGCGTCAAGCTGGGCAACGAGGTGAAAATGGCACAACCGCTCTCTTTCACTCCAATGAAGCATAAATTATTCTTACTGTATATGGTAGAAAACATAAACTAACCTTATTTGTCCAACCACCCCTTTCTTCCTCAGGTAGGCTACAGTATCCGTTTTGAGGACTGTACGTCGGAGAGGACAGTACTCAAATACATGACTGATGGAATGTTGCTCAGAGAGTTCCTGACAGAGCCTGATCTGGCCAGCTACAGGTACCACTATATGCCCCATCTGTCCTTATCTTTAGATATGTTTTCCATATGTGGAGGTTTATGTTTAAAAGTGGTATATTGTGTTTTACAAAAATAAGAAATGAAATAATTCCCTGCCATATTGTTTATAGTCAGTATGACAGGATAACAATACATGATCAATGATCCCTTCCTCTCTCTCAGTGTGGTCCTCATTGATGAGGCCCACGAGCGGACGCTGCACACAGACATCCTGTTTGGTCTGATCAAGGACATTGCCCGGTTCCGTCCGGACCTGAAGGTGCTGGTGGCCAGCGCCACCTTGGACACAGAGCGCTTCTCCTGCTTCTTTGACGACGCTCCGGTATTCAGAATCCCCGGCAGGAGGTTCCCTGTGGACATCTTCTACACTAAGGTACCTCTGCTGACCATCTGTATAGTGAAATGGCCTCAGGACAAAAGATTGCATCCCCATTCTCCACCGTTCTCCCGAAGTGTGCACTTGCGCATTTCCCACGATGGATTTAACATGAAAACTCCCTCCGGGCAATGTTTAAACCAATATAGAGCCTTTTAAATCTGCGACAGGAAGTGAGCAAGTGCACTCTTTGAGAGAAGGCGGAAGAAACGGAATGCAGCCATATGCATAACTTTGAATGACTGTAAATACCTTTTAGAATGTGAATCATTTCACTCGTGAGAAGTGATGGATGATACTAATGTAAGTCAAAGATGGAGGCCAATTATCTGTTCTATTGTTGTACGTTTTGCTATCTGGTATTGTTTACTATTTCTCTCTCTCTCTCAGGCTCCTGAGGCAGACTACCTGGAGGCCTGTGTTGTGTCGGTGCTACAGATCCACGTCACACAGCCCCCTGGAGACTGTCTGGTCTTCCTCACTGGACAGGTCTGGCACACTCGCACCTTGACCCCTCACCTCAACGCTGACATTCACATTACATCAGCTACTACATCATCTACCTCGGCTACTACGTCACATTACATCTGCTCTCACTCAACATCAGATCCTACATCAGTCACTACACATTAGCTAGGCCTACTACAAATCACACTGCATCTCGTAAATCACACTACATCTCATAAATCACACTACATCTGGTAAATCACACTACATCAGCAACCATCTTAAGTCTATTCATTCTGTATGTGGCTCTTTAATGTGTAGGGTGCCGTCTTTCGGATGGGACGTTAAACGGTTGTCCTGACTCTGTGGTCTCTAAAAGATCCCCTGGCACTTATCGTAAGAGTAGGGGGTGTTAACCCCGGTGTCCTGGCTAAATCTAGCCCTCATACCACCTAATCATCCCCAGCTTCCAATTGGCTCATTCATCTCTCCTCCCCTGTAACTATTCTCCGGGTCGTTCCTGTAGATGAGAATGTGTTCTCAGTCAACTTACTTTCTGCCAAGGTGTCTGTCCTTACCGCTCTCCCGTCTCTCTCTATTTCCACAGGAGGAGATTGAGACTTGCTGTGAGCTGCTGCAGGAGAGATGCAGGCGTCTGGGTTCTAAGATATCGGAGCTCCTGGTGCTTCCCATCTACGCCAACCTACCTTCCGACATGCAGGCCAAGATCTTCAGCCCCACACCCCCTGGCTCACGCAAGGTGAGGGGACCTCTTCTGTCCATTTACACTTGGGCCACTAGGGGGTGCTCAAGGACCACTTTGGAAATATGTTTTATCTTCTGTGATCAAATAATGTAAAAAAATATATGTATGCATTATTTTCTTTACCCAAATGGAAATCCAACTCAACCTAGGTTATTGTAGATTTCATGCTGCACTTATGTCAATGTAGTAGATTCTATTCTACTATGTCATTTGGCGCATTTTACGCTAATGGCGCCGAAGGAGTTGGCCGCCGCTTTACGATCCTGTAACCGATTGTGTATGTTTTTTCACATTATTTTTAACTTATTTTGTACATAATGTTTCTGCCACCGTGTCTTTTGACCGAAAAGAGCTTCTCGATATCAGGGCAGCGATTACTCACCCCGTACTGGAGGAATTCTTCTTCTTCAACGAGTCGGACAGGAAGGATTTACTCCAGACACACGACGAGGCCCTCATCCCCGTCATTCGCAGGAGCGAAAAGACGGAGATATCTCGGACGACGGTCCGTCGCCTTTACCATCGGTCCTTTTAGACAACGTACAATCAATCGATAAATAAAATAGACGAACTACGAGCACTTATATCCAACCAACGAGACATTAAAAACTGTAATATCTTATGTTTCACCGAGCCATGGCTGAACGACGAACATGATTAACATACAGCTGGCGGGTATTAAGATTTTTCGGCAGAATAGAACAGCGGCCTCTGGTAAGACAAGAGGCGGCGGCCTATGTATATTTGTAAACAACAGCTGGTGCATGAAATCTAAGGAAGTCTCGAGGTTTTGCTCGCCTGAGGTAGAGTATCTCATGATAAGCTGTAGACCACACTATTTACCAAGAGTTTTCATAGCTGTCTATATACCACCGCAGACCAATGCTGGCACTAAGACCGGACTCAATGAGCTGTATACAGCCATAAGCAAACAGGAAAACGCACATCCAGAGGTGGCGCTCCTAGTGGCCGGGGACTTGAATGCAGGGAAACTCAAATCAGTTTTACCTAATTTCTATCAGCATGTTAAATGTGCAACCAGACGGGAAAAATACTCTAGACCACCTTTACTCCACACACAGAGACTCGTACAAAGCTCTCCCTCACCCTCCATTTGGCAAATCTGACCATAATTCTATCCTCCTGATTCCTGCTTACAAGCAAAAACTAAAGCAGGAAGCACCAGTGACTCGGTCAATAAGAAAGTGGTCAGATGAAGAAGATGCTAAGCTACAGGACTGTTTTGCTAGCACAGACTGGAATATGTTCCGGGATTCTTCCGATGGCATTGAGGGGTATACCACATCAGTCATTGGCTTCATCAATAAGTGCATCGACGATGTCGTCCCCACAGTGTCCGTGCATACATACCCCAACCAGAATCCCTGGATTACAGGCCCCATCCGCACTGAGCAAACGGGTACAGCTGCCGCTTTCAAGGAGCGGGACTCTAACCCGGAAGCTTATAAGAAATCCAGCTATGCCCTCCGACGAACCATCAAACAGGCAAAGTGTCAATACAGGACTAAGATTGTAATACACCGGCTCCGACGCACGTCGGATGTGGCAGGGCTTGCAAACTATTACAGACTACAAAGGGAAGCACAGCCAAGAGCTGCCCAGTGACACGAACCTACCAGACGAGCTAAATTACTTCTATGCTCGCTTCAGGGCGAGTAACACTGAAACATGCATGAGAGCAAGAGCTGTTCCGGACGACTGTGTGATCACGCTCTCCGCAGCCGATGTGAGTAATACCTTTAAACAGGTCAACATTCACAAGGCCGTAGGGCCAGACGGATTACCAGGATGTGTACTCCGAGCATGCGCTGACCAACTGGCAAGTGTCTTCACTGACATTTTCAACCTGTCCCTGATTGAGTCTGTAATACCAACATGTTTTAAGCAGACCACCATAGTCCCTGTGCCCAAGAACACTAAGGTAACCTGCCTAAATGACTACTGACCCGTAGCACTCACGTCTGTAGCCATGAAGTGCTTTGAAAGGCTGGTCATGGCTCACATCAACACCATTATCCCAGAAACCCTAGACCCACTCCAATTTGCATACCGCCCCAACAGATCCACAGATGATGCAGTCTCTATTGCACTCCACACTGCCCTTTCCCACCTGGACAAAAGGAACACCTATGTGAGAATGCTATTCATTGACTACAGCTCAGCGATCAACACCATAGTGCCTTCAAAGCTCATCAATAAGCTAAGGACCCTGGGACTAAACACCTCCCTCTACAACTGGATCCTGGACTTCCTGACGTGCCACCGCCAGGTGGTAAGGGTAGGGAACAACACATCCGGCACGCTGATCCTCAACACGGGGGCCCCTCGGGTGCGTGCTCAGTCCCCCCTGTACTCCCTGTTCACTCATGACTGCACGGCCAGGTAAGACTCCAACACCACCATCAAGTTTACCGATGACACAACAGTGGTAGGCCTGATCAGCGACAACGATGAGACAGCCTATAGGGAGGAGGTCAGAGACCTGGCCGTGTGGTGCAAGGACAACAACCTCTCCCTCAACGTGATCAAGACAAAGGAGATGATTGTGGACTACAGGAAAAGGAGGACCAAGCACCCTCCCATTCTCATCGACAGGGCTGTAGTTTGAGAGCTTCAAGTTCAGGTTGAGAGCTTCAAGTTCCTTGGTGTCCACATCACCAACAAACTATCATGGTCCAAGCACACTAAGACAGTTGTGAAGAGGGCAATACAAAGCCTATTCCCCCTCAGAAGACTGAAAAGATTTGGCATGGGTCCTCAGATCCTCAAAAGGTTCTACAGCTGCACCATCAAGAGCATCCTGACTGGTTGGATCACTGCCTGGTATGGCAACTGCTCGGCCTCCGACCGCAAAGCACCACAGAGGGTAGTGCTTACATCACTGGGACCAAGCTTCCTGCCATCCAGGACCTCTATACCAGGTAGTGTCAGAGGAAGGCCCTGCAAATTGTCAAAGACTCCAGCCACCCTAGTCATAGACTGTTCTCTCAGCTACCTCACGGCAAGCGGTACCGGAGTGACAAGTCGAGGTCCAAATAGCTTCTTAACAGCTTCTACCCCCAAGCCATAAGACTCCTGAACAGCTAATCAAAGGGCTACCCAGACCCCTCTTTTATACTGCTGCTATTCTGTTTCTAATCTATGCATAGTGACTTTAACTCTACCTACATGTACATATTACCTCGACTAACCGGTGCCCCTGCACATGGACTCTGTACCGGCACCCCCTGTATATAGCCTTGCTTGTTATTTTACTGCTGCGGTTTAATTATTTGTTTGTTTTATTTTCTACTGATCCATTTTTTACTTAATACTTAAAAATAAAGGTTAAGGGCTTGTAAGTAAGCATTTCACAGTAAGGTGTACACCTGTTGGCCATGTTCTTAACCACGTACTCCACCCGGCACAGCCAGATGAGGACTGGCCACCCCTCATAGCCTGGTTCCTCTCTAGGTTTCTTCCTAGGTTTTGGCCTTTCTAGGGAGTTTTTCCTAGCCACCGTGCTTCTACACCTGCATTGTTTGGGGTTTTAGGCTGGGTTTCTGTACAACACTGAGATATCAGCTGATGTAAGAAGGGCTATATAAATAAATTTGATGAATTCGGCGCATGTGACAAATAACATTTGATTTGACTACTTAAGACATCATTCTTCAGATTCCTGCCTCCATGTTTCTCATTCTCTTGTGGTGTTGTGTACCAACACATTATCTGATGTACAAAGTGTCCTCTCTCTGCGTGACCTTAGGTGGTGGTGGCCACTAACATTGCGGAGACCTCTCTAACCATCGATGGGATCATATACGTCATAGATCCAGGCTTCTGCAAGCAGAAGAGCTATAACGCCCGCACTGGGATGGAGTCTCTGATTGTCACGCCTTGCTCACGGGTAACACGCTAGCTTTTGTTTTCAAACGAGCCATTTTGTTGTCATTGTCAGAGAAAGGGTCATTCATGTGGCTCTTATTGGGGTTGTTGTACCGTGGCTGTRGGAGAGGCCTCTTTCCAGTATTTCAAACACCTGTTTCTTTGACTGTCATTTTTGTAGATTTAGTTCTCTGGACAACATTCTGACCGTTTGCTGATTCCATCTGTGTTTTGATCCACCACAGGCCTCAGCCAATCAGCGAGCAGGTCGTGCAGGCAGAGTGGCCGCTGGGAAGTGTTTCCGTCTTTACACTGCGTGGGCGTTTAAACACGAGATGGAGGAGTCCACCGTGCCCGAGATCCAGCGAACCAACCTGGGCAACGTGGTGCTACTGCTCAAGAGCTTGGGTACGGAACAAACTCTTTATAAGTCATGTCGCAGTGCTAAATAAGAGAACACGTTTTAAAAAGCACAGAAGTCCTCTTGAAGTAATCCACTGAAGTATAGTCTGTAGTTGACTATTATGAGTTTGACTTACTTGACTTAGTGGAGCAAAGGGCCTCATTATGAGCGTCTCAAACCCACGTGTCGATTTGTTTTACATTGGAGTGGCGTATATATTTTTTCCCGACAGGAATTAATGACCTCATCCACTTTGACTTCATGGACCCGCCCCCTCACGAGACCCTGGTGCTAGCTCTGGAGCAGCTGTACGCACTGGGTGCTCTCAACCACCTCGGAGAGCTCACCAAGGTAACTAACGCCTGCACCATTCAAAACCACGGCACCATTCAATCGCATTGGCACCGTTCCCTCCTCCCTTGTTAAATCAGTTGAATAAGAAAAAGGCTTCTACGGCTATCCCATCTCAATTWATTGTTGGAGATAAGACCTGTAGTGATCCTGATGTTATCTCGTGAATCAAATAACTTTTTTGCGAATGTTGGTTCCTCTGTCAACGAAAATCAAAAACATTTATGGAAATCCCTTGGGTTACATTAAGGGACATTTTCCTTCTCTGCTTTAGTTTGATCCACCTGATGTAATGGAGGTGATTGGTAACTTAAAGAAATCAGCAGCAAGTCATGATGAGGTGAAATCATTTTTGGTGAAATCATTGTCTTCCTCCATTATTGAGCCTCTAACGTACATCTTTACCAAATCAATGCAAACTGGTGTTGTTCCTAAAGATTTGAAAATTGCCAAAGTTATCCCCCTCTATATATCTGGGGATGCAAGATCTTTTACAAATTATTGCACAGTATCTGTACTACTGTGTTTTTCTCAAATCCTAGAGAAACTGTTGTATAAAAGAATGTTGAAACATTTAAACCAACACTATTCTATATGACCACCAATATGTTTTTTGGTAAAACTAATCTACAGATTTGGCTCTTACAACTTGTGGATAAACTCTTTACAGCCCCAAACAACAATGAATACGCTCTTGGCATCTTTCTAGATTTATCCAAAGTGTTTGACAGGGTTGATCATGAAATATTACTTGCTAAATTGCATTATTACGGTTTAAATTATTATACGTGGCTATATAATTATGTTTTTGATAGAGAACTGTTCCGTACCCAAGCTCTTGAGCAGTAGCACTACATTGCCCAGGTTAGTTCTCTGGATCTCGGGCACGGTGGACTCCTCCATCTCGTGTTTAAACGCCCACAAACCAAATCTGCCAGGGTCAAGATATCCTGTGGCATTCCACAGGGTTCGATCCTTGGACCTTGGTTATTACTAATCTATATCAATGACCTTGATGCTGTGTCTTCTACCGTACTTCCCATTCTTTTTGCTGAGGATACCAATTTGATTTTATCACACGAGAATTTCGATTYACTAATCAACGAAGCCAACTCAGTTTTCTGAATTTCCATATAAACAAATGATCTTTTAAATGTAATAAAAAATCAGACTTCGTTGTATTTACTGGTAAGAATCAGATATATTTTTATAAGAGCCAGAATCTCAATTGGTGGGAATGAAATGAACCAGGTTTAATCTACAACATTCCTAGGTGTTCTAGTTGATGAAAAGTTGTYCTGGAAAGATCATATTCACTTTGTGTGCAGCAAAGTGTTGAAGTCCTTTGGTATCAKCAGAAAGATTAGTGGTTTGGGCTTGCTTCCTGACACTATACCTCAGCTTCATTTACCCATATATTATTTACTGCAATATTGTCTGGGCCAGTACATATGCTTTCTACCTACACAAATGACTCATCACACAAAATAAACGTACAAGACTAGCCACCTCCTCTAACTACTTGGCTCCAGCTCTCCCTCCATTTAAGAAACTCAATATATTGTCTATCTACAACATTAATATACTCAAATGATGCACCTTCATCTACAAATACACATGCCTCCCAGACAATCCACCTAAACCCTTCAATGGTTAATTCAGGTTAATTCCCAAATCCATCCCAAATCCATGCATACACAAGACACCTTTACCCTTCCCACTGCCTCACATAGTCAGTTCTCTAGCAGATACAGAGGGTTCGTACTCTGGAATCTTCATATTGCCAAAACATCATCATCCCTCAATAACTTCAAGCGTAGATTAGGGGTCAGCCCGATGACCCAAACTACCTCCATGTAGCCTAACTCTCTCTCTCTCTCACACACACACACACACACACACACACACACAATCAAACATGTTTTTTCTTCTATACTGAGTATGTCATGTACAGTTATAATTAGTATGCTTTGTTTAACTGATTGAAAAACTTTTTTTGTTCTTATATTTTTTGGGGTGTGGTTG
Source organism: Salvelinus sp. IW2-2015 (assembly GCF_002910315.2). Lineage (NCBI taxonomy): Eukaryota > Metazoa > Chordata > Actinopteri > Salmoniformes > Salmonidae > Salvelinus > Salvelinus sp. IW2-2015. The sequence goes on along the minus strand of NC_036874.1, from coordinate 10,964,929 downwards.
CTTGTTTTATTTTTATCTGTACTGTTTTGTCTTTCCCTTTTATTCTTTGGTGATAATAAATCAAACCTAAAAAGTGCAAATGACCTCTGGGAATGAAGGGAGGATATATAATAGGGAAAATCGATTCCATCACCATTAGGCAGGTGAATGAACATATTGGCTTCTAATACCTTTGAAAGGTGACTATTTGATGTGAAAGGTCATGTCATGTGTGTTGTGTTCCAGTTGGGCCGCAGGATGGCTGAGCTGCCGGTGGACCCTATGCTGAGCAAGATGATCCTGGCCTCAGAACAGTGAGTCTCTATGGCAATCCTGGCACTGGCATGGAATGAATGTAGTTTTATTATTATTATTCTGTTACCTTGCTCATCATTCCCCTTTCTCTCTTTTTTTCTCTCACCCCCCCACTCAATAATTTATTTTATTCTTATTACAAAAGTGCTTTATTGCCAATTATTCAACAGGACATGAAACACCTTAATGTATTTCACTAAACTTTCCCATCTTCCTCTGTCTCTCCAGGTATAAGTGTTCTGAGGAGGTGTTGACCATCGCGGCCATGCTGTCTGTGAACAACTCCATATTCTACCGGCCCAAAGACAAGGTGGTTCACGCCGACAATGCCAGGCAGAACTTTGTGGTGCCCGGAGGAGACCATATGGTGCTGCTCAACGTCTACACACAGGTCAGGAGGATTGGGTTTGATAGTTAAGATAAAGATGTGATACTACCCCCCTTTGTTTCCACTTGTCTCATATAAGGTATCAGGGTAGCAGTTCTGGGTCATATTCATTTGGCACCAACTGTAAAAATAAAATAAAAAGAGACAAACATGGAGGATCTTCATCTTCGTTTTTCTGTTGCAAACCATTTAGCCATGGTAATGCCCTAATGCAGGGGAAGGCAACTATGTTCAGCAGCGGGCTGATTTTTGTCGGAGCGGATGGTGTGGGTGCCGGAACATAATTATAATTATTTGTACAAAAAGTTCGGGAAATGCTGTTCTATGTTTTGTTTTCAGTCTGTGATATTGACTGCTTCATTTGTCCCTCAGTGGCTGGAGAGTGGCTACTCCACCCAGTGGTGCTATGAGAACTTCATCCAGTTCCGCTCCATGAAGCGGGCGCGGGATGTCAGGGAGCAGCTGGAGGGCCTGATGGACAGGATCGAGGTGGAAGGTGTAACAGCTCAGGGGGCGACATTGTGCCCATCCGCAAGGTCCGTGTGACTGTGAACGCACCCTAACCTCATGACCATGAACACACCTTAAAACCGCTTAACTGAACATACCTTAAAACCGCTTAACCATGAACATACCTTAAAACAGCTTAACCATGAACATACCTTAAAACAGCTTGACCATGAAACTACTTAAAACAGCTTGACCATGAACATACCTTAAAACAGATTGACCATGAATACACCTAAAACAGATTGACCATGAAATACACTTAAAACAGTTGACCATGAATACACCTTAAAACAGCTTAACCATGAACATACCTTTAAAACAGCTTGACCATGAAACACCCTTAAAAACAGCTTAACCATGAACACACCTTAAAACAGCTTAACCATGAACATACCTTAAAACAGCTAACCTGAACATACCTTAAAACAGCTTGACCATGAACATACCTTAAAACCGCTTGACCATGAACATACCTTAAAACCGCTTGACCATGAACACACAATAAAACCGTTTCCTCTAGTTAACCATGTCTTTTTTTTAAACACCCTCCTGGAGTTTAGACCAGTGTTTCCCAACCCCAGTCCTCGGGTACCCCCAAACAGCACACCTGATTCAACTTGTCATCTAAACGTCAAGCCCTCCATGTTGAATCAGGTGTCTTTATCTGGGGCTACAACTAAAAGTGTGCTGTTGGGGGTACAGGAGCACAGTTCTTAAAACAGTTCTTAAATCATGCCGGGTGTTAAGCCGGCCACTCCGTTGGAGAGGCAGGTTGAGTTCACTTAATATGCATCTGAATGGACGCTCCGTGCTTTCCCAACTTCATCATCATCATCACAGTCCATTCTCCAGTGAAACTGATACACAAGAACTCCCCAAAAGGCAGTCCGTTGGTGTTTTTATTTGGCCCCCCAAGTTAAAAAAAATCCACAATCAGCTCAAAGTGATTTTAATTTAGGACACCTCTTCCCAGGTATTCCCACGCATAAATAGAGAAGCATATGTGATCGTATGAAATCAAGGTTTGAAAGGACTCTGTTTTTGTCAAATACTATATCTGTTTGGGATTTTTGCGGTCAATTTTCACCATCTCAGTAACATGATCACTCATACTCTCTCACAGCGTGCACACATAGAATCACTCATACATCCTCTCTTTCTCTCTCTCACTGATACTTCATTTAAAAATATGTATTTTGACCTCAAATGGACAACCATGTAAAATAAAGGTGAAATAAATAGAAATGATCTCTCTCAGGCAGTGACGGCGGGGTATTTCTACCACACGGCGCGGCTCAGCAAGGGGGGCTACAAGACAGTGAAGCACCAGCAGACAGTCTACGTCCACCCCAACAGCTCCCTGTTCGAGGAGCAGCCCCGTTGGCTCATCTACCACGAGCTGGTCTTCACCACCAAGGAGTTCATGAGACAGGTCTGGCATCAGTACTAGTAGACTTGTGGTCATGTTTGTGTGTATGTTTCTCCGTGTGAGGCAGATCTGGAAGCAATCCACCACCGTGAAGGGCAAAGTAAAACCTTAGGGGATAGTTGTTGCTGTCTTGTTGTAATATCAAGTGACTCCAGGTAGCATTGTCTTTGTATACAGTATTATATACAGTACCTTCGGAAAGTATTCAGACCCCTTGACTCTTTCCACATTTTGTTACGTTACAGCCTTATTCTAAAATGGATTAAATAAATACAAATTCTCAGAAATCTACACACAATAACCCATAATGACAAAACGAAAACAGGTTTTTAGGAATTTYTGCAAATATATTAAAAATAAACAACAGACATTTCTTATTTACTTAAGTATTCAGACCCTTTGCTATGAGACTCGAAATTGAGATCGGATGCATCCTGTTTCAGTTGATAATCCTTGATGTTTCTACAACTTGATTGGAGTCCACCTGTGGTAAATTCAATTGATTGGACATGATTTGAAAAGGCACACACCTGTCTATATAAGGTCCTACAGTTCACAGTGCATGTCAGAGCAAAACCCAAGCCAAGAGTTTGAATGAACAAGGCACACCTGTTAATTGAAATGCATTCCAGGTGACTACCTCGTGAAGCTGGTTGAAAGAATGCCAAGAGTGCAAAGCTGTCATCAAGGCAAAGAAAGGGTGGCTATTTGAAGAATCTTAAATCTTAAATATATTTAATTTGTTTTAAACTTTTTTTGGTTACTACTTAATTCCATGTGTGTTATGTCATAGTTTTGATGTCTTCACTATTATTCTACAATGTAGAAAATAGTCAAAGTAAAGAAAAACCCTGGAATGAGTAGGTGTGTCCAAATCTTTGACTGGTACTGTATATTAGCAAACATTTCTAAACTTGGTTTTGCTTTATCATTATGGGGTATTGGGTGTAGATTTAGGGGGAAAATGTGTATTTATTTGATCAATTTTAGAATAAGGCTGCAACGTAACCTAATGTGGAAAAAGTCAAGGGTTCTGAATACTTTCTGAATGCACTGTACATAATGTATGTTGAGATTTAAGCTGCATGGGACAGAATGAATACGATTTTAAGGGGAAGGAAGGTGCTGTTATTCATACATTACTTTGAATTCATGTAAATATATTTTCCCCCTTTTTTATTTGAACCTCTTTCTCTGCCTCAAGGTGATTGAGATAGACAGCASCTGGCTGCTGGAGGTGGCTCCCCACTACTACAAGAACAAGGAGCTGGAGGACAGCAGCAGTAAGAAGATGCCTCGCAAACAGGGCAAGGCCAAGGAAGAGCTGGGCTAAGGACAGGAGCTAGAAAAGACAGAGACTTTCTCCCCTCAGAGATAGACAGCCAAGCAGGGCTGCCATAAGGAACTGTGATATCAAAAAAACTTTGGGGCCCTTGAGCCAAAAAAAAAAGAAACTGGATAAAAACTTGTATGGTTATGAGCTTATTTATCATAAACCACCTATCGRAGCTAGACGAGCTTGATGATAAGGAAATGTTATGCACTTGGACTGTCAGAGTTTCCTGTGTCTGGTATGATGCAGGGTCCGGGGTGAAGATTCCCCTAAGTACAGATCTAGGATCCGCTTCCCCTCCCCATGCCCTAACCATTAGGGCTGAAATGCAAAACTGACCGAATATCAGTGTATAGGGGGGTAAGTTCACCCTACTCCATGATGCAGAAACAGCAGCAAGACAGATCAAAACAAATGACTACTCCAAATGACAGGGCTACTGCTTTGTACGTAATGGCCAATAACTACCAGAGAGTTTGCCTATTTACTTTCCTTAAATAGTTAACTTTTGTTTCCCAATGTCTGGGTGTTGTTGGGGTTGTAAATGTATTTTCTTGTCCCAATTACACCTACCAGACTGAAATAAAACAGTGCTGTGTGTGTTTGACTTCAGTGTGTTTCTGCTGTTGTCTCTTTCTTTTTCTATGGGAATAAACTTTTAACAGGCACTTGCTTTGTCCTGTGACTAGCTTAGGAGCTAAGTGTTTGTTTTTGTTAACATGGGCGTGTCTGACAGTTTACATAGTTGCTAACATGAACATTTGTCAATGCCTGTCCCCATTATTCATTAACCTTATGATAGCCCATACATAGAATTAGCTACTTCTTCCTGTCTTTGATTTACCTGTATGAGGAAGTTCAGAGTATCAGGGCTATATTTAGGTTGCTGCTTTGCCTGTTTGAATGGCACAGGATAATGTTTTTCTACCAGTAACATGTAAATCCTGGGATCACGGTTTGTTAGTTGAAGTATGTTTTTTGGGGTTATGATTTTCTGGGATCAGCCAATTTCAAACAACTGAAGCGTGATGGGATTTTAGAATTATGTGCACATTAGTTTGACTGTAGTGGCTTCGAGAATGTTTTCAACTGAATGAAATKATTTAGAAGAGTAACATTCTGGCTGATGTACATTGGACTTTTAAGCGTAATGTCATAGAAACCGCAGGTTCTTCTGCTGTAGTTGGTGGGTTGTTTGTATTTTTCTGTGAGGTTTGCTAAATGAAATGACAAATCAGGATTACATGCGCTTCTATGGCCTATATATTTTTTTCAACCCTTTAAACATTAGTTTACCTAAAAAGGCTTAGTGAATGAAATTATTTACACATTTTTCGTTCTGGGTGAAGTTCATTGGACCTCAATGTTTTCATATAAAGTGCATAATGGTGTTGCTGAACCATTGCAGATAGCATTGATTGCTTTTGGGTGGATCCTGTTTATCTTGTCATTATGGTAAACCTGCATGTGATGCGTTAGTCTAATGCCAGAAAAACACTGTAGGTATGACACGTATTCATCATGACATGAGTGCATTTGACAGGTCGGTGCTCTGCTTCAAGAGCCTTGTGGAGTTTTCCATGCAGCCGATCACTTCCCTGTCCAACAGCAGACAAGGAAACAAACACATTCCACATTCTAGTCTGTAGAATGTCAAACATTAATTTGGAATGTGGGACTTAAAGTTAGATGATAAACAACTGTAGTGGCCATTAGAAATAAATTAGCTTTAAGGACGTTTTAATACAATTTATGTGAAGATTGACATGTCATGAAAGCTTCAAATGTTTACACACGCAGACATGGAAAACACTATCTGGCAGCGGTACCCAGACTACCCACATTACAGTTCTACAGGTTCCATAAACTATGTACAAATACACACAMTGAGATRAAAAAAACATCCCGCGATAACAGTTTACCCTCACATTTCACAGACGCATACAAACTTGAGGCAGTGGTTTAATGCCAAATAAACTGATACAACTGGTCAGACGAGAGAGAGCGAGACACTGCAGATGTAAAAGGGAGGGATGAAGGAGGAATATAAAGAGGAAATACCATACACAGATTGACAGAGAGAGAAGGGAAAGGAGAGAAATTAACAGAGGGGGAAAACTGGAGGAGTAAGGTCCACTTGGCATGTTAGTGTCTCGGTGTGTCTCAATGGAGATGCAAGGGACTCACTGAATGGGATATTCTCCACTGGGAAAGTACTCTTTGAAGGACCATCTCTGACAGACTGGTACATGTCAGCTAACGCCACAGGTAAGTGTTCACCATCATGATGAACTTGTCATTGTGAGAACTCAATGTASCATACTCTCAAATATAGGCGCTATATTGAATCATTGAAAATCGTATTACTATTTGCACATAGTTTGCAATGTTGATGACCGTTACAACTAATGCAACTTTTGTTGAGTAACTGATACAAAATACCATAGTGACTTACTCTACTAGATAATGTGTTAAAGTATGTGAATTTAACATTTCAGTAGCTCAGCATTTTCAGCTCTACAGTTCAGAACACCAAGACTGTTTTGAACGTGTTCCTGGTCAATATGCTCAAATGTAATTTACATTTTACACAGTCGTACAGACCACTGGCTATGTCTTGTTTGTCGATGGCTCATCCATATTCACAAGCGAACTGAGGGTATGAAACCTAGCATGACAACTCAAAAATAGCATTGGCTTGTGTAAATGGAATTCTAGTCAATAGATTATATGGCAAGTAATGAGTTATGGTATATTCATAGACTAAACTACAGTTGAAGTCGGAAGTTTACATACACCTTTGCCAAGTACATTTAAACTCAGTTTCTCACAATTCCTGACATTTAATCCTAGTAAAAAGTCCCTGTCTTAGGTCAGTTAGGATCACCACTTTATTTTAAGAATGTGAAATGTCAGAATAATAGAACAGCGAATTATTTATTTCCGATTTTATTTMTTTCATCGCATTCCCAGTGGGTCAGAAGTTTACATACACTCAATTTGTATTTGGTAGCATTGCCTTTAAATTGTTTAACTTGGGTCAATCGTTTCAGGTAGCCTTCCACAAGCTTCCCACAATTAAGTTGGGTGAATTTTGGCCCATTCCTCCTGACAGAGCTGGTGTAACTGAGTCAGGTTTGTAGGCCTCCTTGCTTGCACACGCTTTTTCAGTTCTGCCCACAAATTTTCTATGGAATTGAGGTCAGGGCTTTGTGATGGCCACTCCAATACCTTGACTTTGTTGTCTTTAAGCCATTTTGCCACAACTTTGGAAGTATGCTTGGGGTCATTGTCTATTTGGAAGACCCATTTGCGACCAAGCTTTAACTTCCTGACGGATGTCTTGAGATGCTGATTCAATATATCCACATAATTGTCCATGATGCCATTTATTTTGTGAAGTGCACCAGTCCCTCCTGCAGCAGAGCACCCCCACAACATGATGCTGCCACCCCCGTGCTTCACGGTTGGGATGGTGTTCCTCGCCTTGTAAGCATCCCCCTTTTTCCTCCAAACATAACGATGGTCATTATGACTAAACAGTTCTATTTTTAGTCTGGCTTTTTTATGGCGGTTTTGGAGCAGTGGCTTCTTCCTTGCTGAGCGGCCTTTCAGGTTATGTCGATATAAGACTTGTTTTACTGTGGATATAGATACTTTTGTACTCGTTTCCTCCAGCATCTTCACAGGGTCCTTTGCTGTTGTTCTGGGATTGATTTGCACTTTTCGCACCAAAGTACGTTCATCTCTAGGAGACAGAACGTGTCTCCTTCCTGAGCGGTATGACGGCTGCGCTGTCCCATGGTGTTTATACTTGCGTACTATTGTTTGTACAGATGAACATGGTACCTTCAGGCGTTTGGAAATTGCTCCCAAGGATGAACCAGACTTGTGGAGGTCTACCATTTTTTTTCTGAGGTCTTGGCTGATTTCWTTTGATTTTCCCATGATGTCAAGCAAAGAGGCACTGAGTTTGAAGGTAGGCCTTGAAATACATCCACAGGTACACCTCCATATGCGCAAATGATGTCAATTAGCCTATCAGAAGCTTCTAAAGCCTATGTGTATTTTAACTTCCGCTTTCAACTGTATATTTCCCTGTCTTTACCTATTTGAGATAGACGAGGTACTTTTTGTTGCCATTGCTAGAAATGCATTCCCTATGCTCTTTATGTTGCCTAAACTAAATTAGCTCTCTGTGACAAACCAATCCCCTTGTCTCACCGACAATCACATTCCTCCACAGCTCCTCTGGAGAGACGTGAAAAACCAGATCCTCACGTCACTCTCCATTTGACTCCAGCCATCACAGCTACGTCTACCACAGCACCTCCACCTGCCTCTGTCCACCATGAGTGACAACAGGGAAAGACAGGGTGCCGATGGAGGCTACGGGGCTGAACAGCCGCCCAACGTCAAACCCAAACCTGACWGCATCAAGAAGGAGAAAAAGGAGAAATCCACCAAGGTGCGTAGGTCCATGAGCACTGACTCCGAGAGAGGAGGGGGATCTGGGAGAAGGAGGGAGAGGAAGAGAGACAAAGGGTTGAGAAGGGAGCGTGGTAGAAGTGAGGAGAACAGGAGGCAAGACAGGGCTGGAGATGACAGCAACCAGAAGAAGTCTGACCCCCAGGAAAACGACATGGAGGACACTGAGTGCGTGGTTTGCTTCTGCGAATACGACAACGTCTTTAAAACCCCCAAGCTGCTCTCCTGCGGGCACACCTTCTGTCTGGAGTGCCTGGCCCGGATCAACGTCACCTCCTTAGAGCTCAAGTCTCTTTCCTGYCCTGTGTGTCGAGAGCTCACCAACCTGCCCCATGGCCGCAACCTGCCCCAGCTGGGCAACAACAAGGACATCTTCCGCAAACTCCCTCCAGAGATGCAGAGGGCACTGTCCGTGCGCTTCAAGCGCAGCAAGGGCAAGCTGGTCCTCAAGAAGCCCCCTCCTGGTACTACCAGCCTGGCCAAGTCCAGCCTCACCCTGCCCACTCTCAAGAAGCAGGACCGGCAGGCCTCCAGCAACCTCCAGCTGGGCACCATGGATCAGGGCCTCGCCACTGTCGTGGACGTGGGTCGCCCCCCTAGCAGGGTCAGAGGTCGCYTGCGCAGGATGTTCCGCACGGACCAGTGCTACTACACCGTGATGGCATCCATCATCACCATCATCGTGGTGCTGATGCTGATGGGCATCCTGGCCTTCATGGTCTTGCCCAATGTGGTCCTCCCCAACGGCAGCAAACCCAACCAGGGGAATTCCAGCCAACCATAACCAGGGGGTCAATTACCCTGAGGAAAAGAGGGGATGGTGGTGGGATGAAGGGAAGTAAGACCAGAGGAGAGAATCACTCAGATATTTTGAGAGGACAAATATTGTCAGTGATCCTAATATCTGCCATTTCATTTTCTTTACTAATACTCAGTTATGAAGAAAATGTGAATGAACTGAAAAGAAAGGTGACCCTGAAAGCACTAGTGCACACTCAACTGGGGTCAATACATRACAAGGGCCATGTTGTTTATGAAGGACTGATGCACAAGAAGTACTAATGGGAAAAGTGTCGCAAGAGTTATTTTTTATCCACCATTTTGTCTTCCTTCCTGCAGTATATAGATCATGAACATGGAACATTTACCCAAATGTGAACGGGACAGCTATTGCRGTGAAGTCAGAGAGGACAATTAATGTTGTCTGGGGAAATGTAATTTATTATAAAGTTGTGTACTATGTAATTGCACTGATGTCTGCCATGGAGAATTATTACAAGTTAGAGATTATTTGATTACACTGAGCATTATCTTATTCTTTACATTGTGATGTAAAAATGTTCAGCTCAAGATTGTTTTACATTCATTGATGTTTAACTAATGTATATTTAYGTACAAAATATGAATATACATATAGAGTTCAAATAAGAATGATACATTTGTAAAAAACTAAAACAACAACAACAATGGAATAGGTCTCTCTTGCCATAGCAGATATATTCCTACCACCCTGAAATGAATGACATTTCCTATAGACCCAGTGCCATGTTACATGCCGTTGCCTTACAGTAAAACCAAATGTGCTGATTTGATTTCTGATAAGATCTTTGCCTGGCGGCACGTTGGTCACTCCTTCCTCTTTTAGTCCCATTAGAGAATCATTTTCTTTTCATTTTTCTTTTCGTTTTTGTACTATTTCCTGACAGGTTCAGTGTGTGTGTGTGTATGTGTGTGTGTACTGTTTTAACATTTTACTGAAAGCTACACTATACAGAACATTAACAACACCTGCTCTTTCAATTACATATACTTACCAGGTGAATTCAAGTGAAATCTATGATCCCTTATTGATGTCACTTGTTAAATCCACTTCAATCAGTTTCGATAAGGGGAGGAGACGGGTTAAAGAAGGATTTTGAAGCCTTGAGACAATTGAGACCTGGATTGTGTATGTGAGCCATTCAGAGGGTGAATGGGCAAGACAAAAGATTTAAGTGCCTTTGAACTGGGTATGGTAGTAGGTGCCAGGCGCACCGGGGTGCAACTCAATATTAGGAAGGTGTTCCTAATGTTTGGTATACTCAGTGTATGTATCAGTGAAACAGTGTCACTCATGACTAGTTCTAGTTGTAKTAGCTATGTTTTCCATTCTATGGTTGTCAGTGTGACAGACAAACCTCTTACAAGGCACCTTGCATGCAAGTAATTCATAATGGAAAGGAGGCAGTGACATTTGACAGCATGACTAAGCGTATGTGTTGTATAACATGCAAGCGTTTTATTAATTGTTTAAGAAATATGCTCTTAATCATTAAAATATCAAATTTGAATGGTTACCTAAAAGTTAATATTGTGGTGAGWGCAGAAACAAGACTCATTTTGTAAACAACACAAAATGCTCAGGCCACCACTGATGCTCGGGCCACCACTTGACCTAATCTGGCTATGCGAGTATGTCTTTGTCTTTTTTACAAGCAGGTGTTGACACAGACATAAGTCTATTTCAACCACTGTTAACCAGAACACCCTGTATTTAATTTGATGTTCTTATGGTAAATTCATTATAGTAAGTAATTCTTATGGTAAACCCATTCATTTTTTGTTCCCACTTTATAGGCCTATTTAGTGATGCTAAAGCAAGTAATTCTATGCACATACAATAGGCAGGTACATTGTAATTACATAGCATTGTTGTCTCTTTTTCTCTGTGTGTGTGTGTGTGTGTGTGTGTGTGTTTATAGAGGGACATACAATAGGGCAAACAATTTCAGATAAGCTGTTTAAATCTCCCCAGAAATATATCACAACAATCATTATTAATGTATTTTCAAATATTTGAAATTGTGTAAGCCAGAGAGAAATGCCAGGTGTTGTAAATTGTGACTTTATATCAATTGTCCATAGGCTATTCTATTTTAATCCATTTAAACCAGTTTTATGCAATCTATTTCAACTTTGTGCGGGGACCAAACCTTGTTCGCCATTCCTCGGAGCTTCTGCTTGGGTGAACCAGACCCCGGTCCAGAAAGACCCCTGACGCAAACTGGATATTGGCCTAACCGTGCGAGTGTTCGGATTGAATAGCTAACGTTATGTCGTCAAACATGGATATGTTTTCCTCTTGAATTACAGTGCTTGCAGAAGTTTATGGTAGATGTGTGACAATAGAATTAACGTTGTGGACAGTCACCACYAGAATATCGAGAACGATGGCTTCTACCCCTTCTGCTTCTGCTTTGTTTGCTGTTCTACGGTGTCGTGGGAATATCCTAGCCAGGAATCAAGCAAAGAAGAAGCTGCCTGCTACCTCGGGATACAGCCTCGTATTGGTTTGCGGAGCGGTATGTGACTCCGTGCTGCCAAAACGAACTCCCTCAGTATGGAAGTCATTTTTTCAAGGACAACGACTTCAGTTTGGAAATGGAGTGTCTGTGGAATATAAACCTGAGTCRAACAGCAAAACGAGAGATTATGAGTCAGGAAATTATACCTGTCAAGCAAAGATTACGGAGCCAATAATTTGCTCGCCAGGGGCCCCGCGCTCCTTGARTGTGCCAAATGCCCAAAATGAAAAATGGCATTACTCATAGGAACTATGAGAACACTTTTTGGGGGACAAAATCATAGAAACCTCCCCTGCCATTTTGAATGTGTCCATAACTTGGCATAATAAGGAAATAGAGGAAAATATGATCTCTGCTTTTATCCTAAATGGTTGGTCTACTCTGAAGAACAGGTGCTTATTTTTCACCCTGTTTGTGTCTGAAATCATGCATGTGAAACTGGGAGTGTTCTGCAGGTCCAGGCCAAATGGTGTTGGGGAAGCTGCCATGGAGGGACAGACCACACACCTGATCAGAGGAAAAAGCACCTCTGTCAGAAGTAGTGTTCAACAGGTGAGTGAAGAACATTGAGATTTCATAATTAAGCCTCTGCCATAGTCTACTGTGCCTGAACCACTGAACATTTGTGTGCTATACCCAATGAAAACCATACCCCAATGTAATGACAAATATGTTCAAAACAATATGCTTCACAATGTAGCCTATTTTTGTTCAGTTTTGCAGGGTGAGTCATTGAATGAACAAAGTGGAAGGCACAACTAAGGGCCTGAACACCAGTGCACACCCATACACACACACTACCAAATATGCATAGGTGACACTCCCAGGTCCCCGGTTGGAATGTCCAATGTGAAAGCACACKGTTTTAATATTTTCAAAGCACTTTGTATGGGGAACTGACTTCCAGAAAGGCGTTGAACAGTAAGCACCTGACTTTGAGACACGCTACATGATGACATGTTTTCTTATCAGTTGATRAGTCACTCAGTTGTTTTGACAATCGCTTTGCTGTATGAAAGCCAAATATCACTGTCAGCTCTGAGGATTATTAGAAAWAAACAACAAATCTGACAGATTTTAAAAATATTGTTCAGGGAATAATCATGCTATAAACTCCATCAAATCAATCTAACACCCTTTTGATTTCACCGGATACTCTACATTGTTTGTAGTCTTTTATTGATCTGCAGKTTGCATTGCATGTACACTGAGTGTACAAAATACTAAGAACGCCTTCTTAATATTGAGTTGCAAGGACTACAAGGTGTCGAAAGCGTTCCACAGGGATGCTAGCCCATGTTGACTCCAATGCTTCCCACAGTTGTATCAAGTTGGCTGGTTGTCCTTTGGGTGGTGGACCATTCTTGATACACAGAAAACTGTTGTGCATGAAAAACCCAGCAGCATTGGAGTTCTTGACACACTCAAACTGGTGTGCCTGGCACCACCATACCCTGTTCAAAGGCCCTTAAATATTTTGTCTTGCCCATTCACCCTCTGAATGRCACACATACACAATCCATGTCTTAATTGTCTCAAGGCTTAAAATCCTTCTTTAACCTGTCTCCTCCCCTTCATCCAAACTGATCGAAGTGGATTTAACAGGTGACATCAATAAGGGATCAAAGCTTTCACCTGGATTCACCTGGTCAGTCTATGTCAGGGATGGACAACTTTGATGGTGGTAGGGACCACAAAACATTTCACCATTCTTGATACAAGTTTAAGATAGCTGGCCGCTAGACTAACTTACTAATCTAAATTAAATGGCTGACATGGGCTAATTGAGTGACCGCTGATCACAACCAAATTTYGAAATTGCACCGTGTGTATTCTAACTCAACAGTAAGTTGAGACCCCGACAGAGTTCAGCGGGCCTACAAAAGGGGCGCCACGGCCGCATGCGCCAGTTGCCCATCCCTGGTCCATGTCATGGAAAGAGCAGGTGCTCCTAATGTTTTGTACACTCAGTGTATAATTTCACCCCTTGTGATACACAAAATGTTCCATGTATTGTCACGAACACAAAGGAGTTAGGAATGTAGTATCACATGACTAAAGGTGCACACAAATGGGTGTGTGATTGGCTATATAAGCCTATCCTGTTGCATAATGATGCCAGATTACCTTACTAGAATGAGATATAGGCCCAGGGTCAACTTTCTTCTGTTGATTCTCGACAGGTGTCAACTGTGATTGTATGGTAACATGATATTTATCTTTATTGGGCTGAAGCCAAATTTGGCCTTTTTGATGAATAACCAAGAACAATGACATCTTTTGTGGTCTGGAAGATAATAGCCTAYGCAAAATGTGATTATCCTGAAATGTATGCCCATTGATTGCTTCTTGTTTTCTTTAGTTACTGGAAATGCAATGGTAAGTAGGCCTATGATCAATAAAGGCCTACAGCCCTTGTGCTGAATGCAGTATTTTTGCATTTGTAAACATGAAAAACTCTTATTTATTATTATTTTTACCATGTAATACATTCATGAAATATGAACATATCTGGAATATTAATATTTATTGGGAAAATAAAAGAACATTAAGAACATGACAAAAAAACGTTCTCCGAAAGACATGCATCTAAGATAGGTATGTTTAAGACTAGTACACAGRGTGATACAGTTTAATGACTATGAATCGTACTGGAAATTGTTCAGCCCTATTTGGTCCAGTTGGGTAAATTCTCAAGGTGACGGTTATTAAGGCAGGACTTCCGGTAAAAAAAATTGCTATCCGGAAGACTGCACTCTTGTGTCTTGAGAAAACAAATGGCAGGAATGAAACTGTCGAAATGAAGTTGATTTGATAATAAAAACAATCCAAATTAAAGTGYGACGACGATACATTATTTAATCTTCACTTGCTTATTGATCCTGCATATTGTCATCGAAGAGGTTAGTGAAACGAAGGAAGAAATGGCTACAGAGACCGAATTCTACGTTATGAAACTGGAGGTAAGTGCTAATTTCTGGGAATTAAATTTTCTGTCTAAAATTAGCTGCCTAGCAATTCGGTCGAAAGATTACCAAGGTCCAATATAGTTATCAAACAATGGATGAATTACTCCGATAATAAAGTAAATCTGTCGCATTTCGGAGGTGCGTTGCGAGAGCTAGCTACAGGTGATATAAAAATCGATTAGCCTATGAATGTCACCTTTTCAGTATGTCTTTCCCTCCAACTATCTACAGTGGGCTTATAGTTCATACTTTTGTACTCGATTAATGTAAGTGACAGTGACTTTGTTAATTGACTAGCTTTTGAACCCTGTGTTTTATCTATATCAATTTTATCATTTCAGATTGACAGGGAAGGTATGAACTGAAGACCAGCGCTTTCATCCCCTAACCAGCTCACCTACCTCCTGTCCAAGATGAATCCAGCTCTCCCTCAATTTTTCCCTCATACCTTATACATATTCCTTGTCTTTTTTTGACTCAGGCTTTACCTAATTATGTTAACCTGTTTATGTTTTCATTACTTTAATACAAGATTTAAACTAACCAATTAACCTCTCCACATGTCCTTCTTGTGTTCTGCATTCCTTTGTCACTTCCTTTCCCTCGTAAGTTGTTTGGGCCATGCTCCGTAAGAGAGGTTCTGCTATTCTCTGTGGTGCTTTTCTCTTTGTCGCCTGGAATGCCGTCGTGGTCTTCTATCTGTGGGGCCGACCCCTGTCTGGTCGAGAGGAGATGGATGGAGGACGAGGAGGGGCTGATTTGGCTGGGGATGTGATCCACATGGCAGAAGCCTTTGAGGCAGAGCTTGAAATGCAGAGAAAAATCCTGCTTCAGATACAGGGTCATCGGTCACTATGGGAACAACCCAATGAGAATGGCGCCAGCAGAGGTGGCCCCCCTCAAGTGGTCATTCCCATCTTGGTTATAGCCTGCAACAGAGTTACTGTCAAACGCTGCCTGGACAAACTCATAGAGTACCGCCCCTCAGTTGAACTCTACCCAATTATAGTCAGCCAGGACTGTGGGCATGCGGAGACTGCACAGGTGATTGGTTCTTATGGCAGTCAGGTAACTCACCTGAAACAACCAGACCTGTCAGATATTGCCGTGAGACCAGAACACAAGAAGTTCCAGGGCTACTACAAAATCTCCAGGCACTATCGCTGGGCTCTCAACCAGGTGTTCAACTCTCTTTCACATTCCTCTGTTGTTATTGTGGAAGATGATTTGGAGGTAATCATTTTCTCTACWCTGACTTGAAATATGCWTTGAAGTGAAATGTTAAATCCATTTGTTTTGTGCTCATCATTGTTTACATCCTCTCTAGTTGCCAGTTGAACAACTAAAAAAACATTGTTTTCCATTCTCTCACTAGGTGGCACCAGACTTCTTTGAGTATTTCAGATCCCTTCACCCAATCCTGAAATCTGACCCGTCTCTGTGGTGTGTGTCTGCCTGGAATGACAATGGTCGGGACGGCTACGTCGACCCTGGTAAAGCAGACCTCCTGTACAGGACAGACTTCTTCCCTGGGCTGGGCTGGATGATGCTCAAGGAACTCTGGATGGAGCTGGAGACCAAGTGGCCTGGTGCATTCTGGGATGACTGGATGCGTCAGCCAGATCAGCGCAGAGATCGAGCCTGTATTCGACCCGAAATATCCAGAACTTTAACCTTTGGACGGAAAGGTGTGAGCCTAGGCCAATTTTATGACAAATACCTACGCTACATTAAACTGAATAGTGAATTTGTGCCTTTCACCAAGCTGGATCTGGCTTACTTGAAGGAGGAAAAATACAAGGAGATCTTTGAGAAGCAGGTTTACAGTGCGCCTTTGGTCAAATATGAAGAGGTCCAACGGGGACAGTTAAAAGGAGCGGGTCCATTTTGTCTACACTACTCAAGCAGAGATGGTTTCAAAGTGTTGGCCAAAAACCTGGGCGTGATGGAGGACTTGAAGTCAGGGGTCCCACGGACAGGGTATCGGGGAGTGGTCAGTTTCCTGTCAAGGGGAAGGAGAATCTTCCTGGCACCCCCTCCGGGATGGAGCAAATATGACCCAACCTGGAGTTGATGACAAACACAAAGGACTGAAGAGGAAAGGGCTCTGCACATTACAGATAGTACTATGGCAACAKAAGTGAGACCAATGAATGCCAGATGTGGACCTGGCTTTAAGCTATAGTGAGATTATGAGATGCCTATCCTCTCTCTTCCATTTCTGATGTTTGATTTTTCTCCCCATACTTCTCAGGATTTTTCATACGCTCAAATAAATATATTTTTGCAATRTGAGGTTGGGATAGTAGGGTAGGTACCGATGTCATTATTTTCAGAGATTTATTTTTTTATATACTCTAATCATGCACATGAAATTCAATGCAACATCCACTTTGATTATTCTCAGTCTTGTAAGCAATTTCTGGGAGACTATCTGTTACTAATCTATGTCAGATGAAAAATATATTATCTGTGGCGTGTTCAATAATGGTGGTGGTCAACTAGTGATTGGTCCTAAAGTATAATTGCTTCACAATATTTAGTTAATCTTTTGGAGAACTGTTTTGACTATTTTAACCTGGTTATAATAATGCTTAATGTTTTTCCCAAAGAGACGGCTACTGAAGTGTGTATTTATTTAAATGCAAGATACACATCACAAATGCTGTATGTTATGTACTTAAGGAATTAAATTCTACCAATCAACTCTGCTGTTTATGGCATTTGTTTCAGCCTAGGTTCCTTTGCYATATTAATAGGTGGCAGGTACACCAGTTGGTGTCAAGAACTGCAAAGCTGCTGGGTTTTTAATGCTCAACAGTTTCCTGTGTGTATCATGAATGGTCTTCCACCCAAAGGACATCCAGCCAACTTGACACAAATGTGGGAAGGGGGGGTGCAACTCAATATTAGGAGTGTTAGGTATACTCAATGTATATATTTTTCTAATTAATGATCTCCACCTCWCATAAGGCTACTAAATATTGAACAATTTAAACAATTGCCCTCCCTCCCCAAAACACGTGTAAATATTGGACTATAAATTGTGCCTTCCTRTATTATACTTATGCTAAAATGTTTCTTCTATTCTACTTAGCCATTTCCTTTATGGTCGTATTCTTATCTTGTATTATTGTTCTTGCATTGTCGAAAAGGAACCTGCAAGTAAGACGAGGCATGGCTACGGAACCAGTAAGAGTTCAAACCAAAGGACGAGGTAAGCGTTCTCTATTTACCTTTTGTTTTGCTAGCTAAGAACATAGCTAGCAAGCAAGCGGTGGAGGGAACGCTAGGTGGGAGAGATGGAGGAGAGACTACTGGTGATGAAAAAATATAATTATTTATTGGCTATATTTAATTTCAATGTCYGTTATTTGCAGTCAATTTCTTTTTAAATAATGTTTTGTTTTTATGCAACGTGCTAACGTTAGCTAGCTGTAGAGCTAGCTACTGTACTGGTAGKGTCGTCACGTTAGCCTCCTGTGGCTAAACTAGCGGGATTGAATGATACACTGAAACGCCAGAGATAGTCTGGCTTTGCTGTCTTTTAAAATATTTTTTTCCCTATGGTCCTAATCAAATTCTCACACATACAAAACGCAGTTAGTAACTGGCTAGAACACAGCTAGTTGGCTAAARAGRAAASCAACGGTACCGTTATTTGGTTAGCTAACGTTAGCTTGCTAACTGGGCCTGGAATGGAGCCAGGTGATTTGCGTGTGAGCCCAGCCGGCTCAGGAGACCCCGAAGTGGGCGAATGGAGGGAAGAGACCCCTGGTGGGGATGCTGAGGTGAAGGGTGGGGAACCAAATGACAAGGAAATGAATGGAGATACAGCTGAATCGGTGCTCAAAGAGAAAGACACCTTCGAGGGAGAAGAGTGTAAAGAGAAGAACGAAGGTGAACTGCACAGCCCATAYGAAGAGGAATTGGATCCCAGAATTCAGGTGGGGAAAAGTTGACTGAACCCTTATAATATATTTTGATCTGAATGGGATTTCCTGGTCTATGCTACATAGCTAAAGGTTTACCGAATGAGTTGCATGCATGAGTAGATTCACTGCAGTTTGTGGTATTGGATGGTCTCTTAGCCTACTGTTGATAATTCAACAGGGAAGGGATGTTTTGCTCAGTCCATGAGGGCTAATTCAGGAGGATGAAATCAATGTTTGTGCACATGCCACTCTTTCTGATATCATGATGGGATTAATCTATGTTAATCCAGGTTGAAATCTACAGGGTTTATCCACCAAATGTAACAGTGGTTCCAAGAGAGCTAATATTAACTGAKTGTGTTGTTACAAACCAACTAATCAAAGTATCTGCTTCCTCCTGTGCTCCCTCATATATTTTCTGTTTCCAGGAGGAGTTGGAACACCTCAACGAGGCCAGTGTAGAAATCAACCAACTAGAACTGCACTTGGATGTAAGTGGATATCATCACCTCTCCCATGATAAATCTGGCCCCATACATCACCCCTTTCGGTACTAATCAGGTTTTTCCAAAGAATCAATCATCAGTTCATTTTCAATTCCCATAACATGCTGTAAACCCATTGTTAATCTGGAAAATATGCTTTAAATGAGCAGAAATGCCCATTACAATGAAATCTGATAAGGAATTCCTTTTGTGTATGTGTAGGATGCCAGATCGGGTTACAGGAAGATCCTCACAGACTCAGCCAGAAAACTGAACGCCCACAGCTCCCAGCTTGGTACCTGCATCGAGAAGGCCAGGCCCTACTATGAGGCTCGTCGRCTTGCCAAGGAGGTACTGTTGTACATGCACTGTGTGGGATTTTGTTGCATTTGCAACAATACATTTCAAGAGTTCTTTATCACTGAATCAAAATATGGGACACGATGCAGTATTTGCCATTCACCTGCTTGTCCYACTTTTCTCAAAACTCAACAACAGTTTAATCGTTTGTCCCACGTGATTGGTTGCTGTGCAACTGCATGCCCTGTTTTCTCAGTATCTGATTGGCTGTCCCTCTCACAGGCTCAGCAGGAGACCCAGAAGGCAGCGCTGAGCTATGAGCGGGCCGTTTCCATGCACACGGCTGCCAGGGAGATGGTGTACGTGGCAGAGCAGGGCCTCATGGCCGACGGCAGGAACACCCTGGACCCCACCTGGCAGGAGATGCTCAACCATGCTACCTCCAAGGTAACAGRGGAAACCCCAGATACTGCTATAACTGCATCAGCACAAAATAAAATGCTAAATGTGTTCATCAGTTAGTATGTGAGCGAGCTGATRTGGTATTCATTTAATCAGTATTTCCCTTACAATCCCCACCCCACCGCCAAGTAGCTACAGTTGAAGTCGGAAGTTTATATACACTTAGGTTGGAGTCATTAAAACTCGTTTTTCAACCACTCCACAAATTTCTTGTTAACCAACTATAGTTTTGGCAAGTCGGTTAGAACATCTACTTTGTGCATGACACAAGTCATTTTTCCAACAATTGTTTACAGACAGATTATTTCACTTATARTTCACTGTATCACAATTCCAGTGGGTCAGAAGTTTACATACACTRAGTTGACTGTGCCTTTAAACAGCTTGGAAAATTCCAGAAAATTATGTCATGGCTTTAGAAGYTTCTGATAGGCTAATTGACATMATTTGAGTCAATTGGAGGTGTACCTGTRRATGTATTTCAAGGCCTACCTTCAAACTCAGTGCCTCTTTGCTTGACATCATGGGAAAATCAAAAGAAATCAGCCAATCCTCAGAAAAAAAATGGTAGACGTCCACAAGTCTGGTTCATCYTTGGGAGCAATTTCCAAACGCCTGAAGGTACCACGTTCATCTGTACAAACAATAGTACGCAAGTATAAACATGGGACCACGCAGCCGTCATAGTGCTCAGGAAAGAGACGCATTCTGTCTCCTAGAGATGAACGTACTTTGGTGCGAAAAGTGCAAATCAATCCCAAAACATCAGCAAAGGACCTTGTGAAGATGCTGGAGGAAACGGGTACAAAAGTATCTATATCCACAGTAAAACGAGTCCTATATCGACATAACCTGAAAGGCTGCTCAGCAAGGAAGAAGCCATTGCTCCAWAACCACCATTAAAAAGCCAGACTACGGTTTGCAACTGCACATGGAGACAAAGATTGTGCTTTTTGGAGAAAAGTCCTCTGGTCTGATGAAACAAAAATAGAACTGTTTGGCCATAATGACCATCGTTATGTTTGGAGGAAAAAGGGGTAAGCTTGCAAGCACGGAGGTGGCAGCATCATATTGTGGGGGTGCTTTGCAGCAGCAGGGACTGGTGCACTTCACAAAATAGATGGCATCATGAGGAATAAAATGTTGTGGATATATTGAAGCAACATSTTAAGACATCAGTCAGGAAGTTAAAGCTTGGTCGAAAATGGGTCTTCCAAATGGACAATGACCCCAAGCATACTTCCAAAGTTGTAGCAAAATGGCTTAAGGACAACAAAGTCAAGGTATTGGAGTGGCCATCACAAAACCCTGACCTCAATCCTACAGAAAGTTTGTGGGGAGAACTGAAAAAGCGTGTGCGAGAAAGGAGGTCTACAAACCTGACTCAGTTACACCAGCTCTGTCAGGAGGAATGGGACAAAATTCACCCAACTTATTGTGCGAAGCTTGTGGAAGGCTACCCAAAACGTTTGACCCAAGTTAAACAATTTAAAGGCAATGCTACCAAATACAAATTGAGTGTATGTAAACTTCTGACCCACTGGGAATGTGATGAAAGAAATAAAAGCTGAAATAAATCACTATTATTCTGACATTTCACATTCTTAAAATAAAGTGGTAATAACTGATCTAAGACAGGGACTTTTTACTAGAATTAAATGTCAGGAATTGTGAAAAACTGAGTATAAATGTATTTGGCTAAGGTATATGTAAACTTCCGACTTCAASTGTATGTTCCCCCATGACTAAAACTGGTTTAAAATGAGTTTGGCAGGATATTGGTAAACTATGCTACTTCCAWGGCAACATGGGGAAACCCCAGCTACCAGTGTAAGCAGTATTCCAGTTTGTGTTGCATTCTGTCATCGTATTGTTGTATCATTGCATCAAACGTGATCCATGTGTAGGCTATTTGAGGTGGCTGATATGGTATACATTGAATCAGTATTTTCCTTACCATTCCCCACCCCCCGGGTAGCTATTTTCTCCTATGCCTAAACTCTGTTTTAATTGGATTGGTTTATATTAGTTAAGCAGTTTGTTTTGTTAGGTTGGTTGGGGGTTAGGATACTGATTGGGGTGTTTTCCCGTCTTAACATTTTGTGTGGTTGTGTGCTCAAGGTGAACGAGGCAGAGGAGGAGCGCCTACGCAGCGAACGGGAGCACATGCGTGTCACCCACTCTTGTCAGACGGCAGAGGCTCGAGTCCAGACACTGCAAAAATCTCTCAAGAGGGCCATCGTTAAGTCCAAGCCTTACTTTGAGCTCAAGGCCCAGTTCAACTACATACTTGAGGTACATAGATATATAATATACAGTGCAGTCGGGAAAGTATTCAGACCCCTTGACTTTTTCCACATTTTGTTACGTTACAGCCTTATTATAACATTTATTAAATTCATTAATTATACGCACAATACCCCATAATGACAAAGTGAAAACAGGTTTTTAGACAGTTTTGTGCATTTGATAAAAAACAGAGCTAGGCACACACTTGTCTATATAATGTCCAACAGTTGACAGTGCATGTCTGAGCAAAAACCAAGCCATGAGGTCAAAGGAATTGTCCGTAGAGCTCCGAGACAGGATTGTGTCGAGGTACAGGTCTGGGGAAGAGTACCAAAAAAGGTCTGCAGCATTGAAGGTCCCCAATAACACAGTGGCCTCCATCATTCTTAAATGGAAGTAGTTTGGAACCACCAAGACTCTTCCTAGAGCTGGCCGCCCGGCCAAACTGAGCAATCGGGGGAGAAGGGCCTTGGTCAGGGAAGTGACCAAGAACCTGATGGTCACTGACATTGCTCCAGAGTTCCTCTGTAGAGATGGGAGAACCTTCCATAAGTACAACCATCTCTGCAGCACTCCACCAATTAGGCCTTTATGGTAGAGTGGCCAGACGAAAGCCACTCCTCAGTAAAAGGCACATGACAGCCCTCTTGGAGTTTGCCAAAAGGCACCTAAAGGACTCTCATTCTAAGATTTTCTGGTCTGATGAAACCAAGATTGAACTCTTTGGCCTAAATGCCAAGCGTTACGTCTGGAGGAAACCTGGCACTATCTCTACGGTGAAGCATGGGGGTGGCAGCAGCATGCTGTGAGGATGTTTTTCAGGTGCAGGGACTGGTAGACTAGTTAGGGTCGAGAGAAAGATGAATGGAGCAAAGTACAGAGAGATCCTTGATGAAAACCTGCTCCAGAGCGCTCAGGACCTCAGACTGTGGCGAAGGTTCACCTTCCAACAGGACAATGACCCTAAGCGCAGGAGTGGCTTCGGTACAAGTCTCTGAATGTCCTTGAGTGGCTCAGCCAGAGCCCGGACTTGAACCCGATCGAACATCTCTGTAGTGACCTGAAAATAGCTGTGCAGTGACGCTTTATTGGTAATACATTTGCAGAAATTTCTAAACCTGTTTTTGCTTTGTCATTATGGGGTATAGTGTGTAGATTGATGAGGGGAAAAACTATTTTATCCATTTTAGAATAAGGCTGTAACAAAATAAAAAGTCAAGGGGTCCGAATACTTTCCGAATGCACTGTTTTTCATATATAACAGTGGAGGCTGCTGAGGGGAGGAAGGCTCATAATAATGTCTGGAACGGGGAAATGGAATGGCATCAAACACATGGAAACCATGAGTTTGGTGTATTTGATACCGTTCTACTTATTCCACTCCAGCCACTACCACTAGCCCATCCTCCCCAATCAAGGTGCCACCAACCACCTGTGATATATAATATATGTTGCAATTAATATATATGTAATTTCAAGCTGTTATTGTAAGAAAAGCATGGAAATGGTTGATACAGAGCTGTCATGTCCGTCCATGATCGCTCCTGTTGGTTATTGTTCCCTCTTTGGCCTCAAACCAAGGAGGAAGTAATGTTGTATGTTGCTCTCTTTTCTCTCCATCATATTGGGTTTTCTGTTACTTCAGGAGCACAAAACCAAAGTGATGCAGCTGGAGGAGCATGTGACCAAAGTGAAAAACCGCTACTCTGTCGCCCTGCACAAACTGGAGCAAATCAGCGAGGCCATTCACGCTCAGCGGGGACAGGACCAAACGGAAGGTGGACAAACCATGGTCTGTGGTGGGCGGAGTCCCCCTATTGGGGCGGAGTCAGACAGTGTGGTGTGTGGTGCCGAGGGCGGGGCATGTGGAGGAGGGGCAATAGAGACTGACAGGGTGGACAGAAGCGGAGTGGCGGATAAGAAAATTGGGCTGGTGGAGAAATACAGGGAGAACGAGARCGGGCGAGAGAGGCCCGAGACACATGGAGAGAGAGCAGGGTCAGATTCCCTCTCCGTCTTCAGTCTGCAGACCATCGCTTCCGACCTGGAGAAATGCGATTCCATCGAACACCTCGGGGAATTTAGCGATGTGGGCAGTCTGCCTGGGGAGGATGGAGAGAATGAGAGGGAGGAGAGAGGGGGAGGGAGGGAAAGAGAAAGAAAGGAAGGACAAATGCAGCGCCAACAGCAGTTCCTGAAGCAACATCACAGGAGCTTCAGCTTGTGAGAGCTGTCCTTATAGTTTATCAATTGAAAAGAAAATAAGTGTCCGGTCTAGCTAGCTCATTATCCTGGCAAAGACCAAAATATAAAATAAGAGAAATCAGATCTGCTGTATCTAAAGTAACACATTTAAACGGGTGTATGATACTCCGTAGTAACGAAGCACAGGTACGCTGACAAGTAAGACCTGACATTATAAGGAGCCTGACAGGTTTTGCATCATATTACAACACTACTGAAACTCCTAGACCATACATGCCTCTGAGATTAGCTGCTTTACTTCCCTTACTCTGGCAATAAGGAAACGTTAGACAGGTATGTCTTAGTGCATGAAGGAACAATCCAAGTAAGAGACTACAATAAACATGACAAACGGGGTCCCTATTCAATCTAAATGACGGTAACTGAATTTCTGGTGTAAGTTAAAAACAATGTTCTTGTGCAACAAAAAAGTACGTGTGAATTCATATGCACGTCAAATATAGATATTTTTTTTTTGTTTCACACTGTAAATATTGTTTATTTTAGTACATAAATTCAAACGCGTATTGCAAAAAGTGCTAGAAGAATTTGTTAAAAAAAWATATATATATGTTTTTTAACATGTTCTGGAAACCTGGTTTCAGGGTTCGAATCAAAAGGACCCCAAAACACATTAAAGAGGGTTACAAACTCCATTCTGACAACTTGCTTGATGACAGAAAGCACTCCGAACTATTTATTTGGACTTTTATTACATGTGTACTAGTATTCAGGGCTAACTAAAAAATGTTATAAATTGTTCATAAAAGATCACACTGACATAATATTATATTTTACTATTTTAAGCCCATAATTTTAAGATCCTATTGTTTAGTATTTTTTAAATATAATAATTTCCCAATATATTGTTTCTTTAGAGCCACCTGGGTCGTAAACTGAAATGTGCCTTGCCCTTGACACAGTACGACGCAAACATAGACAGCACAGCACTGGCTGCAACAGCATACTGTTCAAATCTGTGTATACAGTATTAAACTGTGGTCAACAGTTGAGAAATACTCCCATGAAGGACATGCTTTTGACCATATGATTAATTTGAATAATCTATGACACTGTCATCCTGACACTGTTTTGTCTAGACTTGTTCTATTTTTTATTTTTATTAATTTGAATATGTTGTCAGTGTACTGCTTTGGCAAAGTGGATGGTACAAGAAATGTATTCAATAGATTAAATGTAAGTTTGTGTATAATTACAACATTTATAGAGAAAATAATGAAATGTACAGATTTATTTGAAGGTCTTTGTATAGTTATTTTAAAGGGATTTTATTTAATGCTGGTTATCTGCTGTATTCCTGATTTGACCTCCGTCTGTCCCGCTCTTTACATACTTCCAATATATCCATCTCTTCCCCTCATGCTCTCAACCATAGAAATAGAATGACTAGCAATTGTATTTTTATGCTTTCAACCCTTCAATCATTGTCCGTTTGTCTTCCTCTCTATTTATTCATAAAGTGGTGCAGTAGTGTGATGTCACCCAGCTATATAGTACAGTTCACTGTTGTTATTTACATGTATGCAATATCGAACAGTTAAACAATAAAATAAGAGGAATCTTGATTTATTTTGTTGCCATTTTTAGACCCAATATATTGTATTTCGCAATATGTCTTCTACTTCATACTGTACTTCAACACTATCTAAGGATGAGGATGTGATACTACATTTCAGATTTAGAAGAGGAGGAGAATGTGGGGTTTGCAGAAAAAGAGAGAGTTGTGAGGAGACAGGAAAAGAGATGAGTTATCTTTTATCCCCCTGCTTCAATTATTCAACGGGGATATAAATATGAAGGAGTCGGGTGCTCTCAGAATAGATGTCAGAGAGGAGGGTGAGGGAGATGGGTACCAAAGCCTGTATTATAAGAACATCTCTGGTTTTACTAAAGCTGAAAATAGAGGTCAACGTTGTAACAACGACTTATTCCTGCTTTATTGACATAGGATCTGAAGGCTTTACAAAGGCTTAATACTGGCTTAAATTGCATATATTGGGAATCTTCCATGTTGCTTATTGCCTATAAATACTTACCGATTAGGATAACTCCATAACGCTTATCATAAAATTAAAAATCTCTTAGATTTGACATGATCACGATTTGCTGGCGTGGGCCAATACCTCAACATGCATCTTGGAAAAGGAGATGTATGCGTGAGAAAATGAATTTTACGCACGGTAGGCCTACCTACCTACGTACGTCTCTCCATCATGACGTCGTGAATTAGCTGGATTGTATTGAGAGAGAAAAAAAGGAGAGAGTGTGAGGATTCGGTGTTTCGTCGTACATGGGGAAGCGATTGTATATAGTGCGGGTATATAGTGCGAAATTGAAGTAGATGGCAATAGACTGATTAATACGGTTGTKTTTGACATTCAATGTATAGCCTATGCATGGGGACCGGATTGCACATTTATAGCCATAAAAACATAGCCATACAATACGTTGCAAAGAAGCACATTTTACCAAATAACTCGACATTTGGGTGTTCCCAAACGAGTCGCAACCGACGGACATACGGGCATCTTTATTGGGCGCGTTGAAAGTATTTGTAAGTACACATGATTACATGCTACAATCTCTTACTCAGTATGCAACCTAAACAATCGTGCATAATTCTAATGAATCAAGCTTGCATATATTTGACTGTATTATATTTGTATTCAGATGACAGGTCTACTCTAGCCTTTGTAATTTGTATTCTCGTAAATGACAGGTTTCGCCAAGCAGGAACGACTTTACATTGTTTTTTTAATTATATCGTAGCATAATATAACACACAGTCCTACCTATTAATGACGTGAGTTTATCTTTAGATATATTTTGCACATTTTCAGTTAATGTTTTTAGGCGATGGGAATGAATGGCATGCTAAAATTGACATGAAATCTGAACTTCTCAAATCTGAATTCTGCAAACGGATATAGGGCTGGCCATCTTCGATAGGCCGTCAAGGATTCCCGGCCGTGTCAACACGGACCAGCAACTACCAGTAGCCTACTGATGGTAGCACCCTAAGAGCGACCCTCATTTAAAGCGTTTGTAGGCGATATCAGTCCAGTGAACGTGTCTCGATGTTTAAATCCACCTGCGCACCATTGTAAACATATGGCWATTTTTTCATCGCTTTAGCATTTTTCTAATAGCATATCAAATGTGGCTTGCTTATTAATAATAAATAAACTACATCTCTTGGATGAAATGTTGTGTTTCGCCGTTCTGGTCTCTGGCTTAGATACGTATCTGTGATGCCGTGGGTGCTGTCCATGGTCCTGAAATATCTGTTTTTCTATGCTCGTTCCAGTTGGAATCTTTTGTTCAGATACATCCGCTGTCCATGGTGCTGCAATTCATTTTGCTGCACCTAAAGCTACGGCACAGCTTGTTGATTTAATATAGGCCACTGACATTACCATAATATTTATGAAGCTGGCTAGCTTGATATATTTTAAGCTGTCTGATCCATACGACGCTCACACAGTTTGCTTTTATGTATCTCAGTATGTGAGGAGTGTCTCCCACTGTGTTGTCCCTCTCTCGCTCTCTCTCTCTCTCTCTCTGTGTCTCTGTCTCACACATACTTTTCGTTGCATTTCCCACCTTTTCTCTCTTTCTCTTTCTCTCCGTGTCTGTCTCCTCCTGCATGCTCTTGTTAGTGCTCTATAAATTCACCATAATGCTAATGAAGTATCCAACAGATTCTGTCTGTCTTCCTCCACTACCCTTCCCTTCCTTCCCACCATCTGTCTCACTGTGGAGCTTTGTTCCTCTCTCTATCTCTCCCTCTTTCTCTCCTCTCTCTCTCTCTCTCTCTCTCTCTCCATCTCTGTGTATGACAACATGATGAAGTTGCATTCATTATTCAGCACTTCAAACGAGTGGCTATATTTAGGTGTATTTATACTTTAGTACACACTCGTATGGCTGCTGTGTCGGCTGTGTTAGCACTGAAAGCACACTGTTGGAATGAGTGAGCGGTCTTGACCTACCCCACTCCATTATGCAAAGGGTTATGGCAGAGTGAGTTCTGCTCTCATACTGTCTCACTATAGCGCATGGAGCCAGTACATATTAGTAACAACTAACACACTGGTCTTTAGTGGCAGGTGTACTACTCACTGAACTGCTGTAGGTGAGGTTTTTGTTMCTAGATGAATAGTGTACATATGAAGGTTGGTGTATGTTGTTGTTTGGTCACTGGTTTAGATGATCATCTGGGTTGTCCTTGTCAATGGTTATGAATTACACTACCGGTCAAAAGTTTTAGAACACCTACTCATTCAAGGGTTTTCTTTAATTTTACTATTTTCTACATTGTAGAATAATAGTGAAGACATCAAAACTATGAAAAGAACACATATGGAATCATGTAGTAACCAAAGAAGTTTTCAACAAATCAAAATATATTTTATATTTGAGATTCTTCAAAGTAGCCACCATTTGCCTTGATGACAGATTTACACACTCTTGGCATTCTCTCAACCAGCTTCATGAGGTAGTCACCTGGAATGCATTTCAATTAACAGGTGTGCCTTCTTAAATGTTAATTTGTGGAATTTCTTTCCTTCTTAATGCGTTTGAGGGAACCAGTTGTGTTGTGACAAGGTAGGGGGGGTATACAGAAGATAGCCCTATTTGGTAAAAGACCAAGTCCATATTATGGCAAGAACAGCTCAAATAAGCAAAGAGAAACGACAGTCCATCATAACTGGACACATCTCAACATCAACTGTTCAGAGGAGACTGTGTGAATCAGGCCTTCATGGTTGAATTGCTGCAAAGAAACCACTACTAAAGGACACCAATAAGAAGAAGAGACTTGCTTGGGCCAAGAAATACGAGCAATGGACATTAGACTGGTGGAAATTTGTCCTTTGGTCTGGAGTCCAAATTGGAGATTTTTGGTTCCAATCACCATATCTTTGTGAGACACGGTGTGGGTGAACGGATGATCTCCGCATGTGTATTTCCCCCCGTAGAGCATGGGGGAGGAGGTGTTATGGTGTCGGGGTGCTTTGCTGGTGACACTGTCTGTGATTTGTTTAGAATTCAAAGCACACTTAACCAGCATGGCTACCACAGCATTCTGCAGCAATACGCCATCCCATCTGGTTTGGGCTTAGTCGGACTATCATTTATTTTTCAACAGGACAATGACCCAACACACCTCCAGCCTGTGTAAGGCCTATTTTACCAAGAAGGAGAGGGATGGAGTGCTGCATCAGATGACCTGGCCACTACAATCCCCTGACGTCAACCAAATTGAGATGGTTTGGGATGAGTCGGACCGTAGAATGAAGGAAAAGCAGCCAACAAGCATACAGTGGGGAGAACAAGTATTTGATACACTGCYGATTTTGCAGGTTTTCCTACTTACAAAGCATGTAGAGGTCTGTAATTTTTTATCATAGGTACACTTCAACTGTGAGAGACGAAATCTAAAACAAAAATCCAGAAAATCACATTGTATGATTTTTAAGTAATTCATTTGCATTTTATTGCATGACAGAAGTATTTGATCACCTACCAACCAGTAAGAATTCCCGGCTACCTCATAGACCTGTTAGTTTTTCTTAAGAAGCCCTCCTGTTCTCCACTCATTACCTGTATTAACTGCACCTGTTTGAACTTGTACCTGTATAAAAGACACCTGTCCACACACTCAATCAAACAGACTCCAACCTCTCCACAATGACCAAGACCAGAGAGCTGTGTAAGACATCAGGGATAAAATTGTAGACCTGCACAAGGCTGGATGGGCTACAGGACAATAGGCAAGCAGCTTGGTGAGAAGCAACAACTGTTGGCGCAATTATTAGAAAATGGAAGAAGTTCAAGATGACGGTCAATCACCCTCGGTCTGGGGCTCCATGCAAGATCTTACCTCGTGGGGCATCAATGATCGAGGAAGGTGAGGGATCAGCCCAGAACTACATGGCAGGACTTGGTCAATGACCTGAAGAGAGCTGGGACCACAGTCTCAAAGAAAACCATTAGTAACACACTACGCCGTCATGGATTAAAATCCTGCAGCGCACGCAAGGTCCCCCTGCTCAAGCAGCGCAGGTCCAGGCCCATCTGAAGTTTGCCAATGACCTTCTGGATGATCCAGAGGATGAATGGGAGAAGGTCATGTGGTCTGATGAGACAAAAATAGAGCTTTTTGGTCTAAACTCCACTCGCCGTGTTTGGAGGAAGAAGAAGGATGAGTACAACCCAAGAACACCATCCCAACCGTGAAGCATGGAGGTGGAAACATCATCTTTGGGGATGCTTTTCGGCAAAGGGGACAGACGACTGCACCGTATTGAGGGAGGATGGATGGGGCCATGTGTCGCGAGATCTTGGCCAACAACCTCCTTCCCTCAGTAAGAGCTTTGAAGATGGGTCGTGGCTGGGTCTTCCAGCATGACAACGACCCGAAACACACCCAGGGCAACTAAGGAGTGCTCCGTAAGAAGCATCTCAAGGTCCTGGAGTGGCCTAGCCAGTCTCCAGACCTGAACCCAATAGAAAATCTTTGAGGGAGCTGAAAGTTGGATTGCCCAGCGACAGCCCGAAACCTGAAGGATCTGGAGAAGGTCTGTATGGAGGAGTGGGCCAAAATCTCTGCTGCAGTGTGTGCAAACCTGGTCAAGAACTACAGGAAACGTATGATCTCTGTAATTGCAAACAAAGGTTTCTGTACCAAATATTAAGTACTGCTTTTCTGATGTTTCAAGTACTTATGTCATGCAATAAAATGCAAATTAATTACTTAAAAATCATACAATGTGATTTTCTGGATTTTTGTTTTAGATTCCGTCTCTCACTGTTGAAGTGTACCTATGATAAAAATTACAGACCTCTACATGCTTTGTAAGTAGGAAAACCTGCAAAATCGGCAGTGTATCAAATACTTGTTCTCCCCACTGTATGTGGGAATTCTTTCAAGACTGTTGGAAAAGAATTCCAGGTGAAGCTGGTTGAGAGTGTGCAAAGCTGTCATTAATCAAATATATTTATAAAGCCCTTTTTACATGTGAAGGCAAAGGGTGGCTATTTGAAGAATCTCAAATGTAAAATATATTTTGATTTGTTCAACACTTTTTGGGTTACTACATGATTCCATATGTGTTATTTCATAGTTTTGATGTCTTCACTACTATTCTACAATGCAGAAAATAGTAAAAATAAAGAAAACCCCCTGAATGAGTAGGTGTTCTAAAATGTTTTACCTGTAGTGTATGTGTTTGATAAGACTGTCCAATTATGAATGTTGGTTCCTCCAATGAACTTGAGGTTTTTGTTACAATATAACGACTGTACTACTGTGTAAAGGCTGTTTATAACTACCTTCCCTCTCTGTCGCTTACTTTCATTATCTTCTTATTTAATCCTTTAGTCTCTCCCTCTCTTTCTTCCTCTCTCTCTCTCTCTCTCTCCCTCTCCCTCCCTCTCTCTCTCCATCTCTCTCTCTCTCTGCCTCTATCTTTTCCCCTCTCTCCCTCCCTCCCTCTCTTTCTTTCTTTCTTTCTTTCTTTCTTTCTTTCTTTCTTTCTTTCTCTCTCTCTCTTTCTCTCTCTCTCTCTCTCTCTCCCCAGATCCAGATCCAGAAATGGCACAGCTATTGTTTCTTATAATTCTGTATGCTCTGCCATCTCTTGTTGTGGCCATGCATAATTCAACAACTGGAGGTAATCATTGTGTTTATGTGTGTACATGTGCATGCAACTTGTGTTTGTGTAAGTGTGTTAGCAGTTAGAAAAACCGTGGAGATTGCAAAATGACCTAAATGGAGCCTCATCACAATGTTGTTGAATTTATGGAGGAAGGCGTTAGATGGAGTGATGATTATAATTGGAGTGTAACATATCTCATGACTGTAATGTAGACTACTGTAAGTGATTATTCTTCCAATCATCATGTCTTTCTCTCGTCTCCTGTTTAGGCTGTGCCATCATCCGTCCTCCCAGAGACGGAGGCATCCGCTACAGAGGCCTGACACAAGAACAGGTACAGTACTCTCAATACCATCACAGTACACTCTTAGAAGAAAAGGTGCTATCTAGAACCTTAAAGGGTTCTTCGGCTGTCTCTATAGGAGAACCCTTTGAAGAACCCTTTTTGGTTCCAGGTAAAACTCTTTTCACAGGGATTTCTACAAGGAACCCAAAAGAGTTATACCTGGAACCAAAAAGGGCTCTTCTGTGGGGGCAACCGAAGAACCCGTTTGGAACCCTTTTTTCTAAGAGTGTACTACCACTGTTATCACAGTACTATCACTACTATCACAGTACTATTACTCCTACCACAGTACTATCACTACTATCACAGTACTATCACTACTATCACAGTACTATCAGTACTACCTTTAATCATATCCAACCCTAGATAAAGTAGAAATAGCTCATATGTCAATTTTTGTCAATTCTGACGTAATCGGCCCTTTGGTTCTCTCTAGCATGGCCATATCTAGTGTCTACTATGTTGTTGTTGTCCTAATCATAGCAATGCATTGAAGCCTACAGGAAAAATGACTCATTAGTCAGGTGATGTACATATTTAAAGACATAGCTAAACATCAATCTACGTCATCTATTTCTGTGTGCAGATCCGCAATGTGCAGATCCTACCAGTGGACTACGAGATAGAGTACATCTGCAGGGGGAACAGGGTCATAGTGGGCCCTAAGGTCAGGAAGTGCCTTCCCAACGGCACATGGACCGACATCACACTGCACAGCAGATGTTGTAAGTACTCTCTACACTATTTACAGCCTACCTGTTTGACTTCATTGTCACTCTAAGGGTAAATTCCCTCTTCAATGCCTGTCAGAGTGAATTCCTGGATTGACTAGACTATATCACTGCTACTACTTAAACATATCTTTGATGTGTAATTGATTATTGTGTGCCACTCTGCTCTGTAACTTAGTGCTCATTTCATCAACAATAACTATGACAAAATATTTGTCAACAACCTATTTTTCCTGACGAAAACGAATGACGATAACGAGAAGCCATAAAAAAACAGAAAATGGTAACAAATTAATTTTCATTTCAGTTGATGAAAATGTAACGATATGAGAATTCCACATGAGACAAATGGACATTCAAATTGACATGAAGCTCCCTTTCATCTGTTCTTTCCAATCATAAATTCATAAATATGCATGCCTTTGCAGAATATGTAATGCAATCCTGTCTTTGGCAGAATGAACGTCTTTCAGTTGCATGGTCTGATTGAGCTGATCTGCCCAGCTCTCCCACACATGTCACTTCAGTCAGTCATTTAAAATAAAAAATGATGCATAGCCAGCAGGCCAGGACACTTCAATTGTAACTAACCTTAACGAGAAACAATCATGTTTAATCTCTCTTATTTCAATGTAGACTATTTTTGCTTTGATCACATCAGATTGGAAGCTCTATTTTCCCATGTGCACTGTTCTTCATCTGTGTTGATGCTCTCATGGTCAGCAAATGTGAGCGCAGTGTATTTCAGATGGGAAATATTAATGCTATTTGCTGAGTATTAGGAGTATTAGCCGACCGCCTGGCTCTCTTTCTGTCGAACCATCTGGTTTCCCGAACGCCTCAGAACGGGACTTGACAGGAAGCCTATGGCAGGAGCGGACGAAACAACCACTGGTTTTAATTGGCTGATCTCTCAGCCCATCACCATCTAGCGCAACCCTTAGAACCTCCCTCTAAGTGTGCTGCATCCGGGGGCAACAAAGAGAACTCGGTTAGCTCGTGCAATATGGATATTCCAGAGTCTGCTATATCTGAAGTGTATAAACAGCATTCAGTGACATCGTGTTACCGGACGGCTAGCAGAGTTACGCTGGCTAGCTATTAGCATGAACGGCGATATGTGATGCACCATAACAAAACTTTTCTGCCTCGATTTGGAGCCACTCCTCATAGTCGTGTGATTCGCTCAGAATTTGAATTGATTATCATGTCACTCAGTAAATCCCAAACGGTCCCCACTGTTACCAGGCTCTATGCGTCAGCAATTGGAGCCTGTAGACAAGGTTAGGAGTACAGTAATAATTCTGGCATTGTTGGAAAGCTCAGATTCTCCCCCTTTTAAAAGAATCGCTGTTATTTACCCCCATCCAATGGGAATGATTGGGAGAAAAGAGCTGTATAGATAAATTGTTTAACCTGTAGCCAAGGTGTAATATTCATATGTGTAAACATACTGAATTATAATTGGATGCATTTTACTGTCGTATCATACTGTGCTTTGATCGGTTAAGACCAACCAGATGGTTTGGTCATGTCAGTTGTAGATACGTGAACATGCCAGTTATAGCTAGCTAATAAAGAGCCACGTTAAGAAATATCCTGTAGTACTGCATTTTATTATTTTGTACAAAGTGTGCAAAACAAGACACTTCGTAGCTTATATGGTAAATCATGGCTGACATTTGGTTACAATCGGCCGCAATAGCAGTGTGCCAGCTATATTAGGGGATAGTAGGCCTAGTTGGACAAGTCTAGCTGAATGTGCACATGATGGAAGTAAGAGGTAAATACATTATATATACAAAAGTATGTGGACACCCCTTCAAATGAGGGGATTCGGCTATTTCAGCCACACCCGTTGCTGACAGGTGAATAAAATCGAGCACACAGCCATGTAATCTCCATAGAACATTGGCAGTAGAATGGCCTTACTGAAGAGCTCAGCAACATTCCAACATGGCACCGTCATAGGATGCCAACTTTTCAACAATTCAGTTCGTCATATTTCTGCCCTGCTAGAGATGCCCCGGTCAACTGTAAGTGCCGAGCAGCCGCACACAAGCCTAAGATCACCATGCGCAATGCCAAGCCTCGGCTGGAGTGGTGTAAAACTTGCTGCCATTGGACTTTGGAGCGGTGGAAATGCGTTCTCTGGAGTGATGAACCACACTTTACCATCTGGCAGTCCGACGGACTAATTTGGGTTTGGCGGATGCCAGGGGAACGCTACCAGTTCCAATGCATAGTGCCAACTTAAAGTTTGGTGGAGGAGGAATAATGGTCTAGGGCTGTTTTTCATGGTTCGGGCTAGGCCCCTTAGTTCCAGTGAAGGGAAATCTTAACGCTACAGCATATAATGACATTCTAGACGATTCTATGCTTCCAACCTTGTGGCAACAGTTTGGGGAAGGCCCTTTCCTGTTTCAGCATGACAATACCCTCTGCGCACAAAGCGAGGTCCATACAGAAATGGTTTGTCGAGACTGATGTGGAAGAACTTGATTGGCTTGCTCAGAGCCCTGATCGCAACCCCATCGAACAGCTTTGGGATGAATTGGAACGCCGACTGCAAGCCAGGCCTAATCGCTCAAATTCCGTGCCCGACCTCACTAATGCACCTGCGGCTGAATGGAAGCAAGTCCCCGCAGCAATGTTCCAACATCTAGTTGAAAGCCTTCCCAGAAACGTGGAGGCTGTTATAGCAGCAAAGGGGGGACCAACTCCATATTAATGCCCATGATTTTGGAATGAGATGTTCGACGAGCAGGTGTCCACATACTTTTGGCCACGTGGTGTATTCATTATTTAATTGGAAAGAAATGCACTAACTAAAATGAATGTGACTAAAACTAAACAAAAATTGTCCAGATTTTTTTGTCAACTGATAATAACTAAAACTAACAAAGAAGTAAATTACTAAAATGTGATTGAAATATTTTTGAAGACTAAAACGAAATAGAAAAAAGCTGCCAAAATGAACACTGTACCTTAGTAGCCTGGGTGCCAGAGTCTGTTTTCTGCTCTCCTGCCAACTCCTTATAGAATTGTCATGCCATATATGTTCCGTAAGGAGTTGGCAAGAGAGCAGAAACACACTGGCAGTTAGTACATGTCTTGTAAATATGACTGCTGTCATTCCCACTAACCTTCCTCCCACTACTCTGCCCATCTCTCTCCCAGTGCTGCTGTGCCCTCGTGTGTGGACGTCCCTGGAGAATGGGAGGGTGGCGCTGAAGCCCCCTGGGCCACCGGTGGAGGGCACCGTGCTGCACTACAGCTGCCATGCTGGCTTCATGCTGGAGGGCAGGAACATCACACACTGCACCAAGCTGGGCAAATGGGACTCACCCAAACCTGTCTGCCTCTGTAAGTGCGGAATGGAATCCCAATCTATTCCTGTTATTCATTTGTGATGTTGGTGTTGATATTAAATGCTTTGGTTTAGCTTCGAAAGGGAGAAACAACACATATACTCCATGGAAACATACATAGACAAACCAATATACGCTGAGTGTACAAAACATTAGGAACATCTTCCTAATATCTGTCTCTTATACACATCTAGATGTGTATAAGAGACAGGAATGGGAGGGTGGCCCTGAAGCCCCCTGGGCCACCGGTGGAGGGCACCGTGCTGCACTACAGCTGCCATGCTGGCTTCATGCTGGAGGGCAGGAACATCACACACTGCACCAAGCTGGGCAAATGGGACTCACCCAAACCTGTCTGCCTCTGTAAGTGCGGAATGGAATCCCAATCTATTCCTGTTATTCATTTGTGATGTTGGTGTTGATATTAAATGCTTTGGTTTAGCTTCGAAAGGGAGAAACAACACATATACTCCATGGAAACATACATAGACAAACCAATATACGCTGAGTGTACAAAACATTAGGAAYAWCTTCCTAATATTGAGTTGCAMMCCTTTTTCTSTCAGAACAGCCTCARTTTGTCGTGACATGGACTCTACAAGGTGTCGAAAGCGTTCCATATATAAGGGATCATAGCTTCCACCTGGATTCACCTGGTCAGTCTATGTCATGGAAAGAGCAGGTGCTCCTAATGTTTTGTACACTCAGTGTACATTGATATATTGTCAATATAGTTGTGTGTCCATGCATGTATTCTACAATGGTGTATATGCTTTGTTTTGTGTGCAAATCATAGGTGTGTCAGCTTCTTTGGATGAATGTTAATTGTATTTCCTTGACTCCTTGCATCCTCTCTCCTTGCCTCCATCTCAAAACACAACGGCGGAGAAGATCAGAGGTTCCTCACCTCATTTTGAGAAGGAGACAAGAACGGAGGATGCGAGAAATCCAGGAAATACAATTGACATTCACCCCCCTGTTCTGTGTACTTGTCTTAAACAGAGAGTTATAGTACTGCCACCTGGTGGACACAAGCCATATTTTATGAATAATTGTGAATGATTGTGTAATACCCTATGAAAGTGACATCAATTTTACATCTGTGTTCTCGTGTTGTAGGCTAAGAATGGGCTTCATATTTGTTCAAACGTATATGTACTTTGGTATGAATGTACTTCAACGTATTTGACGCCGAAGAAGAAGCACGAAGCCGAGAATTTACAACCATCTCATTTGAACTACACACATGAACTACATCTCCCACCGATCAGCTGTATATTTCTCTATTTCGAAAGCTTGCAGGTCTCCATTTATTTTAAATATTGTTTTCATTTTCAAAAAGTACTGGCTGGCAAAAAAAACCTGCGTAATATAAGATATAAAACATTAGACGGCCTGTAACTAACTGGTTCTTATCGTCCTTATCGCCAAGAGTATGCAAAGCTCTCATCAAGGCAAAGGGGGGCTACTTTGAAGAATCTCAAATATAAAATATATTTTGATTTGTTTAACACTTTTTTGGTTACAACATGATTCCATGTGTTATTTCATAGTTTTGATGTCTTCATTATTATTCTACATTGCAGAAAATAGAAAAAATGGAATGAGTCGGTGTGTCAACTTTTGACTGGTAGTGTATATATATTAAATGACTGCGTTTTCCTGAATTTTATGATATAATCTTGAAGCCCATTCAAGAGATTTTGGGACATGAGCTGCAAAACCTGGACCTGTACAAATCAGCTGGGCTAGACAATCTGGACCCTCTCTTTCTAAAATTATCCGCCGCCATTGTTGCAACCCCTATTACTAGTCTGTTCAACCTCTCTTTCGTATCGTCCGAGATTCCTAAAGATTGGAAAGGTGCCACGGTCATCCCCCTCTTCAAAGGGGGTGACATTCTAGACCCAAACTGTTACAGACCTATATACATCCTGCCCTGCCTTTCTAAAGTCTTCGAAAGCCAAGTTAACAAACAGATCACTGACCATTTCGAATCCCACCGTACCTTCTCTGCTGTGCAATCCGGTTTCCAAGCTGGTCACGGGTGCACCTCAGCCACGCTCAAGGTACTAAACGATATCATAACCGCCATCGATAAAAGACAGTACTGTGCAGCCGTCTTCATCGATCTGGCCAAGGCTTTCGACTCTGTCAATCACTGTATTCTTATCGGCAGACTTGGTTTCTCAAATGACTGCCTCGCCTGGTTCACCAACTACTTCTCAGATAGAGTTCAGTGTGTCAAATCGGAGGGCCTGTTGTCCGGACCTCTGGCAGTTTCTATGGGGGTACCACAGTGTTCAATTCTCGTGCCGACTCTTTTCTCTGTATATATCAATGATGTCGCTCGTGCTGCGGGTGATTCCTTGATCCACCTCTACGCAGACGACACCATTCTGTATACATCTGGCCCTTCTTTGGACACTGTGTTAACAGACCTCTAAACGAGCTTCAAAGCCATACAACACTCCTTCTGTGGCCTCCAACTGCTCTTAAACGCTAGTAAAACTAAATGCATGCTCTTCAACCAATCGCTGCCCGCACCCGCCCGCCCGACTAGCATCACTACTCTGGACAGTTCTGACTTAGAATATGTGGACAACTAACAATACCTAGGTGTCTGGCTAGACTGTAAACTCTCCTTCCAGACTCATATTAAGTATCTCCAATCCAAAATTAAATCTAGAATCGGATTCCTATTTCGCAACAAAGCCTCCTTCACTCACGCTGCCAAACATACCTTCGTAAAACTGACTATCCTACCGATCCTCGACTTCGGCGATATCATTTACAAAATAGCCTCCAACACTCTACTCAACAAACTGGATGCAGTCTATCACAGTGCCATCTGTTCTGTCACCAAAGCTCCATATACTACCCACCACTGCGACCTGTATGCTCTCGTCGGCTGGCCTTCGCTACATATTCGTTGCCAGACCCACTGGCTCCAGGTCATCTATAAGTCTTTGCTAGGTGAAGCTCCGCCTTATGTCAGCTCACTGGTCACCATAACAACACCCACCCGTAGCACACGCTCCAACAGGTATATCTCACTGGTCATCCCTAAAGCCAACACCCCCTTTGGCCGCCTTTCCTTACAGTTCTCTGCTGCCAATGACTGGAACGAATTGCAAAAATCGCTGAAGTTGGAGACTTATATCTCCCTCACTAACTTTAAGCGTCAGCTGTCAGAGCAGCTTACCGATCGCTGCAGCTGTACACAGCCCATCTGTAAATAGTCCATCCAACTGCCTACCTCATCCCCATATTGTTTATATTTACTTATTTTTGCTCTTTTGCACACCAGTATTTCTACTTGCACATCATCATCTGCACATCTATCACTCCAGTGTTAATTTTCTAAATTGTAATTACTTCGCTACTATTGGCCTTTTTATTGCCTTACCTCCTCACGCCATTTGCACACACTACACTGTATATAGATTTGTATATTGTGTTATTGACTGTACGTTTGTTTATGTGTAACTCTGTGTTGTTGTTTTTTGTCGCACTGCTTTGCTTTATCTTGGCCCGGTCGCAGTTGTAAATGAGAACTTGTTCTCAACTGGCCTACCTGGTTAAATAAAGGTGAAATAAATCAAAAGAAAAGCGGAAGTGGCCATCACTTCCACAGGGTATACAGACAGTAAAAGTAAAAATACAGTAAAAGTAGCCTACATACTGATGTTAATTTAAGGAGCATGGAGTACTGTACATGTGTAGTGAGTAACACGTATAGTGCATCAATCCATGAAGAATGAAACAATTCACAAACATCACACAGTGTTAGTGTTGCATTTACATACGCTACCAGTCACCAAATCATTTTGACTATTAACAAATGTAATTTTGCCTTTTCTATTTGCTTGCCACAGATGACAGAAACTACAAAGGTAAGAGAGATTGGTTTTGGTTGGGTTGTCTATCAATGTCAAAGCTCAGTGAAACAAATGTTGCAAAAAGTTGTAATGCTTCTGTTAAGCACAAGAGGGCAGTAGTACATCATTTCTGAGCATGGTGCCTTATGCTGACCAGTAATTCTGCTGGTGAAGGATTTAAACTGATTAGAATTAGGGGGATACCTAGTCATTTGTCCAACTGAATGTATTCAACTGAAATGTGTCTTCCGCATTTAACCCAACCCCTCTGAATCAAAGAGGTGCGGGGGGCTGCCTTAATCGACATCCACGGTGCCCGGGGAACAGTGGGTTAACTGCCTTGCTCAGAGGCAGAAAGACAGCTCAGGGATTTGATCCAGCAACCTTCCGGTTACTGGCCCAACACTCTAACCACTAGGCTACCTGCCAAGAGTAGAAATTACACAAAATATGCTATAGTTAAATTGTTGTCCTTGTGGCGTTGACAAGATTATTATTTGTTTGTCAGTTTTGTTAAAGATGATTGCTTCCTTAAAGAGGCTACCTGTTATATGCCTGTCGTAAGATACAAGGGTAAGACTCAGATTTTCACTTATCATTATTTCATGATTATTATCAACCATTAACAACAACATTACGCACTCATTTCAACTTAGTCTTCTCCTGCGCCAACCTGTCCTATCGGTGCACAGAAAGCACATTTTCTTCCAAAATCTCCATGAAATGTGAACCAGACTTACTCTCTCCTGTTATCTCTCATTCACTCTCTCTCTCTCCTTTTCTCTCTCATTCACTCTCTCTCACTCTCTCTTTCTCTCTTTCATTCTCTCTCTCTTCATTCTACTTTTCACTCAGTGTGGTATCAACACCCACTTACTGTCTTCTTAGCTGGGTAAAGGTTAACACCCAAGCCTCTGTGTGTGTGTGTGTGTGGGTGGAGGTGGAGGTGTGGGTGGAGGTGTGCACCGTAAAATTACAATCTGCAGCGTGATTTAATTTGAAGCTTTTCTTCAACGATGTGCCTTATAAGGAGGAGATTATTTAACCAGAGTTAAAGGGGCAATCTGTAGTTGCTACATCCACTTTTGGATTTATACAGTACATGGATTCTATTGATTATTGAAGAATTATCACTTATAAAGGTCATACTACATCAGAACCCAAAATACAGTATTATCTTGTTTTACTCCAATATTTATAAACAATGCAATTGTAAACAAACACTGTATAGCTTAAAAACATAAAACGATGATTGTACAATCATGGACAGTCAGTCCCTGCATTCACAGCTCTGTCTATGAATTTGAGAGTGGTTACATTTCTCCAGCCCCATCCCTCAGTTATTTACCAAAACCAGTGGCGAGGTGACCACTTTGATTTTGTTTTTGTTT
Source organism: Salvelinus sp. IW2-2015 (assembly GCF_002910315.2). Taxonomy (NCBI): domain Eukaryota; kingdom Metazoa; phylum Chordata; class Actinopteri; order Salmoniformes; family Salmonidae; genus Salvelinus; species Salvelinus sp. IW2-2015. Next base: position 10,923,054 of record NC_036874.1, on the reverse strand, counting down.
GAATTGCAGATTGCCCCTTTAAGTAAACTGTACGATGCAATCCAATTGAGAGTTGCAGTATCTGGAACTAGCATTGTATTATTTGACATACCGTCTATTCAAACAGTTCATTTTTTTGCACAGTGCTCTTGTCGTGACAAATGTCGGCCCATTATGTGTTGTTCAGTGTTTGCTGGCATATAGACGGCCGCATAATGGAATCGCATTTAAATATCAGGTGTGAAAATACATGGCATGCTGCAAAGCCTTCAGAACAGGTGATCTATGAGAGAGAGAGAGAGCGAGAGAGAGAGAGAGAGAGAGAGGAGAGAGAGAGAGAGAGAGAAGAGAGAGAACGAGATTAGAGAGACGAGCGAAGAGGGGCTCGAGGAGCTGTCAGATGAGGGCAGACGACGGAGTAGAGATTACTCCAAAGAGGAACGAGAGAAGGAGACGCAGAAGAGAGACTCTCGGAGACCAGTGAGACAAGAAGGCGAGTAAATAAGAGAGCATCGAGACGAGGTCAGAGGAGAGGAGCCTCCAGCAGAAGAAGATTCGGGGGAGGAAATTGAGAGGAGGTGCGCTCACGACGGAGAGAGCGGCGAAGGTCAAGGTCGGCTGGTGAGGGGTGTTGCTCGACGTAAAGAAAGCCGAGGCCGGGGCAGCAGGTCTATCCGATCAGGGAAGCGAGTTAGGCTCGAGTAGAATGCAAGGATGGCTGCAGGACGTAGGTCGGGTGATCCTTCGTCTCGTCGAAGTAGAAGGCAGGTAGAGAGAGAGAGAGAGAGAGCAGAGCAGATATGTAGAGCAGATGCAGTACAGTCTCATGCAGAGAGATTCGAGAGCAAGAGGAGAGAGAGAGAGAGCAGAGATGACGCAGATTGCGGAAGGTTTAAGTTGTTCCAATTAGAGACGCAGAGAGATCGTAGACGAGAGAGAGCCATGAGAGTCACGCTAGAGTACCCGTCACGAGAGCATGAGCAGCAGTCTAGTCCTCAGTCAGAGAGAGAGAGAGGAGTACTATCGATCATTGTAGGTCCCTACAGATGCGCTCAGCGGGTTTAGAGCGGCTTGGAACATTTGCTCATGCTCGTGCCTCTCTGACTGGCCAAACACAAGGGTTGTGAGTTGAATTGCCACCTGTGCCAAGTATACTGAATAACAGTTAGTAGCTTTGGGTCTGCTATTGACTATTACTGTATTCAGATGCAATTCAGTAGTAAGTCCACTCCACTGTAATCGTATTGAGGTGTAGGAAGGAAGGTGGCTATTTCTCCATCACACAATCTATCCCAATGTGCACAATAMGAGTATTTCTACAGTGATATTACATAGAGAACCTAAAACCAGCCTAATTGTTCAGCAAAGGTGGAATGCATGTATAGCATTGGCTTTACTCTCTAGTCCCCAGAGTGCCAGTAGCTGTTGCCAATGAGTCAGGTGTTACATTTTAGCCGTGGAAGAGGTGTAGTCATGGGAGGGTAGCATTACTGACTAATTCTATAATTCTATTATAGCTGGTTCTAATTCTGTTATGGATATTGGCCTGCTGGGGGTATGAGAGCCCTGTCTCAGAGCTGACAGTGAAACGGTGGCCTCCGTCCCAAATTGCACCCTATTATTTATAGTACACTACTTTTGACCAGAGCTCTATTTTATAGGGAATAGGGAGGCATTTGSGATTTGGACAGTGCTGCATTGGCTGATTAACGGGAAATGAGAGGAGGCTTTAAAGTGGACAGACGGTTCAAACAGCAGGTATGCTGTAGCCTGTACAGTAGCAGCCCTTGGCTATACATCACACAGACTGACTCCAGGTCAGCTTAGATGAAGGGAAAAGAAGAGCCTGGAGAGTGATGCACTGACTGGTCCACTGCTTTTGCTGATTTCTCAAAGTAGCCCTTGAGGCATTTAATTGTCTTTCTTTCTATTGGCTTGTGGGTGTGTGAATGAATGTCCTTTCATTGGTTATTGAGACAGAACTGAGAAGCATGTGAGGCATTGTTGTGGTTGAGAATCGATTTGGCTTCTATCAGTTTACCCTCTATTTTCCCAGGTAAAGTTAACATAGTTATTATATATTTATTTGAATAATCTATTGCTCACAAAATATTAATTAGAGAGTGATAGTATGCCAATACTATTTGATTGTAGAAACTAGGTGCTGCAAACTTCTTTGATTTTAGAATCTAGGTGTTGCTCACACACACACACATGCACACACACGCACACGCTCACGCTCACACACACACACACACACAATTCAAAAGTTGGTAAACAGGCACACGCATGCGCGCGCGCGCACACGCACACAATTCAAAAGTTGGTAAATAGGCACTGCAGTTTATAGTGCCCCCTCAACCCCCCCCCTCTCTCACTTGCTCTCTCGATGTCTCTACACATTCACCGACTAGCAAATATCATCAGAGTTGTCCTCGCTCATACACGCATGCACACACACACGCACACACATAGCCTCTGCTGCAGTGGATGATATACCTTTCGCGTCTCATTCCGTTTCATCCTCTACAATTGGAAATACGGGTCGTTGCACGGACAGATTATTTTAAAATCCCGAAATTACGCACAGTGCGATTTGCTTTTATTAACCAGAGAATAAGAACAATTCAAACGTTATTCGCAATCCGGAGCTCGTTTTCTGCCGTCTGGACTGGTCGCGCACGCATACCTTTCGGTGCAAAATCATGGCGATTATGAATCATTATAAATAACGGACTATAATTATTTTAATGTCTGTCTAATATTCTCCATCGCGACGGAAGGGGAAACTATCTTGCCTCATTAGCTTTTACAGCACTTGAATAAAACCATTCAATTTATTTGCTGGATCCAATTAATTGGACACTTCATCTTAGGTTTTGGAATTATTGAACTCTGCCTGCTGAACGACAAAAAGAGGCAAACGTGGTTTCCAAACAAGTTATACCCTATTTATAAAACCAACATTCAACGTTGATAAAAACATGAACTATTTGCGTTGTATATCATCCGCCTCTGCACTGACAAATGATCAGTCGAAACGATTCGTCCACTGAAATAATCGAAAGAGCAGGCGAGCTAGGCTATTTCTATCATTGGCGAACAATCTTAAACTGTCTGTTAGCGAGGCGAACACGTGAATCCACTTTTTGGAGAGAACTAAGTTCTTCAATGAAATGCTATTGCGATTCATTGCAAATTCACCTCAAGGCTCTCTAAACTTTAATTACAACACAATCTCCTATTATTCTAATACGATCCCAACTCCACTGCAACATTCGGATATTGCTCCAATTTCATTTACCTGACCATGGCGGTAATTGGAAAAAGTCTGCGGCAGTTATCGAGTGTCGCGTCCGGTCATATTGCACTTCGAGCATCGCTCACCTTACTTTTCCTCTCCTGGCCGTGCCCGTCCCTAGGCAAGAAGAAACTCTACATCGGAGCTCTCTTCCCCATGAGCGGCGGTTGGCCGGGCGGCCAAGCATGTCTCCCCTCTGCGCAGATGGCTTTGGATCTGGTGAACAACCGGACGGATATTCTGCCGGATTACGAACTGGAGTTGATATACTATGACAGTATGGTGAGTAGATGTTGGATCAAATAGATCAATTGTTGTGTTTAAAAAGTGGAAGTCACATAAGCAGAAGATAATAAAACTTTATCTTGTTTTTTCACAAGGCTCTAGACCAGTTGAAATGTAATTGATATATGATATATGGAATACATGAACAGTTCATTTCTATTTCAGTTACAGCCTTTCTTTTTTACATGTCTATACATTGTTAAAACATGCCAACATGATATTGATTTCCAGCAGGCATACTTCTTTGAATGCATTACCCTTGTAGCAGGTGGGTGCAATAATGTAACAACTAAGCAGCATACTTATTTAATACTGTCAAGGGAGTTATGTACCAAAAACCATATTATATTACCCCTTTTAGAATTGTTGCACAGTTGCCCATTTAATWAAAAAAAACAAGGCAACAGTAAACATGTCATCCCCCACAAACAATGCAGCGCCCCCCTTGGGCCAATTGAGATATCACTCCCAACTAACACATTTCAGTTAATTACCATAGCTCCCGCTTTTGGCCAATCAGTGTCATTTTGTAAATGCTGGATCTCTATGGCAAGATGCAGCATTGGCCAAAATGTCGTCAAAATCGGCAKAGTGCTGACTGAGATATCTCATGTGGCTAATGTACGAATGGACAGAGACCGATCCACAGTCCCCTCCCCGATTTCAGTGGTGGTGGACGATAAACTAAACTAATCCAAGTCAGACACTGATATTGGCTTGCTGCAATTCAGCGTCAGTGCAGGTATAGGAAAAAGTGAACTTCCACGATGAAGCTGGACAACCACAAAGCATCAGCTGGCTGCTAGGTGGTTATGTGTCTTAAAAATAAAAAAGACCAATCCCTATGTGTCAAGACCAATGTCTGTGTCAAGACCAATCCCTATGTGTCAAGACCAATGTCTGTGTCAAGACCAATCCCTATGTGTCAAGACCAATGTCTATGTGTCAATACCAATGTCTATGTGTCAAAGACCAATGGCCTATAGTGTCCAAGACCTAATGTCATGTGTCAAGACCTCAATGTCTATGTTCAAGACCAATGGCTACTGTGTCAAGACCAAATGGCTATGGTTTCAAGACCATGTATATGTGTCAAGACCAATGTTCTATGTTGTCAAGACCAATGCCTATGTGTCAAGACCAAGTCTTGTTATTTTGTCAACCAATGTCTATGTGTCAAGACCAATGTCTATGTGTCAAGACCATGTCTATGTGTCAAGACCAATGTGCGATGTGTCAGGACCAATGTCTATGTGTCAGACCAACTATGTCAGGACCAATGTCTATGTTCAAGACCAATGTCTATATGTCCAAGACCAATGCTATGTGTCAAGGACCAATGTCTATGTGTCAAGACCAATGGCTATGTGTCAGGACCAATGTCTATGTGTCAAGACCAATGTCTATGTGTCAAGACCAATGCTATGTGTCAAGACCAATGTCTATATGTCAAGACCAATGGCTATGTGTCAAGACCAATGGCTATGTGTCAAGACCAATGGCTATGTGTCAAGACCCAATGTTATGGTGTCAAGACCAAGGTCTTGTCGTCAAGACCAGTCTATGTGTCAAGACCATGTCTATGTGTCAGACCAATGTCTATGTGTCCAAGACCAATGGCTATTGTGTCAAGACCAATGTCTATGTGTCAAGACCAATGGACCTATTGTGTCCAAGACCCAATGTCTATGATGTCTAAGACCTAATGTCTATGTGTCAAGACCAATGTCTTGTCTATGTGTCAAGACCAATGTCTATATGTCAAGACCAATGTCTATGTGTCAAGACCAATGTCTATATGTCAAGACCAATGTCTATGTGTCAAGACCAATGTCTATGTGTCAAAGCACAGGGGACATTTCTTCAGTGGACAGAATGCCACTGCAGAGGTCTCCTCGGGATAAGATGTCACATATAGCTGACTGTCACTGACTGTCACTGTCCCATTTGACCACTAGCTGACCGTCACTGACCGTCACTGTCCCATTTGACCACTAGCTGACCGTCACTGACCCATTTGACCACTAGCTGACCGTCACTGACCGTCACTGTCCCATTTGACCACTAGCTGACCACTAAGCTCCAGTTACTAACCAGAAAATGATAGAGCCAAATATTTATGTTATTAAATGAACAAAACACCCGCTGCTTGTTTCACATCAATCATTCATCATATAGGCATTTTCAAATGTCAGCACTCTTCACTCACTACGCATCTATATGTCTCCCACTGTTTCTGGCCCAGTTTTTGCCTCCCACTTCGTCATTAGCTTTAACACACAGCCATCCTTCCCACTGGGTTTCCATATCAATCATACTACAGGACAGATGCCTCCACTACACCCGGGCATACAGCACACAGGCATGAAACAGTTAACTGTGCTGTGACTGGTTAGGGAGCCGTGCTCACTTTGTTCYGATTGGTGTAAAAGGCTCTGCAATGGAATCCCATTGTAAAGAATAGGGAAGAGGGGAGAGGAGAGGAAAGTTGGCATGGCAACACAGTTACCATTGAAACAAACAGGCTTCTTGTTTTTCTCCTTTCAATTAGATAAGAATTTGGATCAATAGATATGGTAGATGTGTGCATGTTRARATTCAGGGTTTGAAAATCATATACAGAACATGAAGTTAGGCTGTGGACATATGAAATATACTGTCTATACATATTATTTAACTTGAAACAGCTTTGTGAATCAATGGTACTTGCCATAGAATACAATATATTCTCAAATTTAGAATTCTGGAATTTATGAGATTAATCTCACCCATTGGTTGATTTATGGTTCTCTTTTTGTTTTGACAAACCAATAGATTTACATCTTTGTGACAGACCAATACAGGACTAGAACCAAATCAATGAACACGTCAGACAGTGACATTTTCTTGAAAGTAGCCTGAAAGTGCGTGTTAGTGTACAGTTATTGCTAATTACAGTTGGGTTTGATGATCACTTTAACAATCAGTGGATTGTGAACGCTTCACACCTGGCTGAAATATTAATGAACAGTTTATGGCATTAAGAGTGAAATTATAGGAGATGGAATTAAATGCGGATGCTTTTTACTTTCAGTTATTATCCAATCAACATCTTTTTGGGGTCAAGTAGAAGACAGACAATCATACCTCACACTCTGTTTGAGCATGAGATTTAGAAATATGCTTCAACATCATCCAATTGTTTGTCTTCCTAATTGCTTTATAGTATCTAGGGTTGGGATATCAAATATGAAGAAATGCTCACACAGTGGTCTGGGCTTGAATGTATAATGATGTTCAATAATAGAATGTGTTCATTTTAAGGTCACAATAGTTCAAGTGAAGCTTTTAAAGTGTGATCTGCTTGCCTTGGAAAAAGATGACTCATCAAATATACCATTACATAATTAGACACTGAATACTGAAATATTAAGAAGACTTTACTGTAGATGAATGTCAACACTGACACCGTTTATTTGTAATGCAGCATATCTCTATCTATCTATATGGGTAGATCGCTGCTTGTTTGCTTGGGTGGCAGTATAGGGAGAGAACATTAGACTATTTACAGCACATTGAGATCTATACACAGACACACCACTCACCCTCTAGACCGTTGCCATGGTTATATCAAAGCGGAGACTGATAACTTTGATCAATTATTAACTGTGGTGGAGGGAGCCAGAGGTAGAGAAATGGCGTGATGAGGTGCTCTCTGTGTAGGGGTGCCGTCTTTCGGATGGGAYGTTAAACGGGTATCCTGACTCTCTGTGGTCTCTAAAAGATCCCCTGGCACTTATCGTAAGAGTAGGGATGTTAACCCCGGTGTCCTGGATAAATTCCTAATCTGGTCCTCATACCACCATGGCCACCTAATCATCCCCAGCTTTTTATTGGCTCCTTCATCCCCCCTCCTTTCTCCTGTAACTATCCCCCAGGTCGTTGCTGTAAATGAGAGTGTTCTCAGTCAACTTGCCTGGTAAAATAAGTCTTAAATAAAATTAAAAAATCTCGCACTTCCCCCTTTAATTGGCGGCTGGAACATAATAGGACTCAATCAGGGACCAAAATGATTAATATGTCCACATGGTCCACATGCACGCCCGCACACACGTGTGTATCAAATTCATGTATGCACCATTTAACGCCATGACTCAAGTGGTACTCCAGATTTAATTACTGGGGGGAGATTTAGAAATCCACAGTGACTTGAGATAAGACATAAGATCCCTCTCGTCCTCTTATATATTCACACTTCTTTTATATTATTCAATCTGAAATGCAATTCAAGAGAATAAAGCAGATCAGCATATGTGGCTTCTTCTCCTATTCTTTCTGTGAGATTGGTTTCTCATCAAAGTCTCATGGGCGGATAGATTGGATGCTGGAAGTATCGTAGTAATGCTAACTCTGACGCTAATATTGGGTTGCATTTCAGCACCACGGACAGTGCATGTGTGTTTGTGGATAAAGGGAGGGTTATACATACCACCCTTACAAAAAAAGACATGGTTTTCAGACACGTGTGAAGTTTCACATGTAAATTTTTTCACCACTTATTTTTCACCACTTCCAGCTACATCTGGTCTCCCATCGAGGGACTGACCCTACTTAGCTTCAGAGGCAAACCAGCAGTAGGGTGCTATGTTGCTGGAATGGATTTGTCAAAACTTGCAACTGGAAAAAAGGCAGGAAAGCAAAGACCAGAGTAACATAACCAAAGACAGGGAAAATTGCATGGAAGAGGGAGGCATTTTATTTAATTGCATTATCATAATTTTTTTCAACTGAAAACATTTTTGGCATTAACTTAAAATCCATTGGCTCCCGCATTTAAAAATGATTTTGTTTTGCTATCAATAGTTTTGGGTTTATGTTTTGCATTCAATATCATTCTTTTAGTTTGGAATACTAAGAATGTTGTTCTGGACTACAGAAGTGTTGCTTCATATTAATGGCACAAACGTAGCTCACTCACTAGAGCAGGGTTAGGAAACCCGGTCCTGGAGGACCGYAGGCGCTTCATGTTTTTCATTTAACCGACCTGGAAGACCAGGTGTGTTGAATTTAGCCAATCACTGAACTGATCAATTAGCTCAGTTGGTTATGTGTGGTGGCTAGTTAGAACAAAATCCTGCAGTACCTGTGGCACTCCAGGAACAGGGTTGCCTAACCCTGCACCAGAGGATTGCACCATATAACAATGCTGTTACTCAATTAAAAGTCTTTAAAGTGGCAATCCTTAATTGAAACATTAACAAAGTGTTCTCCTTGCCACAGTTTTTGTAAACAGCTGAGGGATGGAGCTGGAGAAATGCAACCACTCTTATATCCATAGACCATGCTATGGATGCAAGTATTGACCATCCATTATATCCAAATTATAGTTTCAACTATGTTTTTAGGCTATACAGTATTTGTTTACATTTACTTTGTTTACAAACATTGGAGTAAATGCGGAGTATTCTTACATGTGAAACTGCAAATTAGATTGTCTCTTTAGATGTGGAATTGCAAGGTCACATGTTAAAGTATTTTCAAATATGAAAATGCAAATTTGATTTTTACACGTGTGATTGTTTTTCACATGTGGTTTTCTTACATGTGGAACAGCAAATGTGATTTTCACGTTGGAATGTTTTTTATATGTCAAACGGCATGTCCTATTCTCACATGGGAAAGTYTTTCACATGTGAGGTGAAAACATGTTATTCTCCTCACATGTGAAAAGGTGGTGTWAACATGTGAACTCTACATTTAATAAACGTGAAAATATGATTTCACGTGAAATTTAAGCTCAACGTGAAAACTGCTATTTTACATGTCAAACTGCAAATTTGACATCTATTTTTTTGTTGTTGTAAGGGCAGGCATCTCCAGGAGTTCTCTGGGGCAGAGAAAAGGTTATGACCGCCTGACATGTTATCAGATGTGACAGGATAGCAAAACGTCACTTTCTCTTCCATTGTGATCAATTGGACTTGGTGGTATCATGATATCTAGATCATAGCATACATTCTAGAGACAGTAGCATTAGACAACAACGTTTTAACCACCATTGAAATAAACAGGCAATTTTGCATCCGACACATTTGCATCTTGAGTGCGCTATTTCCATCTCGGGAAAACGAACGGAGACAAACCAACACCCAAATCAGGGCCCATAATGTCCGTTGTTAAGTCACAGTTTTCTACAACCAGATTGCTTGTGACACTCAACTGCAATGCATGGGAGTTCTGTCTCCTCTCTCTCCCCCTCCACAGCAAATCACCATTAAACGTGTCAGGCTGATTTAGATCTGGCCCTACTGAGGACTGGAATGGGGATGGCTTATTCAAAACCTTGTTGACAGGCCTGTGGTGGATAATTTGTCCACCTCAAGCTTATTTTACATTCATTTGAGCTTTTGAATGTGCTCTGTTTGTGATATCTCCCTCCCTCCTTGTGCATTTATTTTTTCTTCCCGTCTCTTTTTGCACAGCGTGGTCGATTTAACTCTCTCTGTGGCCATCTTTTCCCACTTTTATACTGACGCTCAGTAAGGCTGAATATCGATCACTGTTCTGTTCTTCTCTTTCTGTTTCTGATATTCTTCTTTCTTCTCCCCTCCCTTCTCTCCCTCGCTCTCTACCCCTGTTCTCTACCCACCTCCTCACTTTCTCTCCTACATCTCTCACCCCTCCTCTCTTCTTCTCCTCCCCCCTATTTCTCTCCTAATCTTCCTCCTCTTTTTCCTCCCTCCCTCTCTCCCTTCATCTCCCCCTCTCTCCTCACATCTATCTCCCCTTTTATTTCCCTCCATCTCCTACCATCTCCTCCTCCCTTCATTTTTCACCTCTCCCTCTTTCTCTCTCTCTCTCTCTCAGTGTGACCCGGGTGAGTCCACCAAGTTGCTCTATGATCTGCTCTACACAGAGCCCATCAAGACTGTCCTGATGCCCGGCTGCAGCTCCGTATCCACACTGGTAGCAGAGGCTGCTCGCATGTGGAACCTCATAGTGGTGGGTAGCTATTGTGTGTGTGTGTGTGTCCCATGCGCTATATGTCTCTCTCTTGCTCTCTCTCTCTCTCTCTCTCTCTGCCTTCTCTCTCTCTCTCTCTCTCTCTCTCTCTCTCTCTCTCTCTCTCTCTCTCTCTCTCTCTGCCTCTCTCCCTCTCTCTCGCTCTCTCTTTCTCTCTCTCGTAATCTCATAATCAATCTTAACTTTAGTCAACCTTTTTAGCCAAGTAATTAATTGAGAACAAATTAAATATCCCTATCTATCCATCTCTCTCCTTCATTAAAAACTCATCTCTTTTTAGCTTTTCCAAATCTCCTCTTTACTCCCTCCACTTGTCAGCAACTAGTGCCTTGGGCCTGTCTGCTTGATTTCCTCTGTTCTCTTCCTCTCAGCCTCCTTGTTCCCACTCTAGCTGTCGACCCCCCCCCCCCCCCCCCCCACACACACACACACAGGGATCAGGCTCTTTAGTGAGTCTCCACACACTTATTTCTGCCCCTGTTCAGCCCTTAGGAGGAGTATCTCTCTGCATGTAACAAGCCTATCAGAGAGCCAAGGATCAAACAGACCAGAATCAAGGGACTTCTTGGAGCTCCAATTGTAGGCTGTATTCGGATCTCCCAAAGCCTAGCGTAGCAACTCAGTCTACATTTAAAGCCAATCCCATTGACACAATACAAGAACAAAGTTCATACCGGCACATCCTGTGAAACGTTTTAAAACATTTAGCAACAGAAAACATAAATGTCTTTCTTATTGGACAAATCCAGTTAATCCCTCCCTGTTTTAGTCCATTTGGTGCATAATGAACACGACSCTGAACCAACTCATTTTGAGTCTAGTGTTTATTTCAGGTCGTGAAAAAAACACATTGGAGTACTTCTCTTCTGCTTCCTGCAAAGTGGTGTTTTATGAGCCTCTCTGTGCCCTGCCGCTTTGCTCCATTTCCTTCSATTTCATTCTCCCGTGTGTGTGTCACCCCTAATGCTGGAGCTGTTTACCACAGGCTGATACCATCGTCCCCCTAACTGCACCCAATTGTGAGCAGGCAAACTCTATTCTACTTTACATGTCACTAGCTGTATTGTCTGCTGTCCATGTATTGATGGCTCCACTACCTCTAAATACACCAGGAGATTTGTTAATGCTGGGACTCGATATTGTACATGACGTTTGACGTTCATCATCAGGTCTCTACCTTCTTCTTCTCTCATTCCCTGTTGTCAGGGTGCCGATGTTCTGAACACCGAAACCAAAGTATAGTGTTTTGGCTGTATAGTGTTTTGATAGTTGTAGAATATAAGAAAATACATGTTTATCTCCCTTCCTATCTCCCTCTCGCTTTTCTCAGTTGTCCTATGGCTCCAGCTCTCCAGCCTTGTCCAACAGGAACCGTTTCCCCACCTTCTTCCGCACCCACCCCTCGGCCACCCTCCACAACCCCACCAGGGTACGCCTCTTCCAGAAGTGGAAGTGGACCAAGATCGCTACCATCCAGCAGACCACAGAGGTCTTCACTTCGGTCAGTACACTCTCTCTGTCTATCTCTTCTCTCTTTGTCTCACTCTCTCGCTCTCTTTCTATCTCTCTGTCTCTGTATCTCTCTCTGTCTCCCTCTCTCTCTCTCACTCTCTGTCTGTCTCTCTCTCTATCTTTCTTACACTCTTCAGTGACTCTCCCACATCTTAATGAGCAAATGAGTGTGTGGGAGTGGGTGTGTGCGTACGTGTGACTTATATGTGGTATGATAGTCTTTTAAGTATTCAATCCCACGATTGATCGTGGATTTCTRAAGTAATTTGTTGAAATATTGGTGGTGAGAAATATTGATCAGGCAATACATCTCTCTGAGCAACCGGGTGGATAATGTGACTCTTGGGTTCTTTCCTCTAACGGAGGTTAATGATCTCCCTCTTCCTTGATCTTTACTTTTCTCTATCTCTCCTCTATCCTCTCTCTTTCCCTACGTCTTTTCCTCTTTATCTTCTCCCCTTCTTTCTGCCTCTCTTTTTCTCTCTTTTCCTACCTCTCTCTCTCAAATTATCTTTCTCTTTCTCTCCCACTGTCCTTTATTATCTCTTTCCTATTTTACTCTCACATTTCTTGTGCCTTTCCTCTCTCCTTTTCTCACCCCTTCCGTCTTTCTTTCAATCTCTACCCCTCCCTTCTCTCTTTCGTCTTTCCTTCTCTGTTCTCTCTTCCTTCTCTGTTTCTATCTACCCCTTCTCTTCTTCTCTCATATAGACTCTGGATGATCTGGAGCAGAGGGTGAAGGAGGCTGGGATTGAGATCAGTGTGAGACAGAGCTTCCTCACCGACCCGGCTGTCGCTGTCAAGAACCTCAAGGTGCTTTGATGAAATATTCAATGGGGAGCTGCTGTTGCTCTCCCCTGCTCACAGTTGCACCTGTTAAGCRAAGTGAGGTGATTTAATACAGGAAATGAATGCAGTAGGCTAATTAGCACAGCCAACTGCCAGCCTATGAAGTGCAGAGCTAGCTAGCTAGCAGAGTTGTACCATAGAATTTGAATAGTCAAAGTGTAAAGGCTTGTATCATTATTATTGAGCTATGTGAATGTATTTTCATTACGATGGCTTAAATCATTGCGCTTCCTGTCATTGAATTAGCGTCAGGATGCCAGAATAATTGTGGGGCTCTTCTATGAGACGGAAGCCAGGAAAGTGTTTTGCGAGGTGAGTGTTTTAAATCATTAAATCATCGGGCTATTAAATCATCGAGCTATTTATAGCTATTGACCTCTATTGTATCTTGAACCTCTATCTGAACAAATTACCATTTTTATTTAATGAATTCTTATTTGTACTGAGGTGATGATGTAGCCTTGAGAAGCAAAGAATATTTCTGTGTAATTACGTATTATTTAACAGACAACTAAGTGTTTCATCTTCGTCTTTTCTGTCTATTTTCCAAATGTTTCTCTCTCTCTCTCTGCCCTTCTCTTTTTTCCTCTTTTATCTCTCTTTCACTTTCTCTCCCCTCTCTCTCTCTCTCCCTCCAACTCTCTCCCTCTATCCTCCAGGTATTTAAGGAGAAACTGTATGGGAAGAAATATGTCTGGTTTCTGATTGGCTGGTATGCTGATAACTGGTTCAAGATCAAAGACCCGTCCATCAACTGCACCATCGAGAACATGACAGAGGCGGTGGAGGGCCACGTTACCACGGAGATCGTCATGCTCAACCCCGAGACCGTCCGCGGAGCCTCCAACCTGGTGAGAACATCTGGGCCGGATCTCATACTGATCCAGGATCAGGTCCCCCAAGTCCATGTAATGTTATTGATTATGATCCGCATTCCAACCTGGTGAGCAACGTGTTCTCCATCTGGTCATGTTGTCCCTTCAATTTCACACGCTGCCAGCTTAGCTGTTGATTAGTTTCATATACCTTCCTCTACCTGCAGAGCGGAGGCTTGATGTGCTTCTGCAATAGTACACTCTAGSGGCCCTTTAGGCTTTTCCACACCACATGTTTCTTAGCCCAGGGCAGAGACACATATTTAGACATTTATATGAAATAAATGTCCCTGGCCCAGGGCTATCCCTAATAAATATTCAACTTAGGTGACAATGGAACTCTGTGATTGGTTAGCCCCAAAAAGCTGGCGTAAAAGCTGTCTTAGCCCCGAGCTAAGTACACTACCTTTTGAGTTCAAAGGCTAGTAATACGTAACCATTACACAGTGCTTGAGGCTCCGGTATTGCCTAAATCTAAGTTGACCCTAATGCAACTAACATAGTGATTTGAATTATATAAATGTCATACTAATGAGTTTGATGGACAATAGTTCAGATTGAAAGCCACACGAATGGTGAGCCTCATTTATCAACTCCTCCCCTTCCCTATGTCTGGTACAATCAGACCTCACAGGAGTTCCTGGGGGCGTTGATGAACCGGCTGGGGGGTAAGAACCCGGAAGAGACGGGGGGCTTCCAGGAGGCCCCTCTGGCCTACGACGCTGTCTGGGCCCTGGCCCTGGCCCTCAACAAGACTGTGGCCCCTCTGAAGGCCAAAGGTCGCAGGCTGGAAGACTTCAACTATAACAACCATGACATCACAGCAGAGATCTACCGCGCCCTCAACACCAGCTCATTTGAAGGCGTGTCTGTGAGTACAGGAGGGAGGGTCCTCCAGTAGAATATACTAGGGCCATGTTCATTAGGGCACAAAATGTTTGAAAACCTTTTGCAATGGAAAACGCAAATGAGTGTTTCTTATTATACAAGTCCAGGTAGTCCAACCCTGGTTGGAGGGTTAACACACCTGATTCAACTACTAAACCTATCATCAAGCCCTTGGTTAGTTGAATATGGTGTGTTGGGTTGGAGCAAAAGCCTGCATACCCTATTTGTCCCAGGACAGGATTGAGGAACACTGCACAGTAAATTACACATGTGTAATCTATGTATTGGCTCATTCAATAAGTTTATATGGATGACAGTAGATTTCTGACTTGATGTAGCACTTTTCTGGGGTTTTCTCCTTCAGGGTCATGTGGTGTTTGATGCCCAGGGTTCCAGGATGGCTATGACCCTTATTGAGCAACTGCAAGGTAAAGTCATCTATCACCATTTCAAGCATATTTCAGCCTTTCCTTGTTCTGGACATCCTACAGTAGTAAAAAACAACGACAACAAAAAACCATAGACATTTTATTGCTGTGCGACTGAATGTCAGTCAGTCCAGTCATTCATCAAGATCAAGGCTGTCTGCTGACGCTTTTCTTTCTTTCCCTCCGTTCTCACTCGTGTTTATTTGAGAGCAAAGCATTTTTAGGGGCGATTGCTGTGCAGTTTGTTTCATTGTCCTATAATTGCATGTGCAAAATGTGTTGGTTTATAAATGTGTTGAGTCAAGTCTTCCGTCTAATTGGAACAGGCCTGGATCAAAGCTAAGGTGGCGGATTATTTTGTGCCTCTGTTCTTTTTGGATCCCTAATGGATAAAAAAATGATAATCCTACTTCTTCCTGCATGCACTGGGTAGCATTTTGCGTGCTACAGTGCTAGTCACAGGGTCGGGTAATTTGGTTAATACATTGAAAGCCTTGACTTGAATATGTGAATTATTCTATTCCAATCAGTATTCATGGTTAAGGCTGCCACGTTCTCTCCCTCTGTCTTTCTTTCCCTGTTGTAGCTCTGTATCGGTCCCTCTCTCTGTATCGTCTCTATCTCTTCGTTCCACTTTTCCCTCTTTTCTCTTTCTCTCTATTTGTGGATTTGAAATGTTCTGCCCTGCACTTCCATAGCCTTCTTTTCATAATGATGTTTTGATCTGTCGCTCATCTTCAAAGTGTTCTATTGTTTGTTGTCGTTTGAACCCATCATAACCCAAGGACATTATGTAGGCAGGAAATAAAGATGATTTGAGAAGATATTAATTGGACCCTCTCTCCCTCTCCCTGTGTAGGAGGCAGTTATAAGAAGATTGGATACTACGACAGCTCTCAGAAGAATCTCTCCTGGTTCGGCAACGATGTGTGGATAGGTGCGGCGGAGTTGATTACATTGTCTTTGTCAGGCTTCCTGTGTATGTCTCTCTCTGTGTGTAGGTGGGTGGGTGTGTGTGTGACTGTCTCACTGTGAGTCATCTATGTAACTATCTATCTCGTTCCCCTCACATTAGACCTACTGTTACGCCTTCTCTTTGTCTAATCCCGCGCTGCCTCCATCCATCATTTCCATGTCAGACAAATCACCACTTCTGGCTTTAAAAGCAATCATTTGGGCCCTCATCCTCCTTCACCCAGAATGAGTTTACACCCACAGCCCAGTGGCCAGACCATGGCAGTCGGGAAAGCCTGACCCCACCCACTCTTCTTCACTTTGGGAAAGTTAAACATCCAACACAGTCTGCAGAGAAATGCTATTACTGTTGATTTGCTTCAGCCACACCAAGTTAAATGTTGTAGTTCAGTTGTTTACTGGACCAGTCCTCCCTGGAGAGGTGACACACTTGTGCCTGGGCTTAGAATTACTGCACCGCTAGTCAGTCGCTGGGAGGCCAGAGAGAGGGCACCGTTGTAGACTTTTAAGGAAACKATTTGTTGCCAAGGCTTAGCTTAGCCTCCGAGGGGAGCGTGGCCAATGGGTCCAATCAGAGATGACTCTCTGTCCTTCACAGGGCTGACTTACTGTAGGGCTAAGTTTGGTGGTATTACTGTTCTGTAGTGTGACAGGAGTGAGCTTGGTGTGATGTAGGTTTACAGAGGTGAGGATGGTTTGTTCCAGAGGTGATGGAGTGGAGTCTAGTTTTCTGGAGAGTGATAGAGGTTAGTTTGTTATAGAGGTGATGGAGTGGAGTCTAGTTTTCTGGAGAAGTGATAGAGGTTAGTTTGTTATAGAGGTGATGGAGTGGAGTCTAGTTTCTGGAGAGTGATAGAGGTTAGTTTGTTATAGAGGTGATGGAGTGGAGTCCAGTTTTCTGGAGAGTGATAGAGGTTAGTTTTCAGAGGTGATGGAGTGGAGTCCAGTTTTTCGGAGAGGGATAGAGGTTAGTTTGTTATAGAGGTGATGGAGTGGAGTCCAGTTTTCTGGAGAGTGATAGAGGTTAGTTTGTTATAGAGGTGATGGAGTGGAGTCCAGTTTTCTGGAGAGTGATAGAGGTTAGTTTGTTATAGAGTGATGGAGTGGAGTCCAGTTTTCTGGAGAGTGATAGAGGTTAGTTTGTATAGAGGTGATGGAGTGGAGTCCAGTTTTCTGGAGGAGTGATAGAGTTATTTTTTGCTATAGAGGTGATGGAGTGGAGTCCAGTTTTCTGGAGAGTGATAGAGGTTAGTTTGTTATAGAGGTGATGGAGTGGAGTCCAGTTTTCTGGAGAGTGATAGAGGGTTATTTTGCTATAGAGGTGATGGAGTGGAGTCCAGTTTTCTGGAGAGTGATAGAGGTTATTTTGTTATAGAGGTGATGGAGTGGAGTCCAGTTTTCGGAGAGTGATAGAGGTTATTTTGCTATAGGAGGTGATTGGAAGTGGAGTCCAGTTTTCTGGAGAGTGATAGAGGTTATTTTGCTATAGAGGTGATGGAGTGGAGTCCAGTTTTCTGGAGAGTGATAGAGGTTATTTTGTTATAGAGGTGATGGAGTGGAGTCCAGTTTTCTGGAGAGTGATAGAGGTTATTTTGCTATAGAGGTGACAGTGTTAAGTTTAGTTGACCTGCACACTCTTAGAAAAAGGGTGCCAAAGGGTTCTTCAGCTGTCCTTATAGTAGAACCCATTTAGGTTCCATTTAAAACCCTTTTTGGTTTCAACCATTTTGGGTTCCATGTAGAAACCTCTGTGGACAGCCGAAGAACCCTTTTAGATTTTAGATAGCACCTTTTTTGTATAGTAACAGAGGTGAGTCTAGTTTACTGGAGAGTCACAGCCCAATGGGCAAAACTGGTTGCCACGTCATTTTCCACATCATTTCAACAACAACAACATCAAAAATGACGTTGAATCAAAAAGTCATCAACGTTTTTTCACCCTACTTTTAACCTAAATCCAATGGTGAAATTCTTTGTTGATTTCATGTTGTATTCACGTTAGTTGACGACTCAATCAAATGTAAATAAAAACTAGACATTGAACTGACGTSTGTAACCAGTGGGAGAGGTACGAGGTTAGTTTGTTATAGAGGCGACAGAGTATAGTTTTTTGCTATAGACATGACGGATTTGAGTTTAGTTTGTTCTAGAGTTAACAGAGGTGAGTTTAGTTTGTTCTAGAGGTAATGAAGGGGAGTTTAGTTTGTTCTAGATTTAACAGAGGTGAGTTTAGTTTGTTCTAGAGGTAATGAAGGTGAGTTTAGTTTGTTCTAGAGGTAATGAAGTTGAGTTTAGTTTGTTCTAGAGTTAACGGAGGTGAGTTTAGTTTGTTCTGCAGGTAACAGAGGTGAGTTTAGTTTGTTCTAGAGGTAATGAAGGTGTGTTTAGTTTGTTCTAGAGGTAACGGAGGTGAGTTTAGTTTGTTCAGAGGCAACGAAGGTGAGTTTAGTTTGTTCTAGAGTTAACTTCTCTAGGGTAGGGGGCACATTCGGAATTCTGGATGAAAAGCATGCCCAAATTAAACTGCCTGCTTCTCGGGCCAGAAGATATGATATGCATATAACTGATAGATTTGGATAGAAAACACTCTAAAGTTTCCAAAACTGTTAAAATAGTGTCTGTGAGTATAACAGAACTGATTTGGCAGGCGAAAACCTGAGAAGAATCCATTCGGGAAGTAGTTTTCTTTTTTGGTTTTGTAGTTTTCTATTCAATGCCATTACAGTACCATTGACTTAGGACTCAACTTGCAGTTCCTATGCCTTCCACTAGATGTCAACAGTCTTTAGAAATTGTTTCAGGCTTGTATTCTGAAAAATGAGGAAGTAAGAGCAGTCTGAATGAGTGGACCCTAAAGTGTCACAGAGCTTTTTCATGTGCGGACCGAGAGAGTGCCTTTCTGTTTACATTTTATATTGACGACGTTATTGTCCGGTTTAAATATTATCGATTATTTAGGCTGAAACAACCTGAGGATTGAATATAAACATCGTTTGACATGTTTCTATGAACTTTACGGATACAATTTGGATTTTTTTGTCTGCCTGTTTTGACTGCGTTTGAGCCTGTGGATTACTGAAGAAAACGCGCGAACAAAACAGAGATTTTTGGATATAAAGAGACTTTATCGAACAAAAGGAACATTTATTGAGTAATTAATGTCTGCTGAGTGCAACCATATGAAGATCATCAAAGGTAAGGGATTATTTTTATCTCTATTTTGACTTGTGTAACTCTTCTACTTGACTGTGTTACTGTTTGTAATGATTTGTCCTCTGGCTATGTTCTCAAATAATCGTAAGGTATGCTTTTGCTGTAAAGCATTTTTTAAATCTGACACCGTGGTTGGATTCACAAGAAGTTAATCTTTAAACCTATGTAAAATATTTTTGTTTTCAGATTTTTATAATGAGTATTTCTGTATTTGAATTTGGTGCCCAGCAGTTTCACTGGCTGTTGAAGAGGGGTGGATGCTAACGTCTCACGTACCCTAGAGAGGTTAACAGAGATGAGTTTAGTTTGTTCTAGAGTTAACAGAGATAGTTTAGTTTGTTCTAGATTCAACAGAGGTGAGTTTAGTTTGTCTAAGAGGTAACTGAGGTGAGTTTAGTTTTTTCTTGAGGGTAATGGAGGTGAGTTTAGTTTGTTCTAGAGGTAAACGGAGGTGAGTTTAGTTTTTTCTGGAGTCAACAGAGTGAGTTAAGTTTGTCCTTGAGGTAACGGAGGTGAGTTTAGTTTGTTCTAGAGGTAACGGAGGTGAGTTTAGTTTGTCCTTGAGGTAACGGAGGGAGTTTAGTTTTTCTAGAGGTAATGAAGGTGAGTTTAGTTTGTTCTAGAGGTACGGAGGTGAGTTTAGTTTGTTCTGTGAGTCAACAGAGTGAGTTTAGTTTGTTCTAGAGGTAATGAAGGTGAGTTTAATTTGTTCTGCAGGTAACGGAGGTGAGTTTAGTTTTGTTCTAGAGGTAACAGAGGTGAGTTTAGTTTGTTCTAGAGGTAACGAAGGTGAGTTTAGTTTGTTCTAGAGGTAATGAAGGTGAGTTTAGTTTGTTCTAGAGTCAACAGAGTGAGTTTAGTTTGTTCTAGAGGTAATGAAGGTGAGTTTCGTTTGTTCTGCAGGTAACGAATGTGAGTTTAGTTTGTTCTAAGATAATGAAGGTGAGTTTAGTTTGTTCTAGAGGTAATGAAAGTGAGTTTAGTTGTTCTAGAGTTAACGGAGGTGAGTTTAGTTTGTTCTAGAGGTAACGAAGGTGAGTTTAGTTTGTTCTAGAGGTAACGAACTTGAGTTTAGTTTGTTCTAGAGTCAACAGAAGTTGAGTTTAGTTTGTTCTATAAGGTAATGAAGGTGAGTTTAGTTTGTTTTAGAGTAATGGAGGTGAGTTTAGTTTGTCTGTAGGTAACAAGGTGAGTTTAGTTTGTTCTATGAGATTAATGAAAAGGTGAGTTTAGTTTGTTCTATAGGTAATGACAGTAGAGTTTTAGTTTGTTCTGTAGGTAACGAAGGTGAGTTTAGTTTGTTCTAGAGGTAATGAAGGTGAGTTTGTTTGTTCTGGCAGGTAACGAGGGTGAGTTTAGTTTGTTCTAGAGGTAACGAAGGTGAGTTTAGTTTGTTCTAGGAGGTAATGGAGGTGAGTTTAGTTTGTTCTAGAGGTAACGAAGGTGAGTTTAGTTTGTTCTAGAGGTAACGAAGGTGAGTTTAGTTTGTTCTAGAGGTAACTGAGGTGAGTTTAGTTTGATGTGACATTAGAGCGTTGGACTAGTAACCGAAAGGTTTCAAGATCAAATCCCCGAGCTGACAAGGAAATCCCCGAGCTGACAAGGTAAAAATCTGTTGTTCTGCCCCTGAACAAGGCAGTTAACCCTCTGTTCCTAGGCCGTCATTGAAAATAAGAATTTGTTCTTAACTGACTTGCCTAGTTAAATAAAGGTAAAATAAAAAATATTGTACAGTGGCAGAGGCAAGTTGGGTCTGCTGTGGATGTGATTGTTCTCTTAACTCTCCTATTCTCCATTCTGTTTACCCTTTGTCGAATTCCTCCCTCACTTTCGCGCTCTCTTCACTGTCGCCCCTAACAACCACTTTAGCTCAACTGTCTTCCTAATCGCTGTGGCAACCATTACAGAGCTTGGTCTCCATGGCAACACCCTGTCCTGATTCCTTGATCAAGGATGGAGGAAGGTTTAAACAGTGCAAACACTTCAGCTGTCAGGACAATGCTCGTTCGCTCTTCAATGCACAGAAAAACACACATCTTCAAACAGTCTTCAAACAGCCGTCACTGTTCTCAGACAGCATGTCTCAGATGTCACCTCAGGCAAGTCAGTGGTGTGATATCGCTGAAACCGCCAAAACAAATGTGAGCGCCCTGGTATTGTGACACCCCTGGGGCTCGACACTGTGTCACCCTCTTCCTGACATGGACACGTCCCCACACACTGACACAAGTCTATGTCACTGTCATCACCCTTACGTAAGGACACAGTGACACCCACACTCTGAGCAGCTGTCAGGATCTGCAGTCAGGGCTGGATTTAGACAGACAGGGGAGAAATCGGAGACAGATAGTCAGTCAGTTGCACTTTCAACCATCTCCAACTTTGAAAGAACCCATGGCTATTTATTTGTTACTTTTTAGTTCTGCACATGTTTTGAGATAATTAGGGTGAACACGTCCTGATTTCCACATCTATCCTCCTTTATTCTCAATTTCTGTACCTTGTTGGTCATTGAATGAAATCAGTGAGAGCAACACAATAATGTATACTGGTTACTGTGTAAATTGTTTGTGCCAATTTCATTTGATCCTTTAGGTTAGTATCTGTAGAAGTTACTGAGCATAGTGCCCTCCCTGATTTTCAAATTTGGATTTTGATCTTAATTCAAAACATAAATGTCCTTTTGCCCAGTTCTGTTCTGAGTGACATCAAGTACAGTACTGTAGAAAGGCATAATCTGCCCTTAGAACTCTCTGTCTCTTTAAGGCATGGATGGACTAACCTCTGTCCTGCCTCCCTCTCTCTCTCTCTTTCTCTCTCTCTCTCTCTCTCTGTTCAGGTGCCGGGCCCCCGGCTGACTCGACAATAGTCATTGAGGAGTTTAGGTACCTCTCTCAGAAGCTGTTTGCTGCTGTGTCTGTCTTCGCTGGCCTGGGCATCCTGCTGGGCATCGTCTGTCTGACCTTCAACATCTACAACAGCAACGTGCGGTGAGATTAGAACTTCATCTTGCACATTTAAGCAACACCGTCATTGTAGATAAGAATTTGTTCTTAACTGACTTGCTTAGTTAAATAAAAGTTCAATTAAAAAATATATTTAAAAAAAAACACTGGCTACAGCAAGCAATTCATCAACAACTTCATTGGCAATCACGCTGGGTCGAGTATGATTGTCCTCCTGGTGGGTCCTGCTTGTAGGTCTCCAGATGGCTGTGGGCAAGTCATATTCACGTTTATGTGGACATATGTCATAACACTTGGCGTAACTGTCTCCAATCCTTGCAAAATGCCTCATCACTCTACATTCAGTGACAGACGATGTCATGTCTATGACATTATTTTGATGCTGTAAAGTGTTGYGGACAGTGCACGTGAAACAGTCCCTTTGTGGGTTTTGTCTGTGTTCTCTGGCCTTTCTTCATACCCTCTTTGTGTGTGTTGTGCCAGGTACATCCAGAACTCCCAGCCCTACCTGAACAACATGACGGCAGTGGGCTGTATGATGGCCCTGGCTGCTGTGTTTCCCCTGGGGATYGACGGACACCACATCCACAGGTCCCAGTTCCCTGTGGTCTGTCAGGTAACACAGCTAAAGCCGTGGGAATAGGTGGTTGTCGCCATCTTCTAGTGCTACAGTAGATGGATGTGCTGTAATGGCTTGTCAGGAGAAATTATTTCTCTCTCTGCCTCTCTATTTCTCATATTCCTTAGCTCTCTCCTTATCTCGCTCTCATCTCTCATTATCAATACAATTTTGATTTATTGGCATAATAAAAATAAAAAAAGTAAAAATATTGAATCAACAAAATCTCTCTTTCCCTCTCTGTCTAGTTCCGTCTGTGGCTGCTCGGCCTGGGCTTCAGTCTGGCCTATGGCAGCATGTTCACCAAGATTTGGTGGGTACACAATCTCTTCACAAAGAAGGAGGAGAAGAAGGAGAAGAGGAAGGTAAGCCTTTTAAGAGGGCTAGAGGAGGGAACGGGGAAGCTCCAGAGTCTACAGTACTGAATGTGTGGTGCTGGCAGTTAAACAATCCCCTTCAACTTTAGAGTAAGGTTACATAAGCCTCTGGGAGATGTGCTTTGCTCTGCATGTTAAATTATCTCTGTATATTCTCTACTCTGGGATATACTGCAGTAGAGTAGAGTACAGTAGAGTACAGTAGAGTAGAATATAGTACATTAGAGTAGAATAGAGTACCGTAGAGTACCTTAGAGTAGAGTACAATATAATAGAGTAAAGTAGAGTACAGTAGAGCAGAGTAGAGTAGAATAGAATACAGTAGAGTAGAGTAGAATAGAATACAGTAGAGTACAGTAGTAACTGTACTGTACTATACTGACTGTACTGTACTGTACTGTACTGTATCAACTGTACTCACTCTACTTACTGTACTCTACTGTACTTATCTTCGTACTCATAGTCGTACTTCTACTGCACTCTACTGTACTCTACTCTACTGTACTGTATAACCACTCACTCTACTCACTCTACTCACATCTACATTCTACTCCAACCTCTTACACCCAATCACACCACTCTACTCACCTACAACCACCTACTCCACTCTACACCACTCTACACCAAACTCTACCCAACTCTACACAACTCTACACCACTCACTCCACTCTACTCCAACTCTACTCCTACTCTACAAACCAACTCTACTCCACCTACATCCACCCTACACCACTCTAACTCCTACTCTAACTGCAACTCTACTGTACTTACCTACTGTACTCTAACTGTAACTTGTACTCTACTCTACTCTACTACTACTCTACTCACTCTACAAACTCTACTCACTCTAACACCTACTCTATATTACACCACTCTACTTCACTCTACTCCACTGTACCTACCACTCTAGATCTACTCGACTCCACTCTACGATCCTACTCTACGCCACTCTACACCACTCTACTGCTACTCTACCTCCACTCTACTGAACTCTACTAACCACTCTACACCAGACTGCTACTCCACTCTACTTCCACTCTACTTCACTCTACAACCAACTCTACTCCACTTCCAACTCTACTCCACTCAACACCACTCTACTCCACTCTACCACCACTTATACTACACACTCTACACCACTCTATCTCCACTCGACTCCATCTACACCACTCCACTAGCCACTCCCTACTGCCACTCACTCTACTCTACTCACTGCACTGTACAGGCAAAGGGTGGCTACTTTGAAGAACTCAAAATATTTGATTTGTTTGACCATTTTGTTGGTTACTATATATTCCATATGTGTTATTCATAGTTGTGATTGTCTCCCACTATTATTCACAATGTAATAAAATAGTATAAATAAAGAAAAACCCTGGCTGAGTCCGGTTGTGTCCAAAACTTTGGACTGGTACTGTAAATATGCTTAATTCCCCAAAATATAGACTCTTAGCTTAATTAACACCCATTTGATAGTTTCCTAACTTCACAATGTTGGTGCTCATGGGGCCTTTTAACACCCAAATTTTGAATATTCTGGGTCTGGCAGTGAACTTGTATTTCTGTATCAACAGGAAATGTGAAAATTACGTGTTCATTGAAGACCAATCCCTCTAAGTTCCCATTTGGCTAACCACCTTTGGCGTTTACGATCACAGTGACACTCCTCTATGTGCACGGTCCAATCAAAGAAATTCACAAGTCAACCGACCTGCACCCACCCCTTTCTTTTCTCCTTTGACGTGGATGTTCCAAAACCGCAAGGGACAAGTCAATTTAACATTCCTTTTCCTTTGTACTTACCTTGAGTCCGGGTGGGAGTGACTACTGCTGGGTTAGGAGATGCCTCTCATCGCAGGACTTATTGTACAAGCCCATCAGTGCTTCCAACGCACACTCCATGATATTGCAACGTGGACAAGTCAGATATCAGTGGGTATAAGTCCCATGATATTCAGTGGGACAA
>NC_036874.1:10890623-10892516 GCF_002910315.2 Salvelinus sp. IW2-2015 | reverse complement strand
ACTGTACTCTAACTGCACTCTATTGTATCTATTCTGACTCTACTGTACCTACTTTACTTCTATTCTACTCTATCGATCTACTCTACTGTACTCTACTGTATTCTATTTACCCTGTCTACTTTATAATGTATTCACAGTAGAGTACAGTAGAGTAGAATAGAATACAGTAGAGTACAGTAGAGTAGAGCAGCGTAGAATAGAATACAGTAGAATACAGTAGAGTACAGTAGAGTAGAGTACAGTAGAGTAGAGTAAAGTAGAGTACAGTAGAGTAGAATACAGTAGAGTACAGTAGAGTAGACTAGAGTAGCGTAGAGTACAGTAGAGTAGAGTAGAATATAATACAGTARAGTACAGTAGAGTAGAGTAGAATATAATACAGTAGAGTAGAGTAGAGTAGAGTAGAGTACAGTAGAGTAGAGTAGAATATAATACAGTAGAGTACAGTAGAGTAGAGTAGAGTACAGTAGAGTAGAGTAGAATATAATACAGTAGAGTACAGTAAGAGTAGACCGCGTAGAATAGATACAGTAGAATACAGTAGAGTAGTAAGTAGAGTACAGTAGAGTAGAGTAAAGTAGAGTACAGTAGAGTGAAATACAGTAGAGTACAGTAGAGTAGACTAGAGTAGCGTAGAGTACAGTAGAGTAGAGTAGAATATAATACAGTAAGTACAGTAGAGTGAGTAGAATATAATACAGTAGAGTAGAGTAGAGTAGAGTAGAGTACAGTAGAGTAGAGTAAGAATATAATACAGTAGAGTACAGTAGAGTAGTAGAGGTACAGTAGAGTAGAGTAGAATATAATACAGTAGAGTACAGTAGAGTAGAGTACAGTAGAGTACAGTAGAGTAGAGTACAGTAGAGTAGAGTACAGTAGAGTAGAGTAGAATATAATACAGTAGAGTACAGTAGAGTAGAGTAGAGTAGAGTACGACAGGCTTGAAACAGAGACGGGAGTACACAAGACACACGTACGCGCACACAAATGCACGTGCACGCATGCACTGACACACACACACAACACACACACACACACACACACACACACACACACACACACACACACACACACACACACACACACACACACACACAACACAACACACACACACACACACACACACGCATACAGAAAGATACCGACACACACACTCATATCCGTGATGCGCACACTATCAACTTGATTGCGTGTGCACATGTGTGTTCCTCTCTAAGACGTGTGTCCTGAAGCTGGGAAAACACTGCGTGTGTGCGATGTGTTGTGGGAATTCTTCTAAGACCTAATCAGAAGAATGAGAGATTAAGCCATTTATGGAGCATTTATGAATATGTATGAGTAAGTTCCATGTGGAAATCCAACCTTGGGGGCTTTATTAGTTGAGCCAATGCAAGACGAATCAGGTTGACTTTCAACTCTCTTTAATGGCCATGCAAGGGCAATTTGCCAAAGAGCTCTGTGAAAGTACTTTTAAAAAGTTTCCAAGTCAGAAATATGGCAAGACTAGTGAAGCCAGTCAAATTATTTCATGCACTTGAAGAGAAGAGGTGACAAGGTCTATGTAATACGGTTTGGTTATGCGTGGGGTGAACGGTTGCAGGGCTAGAAGTAAGTCAGAATGAAGTGATGGAAAATGAAGAAGCATGTTGTTTATTTTGCTTACATCATTGTTGGACCACGTTTCTTCTTGATATGTTACTCATTCAAAAACCCCTGTTGTGCATATAGTCCACTGCCTAGTAACTCCTCAATTTACACTTAGAATATTTGAACGTTATTGTCTAAATGCCAATGGATTTATGTGTGCTTTATTTAACAGGGAAGCCATTGACATCAATCTCTTTTTAAAGGAAGCTCTGATAACTTAAGTATTCTGTGCTGATACATGTATCC
>NC_036874.1:10702795-10885829 GCF_002910315.2 Salvelinus sp. IW2-2015 | reverse complement strand
TACAATACTGTACTCTGTTGGCAGTTTATCTACTGTATGCTTGAGCCCTTTCATCCTTGTTTGTGGACTCACTGCATTACCCTTGGTCCTTGGATTGTGATTGGTTCTCCTGTATCCCTGCAGCACCTGGAGCCATGGAAACTCTATGCAACAGTTGGAGTGTTACTAGCCATAGACGTCCTGTCACTCATGATTTGGCAGATTGTGGATCCATTACACATCACAGTGGAGGTACAGTGACACTGTCATATCGGTCGTACCCCTGGACTTTTTCCTAATGTTGTTGTGTTACAGGCTGGATTCAAAATAGATTTTTTGTCAATACCCCAAAATGACAAAAATGAAAACATGTTTTTAGATTTTTTTGCAAATGTATTGAACATTTTATACAGAAATATCAAATTTACATAAGTATTCACACTCCTGAGTCAGTACTTTGTAGAAGCACCTTTGGTAGCGATTACAGCTGTGAGTCTTTCAGGGTAAGTCTCTAAGAGCTTTCCACACCAGGAGTGTGCAACATTTGCCCATAGTTCTTTTAAAAATTCTTCAACTCTGTCAAAATGGTTGTTGATCATTGCTAGACATCCATTTTCAGGTCTTGCCATAGATTTTCAAGCAAATTTGACTTGGCCACTCAGGAACATTCACTGTCTTCTTGGTAAGCAACTCCAGTGTGGAGTTGGCCTTGTGTTTTGGGTTATTGTCCTGCTGAAAGATGAATTCATCTCCTAGTGTCTGGTGGAAAAAAGACTGAACCAGATTTTCCTCTAGGATTTTGCCTGTGCTAAGCTCCATTCCATTTATTTTTTATTATGAAAAACTCCCCAGTCCTTAATGATTACAAGCATACCCATAACATGATTCAGCCACCATTATGCTTGAAAATATGGAGAGTGGTACTCAGTAATGTGTTGTATTGAATTTGCTCCAAACAAACTTTGTATTCAGGACAAAAAATATAATTGCTTTGCCACATTTTTTTCAGTATTACTTGTTGTTGCAAACAGGATGCATATTTTGGAATATTTTTTATTCGGTACAGGCTTCCTTCTTTTCACTCCATCAATTAGGTTAGTATTGGGGTGGAAGGTAGCCTAGTGGTTAGAGCGTTGGGCCAGTAACCGGAAGGTTGCCGGATCAAGTCCCCGAGCTGACAAGGTAAAAATCTGTCGTTCTGCCCCTGAACAAGGCTGTCATTGTAAATAAGAATTTGTTCTTAACTGACTTGTCTAGTTAAATGATGGTTAAATAAAAATTGTGGTGTAATAACATTGTTGATCCATTCTCAGTTTTCTCCTATCCCAGCCATTAAACTGTAACTGGTTTAAAGTCATCATTGGCCTTATGGTGAAATCCCTGAGCGGTTTCCTTCCTCTCTGGCAACTTGGTGTATTGATACACCATCCAAACTGTAAGTTAATAACTTCACCATGCTCAAAAGGGATATTCAATGTCTGCTTTTTTCATTTTGACCCGTTTACTAATAGGCTTCTTTGCGAGGCATTGGAAAACCTCCCTGGTCTTTGTGGTTGAATCTGTGTTTGAAATTCACTGCTCGACTGAGGAACCTTACAGAGATGTGGGGTACAGAGATGAGGTAGTCATTCAAAAATCATGTTAAACACTGTTATTACACACAGAGTGAGTCCATGCAACTTTACTCCTGAACTTATTTAGGCTTACCATAAAAAAGGGGTTGAATATTTATTGACTCAAGACATTTCAGCTTTTCATTTTTTATTATTTTGTAAACATTTCTAAAAACAGAATTTCACTTTAGGCCAGTGACCAAAAATCTAAATGTAATCCATTTTAAATTCAGGCTGTAACACAACAAAATTCCGTATTCGAAAGGCACTCGCACATCTGATCTTTTTTTGCAGGGGCATGGTAACAGTTGAATAACATGAGAAAAAAGAAGAAACCCGCACACCGCCCTTGATGGTATCACTGTTTTTTAATTCGCTTTTACGTATCGGCCACACGGCCTTCTTCAGGCTGTAACACAACAAAATGTGGAAGAAGTCAAGGGGTGTGAATACTTTCTGAAGGCACTGTACTCTATGTGGTATTAGCTTTCGTATGTTAGCACTGTCACATGTCTAGTGTTCAACAAAAGATTATTGCTTTGATGTCAGTCATCTTATTGTTAATTTACTTTCTAGTCAGTTTTAAAGTTAATGATCCGTGTGCGGATATCACACGGAATGTCGTTCACATCTGTCTCCCGTTCTCTCTCACTTTCCCTCTGACTTCCTTCTCCTGTTCTCTCTCCTTCTTCTCCTCTCCTTTCTCTCTCTCTCTTCTCTCTGCTCTCTCTCTCTTCTCCTCTCTCTCTCTCTCTCTCTCTCTCTCTTCTCTCTCTCTCTCTCTTCTCACACACACTTCCTCCCACCCTCTCTCTCTGAGTAGAATTCACTAGGGAGGCCCCTAAAGGAGACTTGGATGTCCTGATTCAGCCCTCCTGGAGCACTGCACTTCAGAGAAGATGACACATGGCTCGGTATCCCTCTCTATTCCTTACTCCTTCTCTCTTATCTATCCTTCTCTCTCACTCCTTGTTCCCTCTTTTTTTCACCTCTCTCACTCCCTCAATCCCCAGTCCATTCATTGTAACATTAAACACTCCTCGTATCTCAGCCCCACATTAGCTTTCTCTCTTCTTTTTTTGTCTGACCCCACTTTTTCCTCCCTCCCTCTCACTCACTCAAGTCAGTCATTCCCTGCCTTTATCTTTCCCTCATATGCTTTCATTTTATCTTCTCCTTTCATTTGTCTTTCTCTCACTATTGCCATACTGCCTCTCGTCGGACAGTGGCAGCTTTTCTGAATGCATAATACTGTCAAATTCAATAATACGGGTCACAAACTTGCCATTGCCCCATAGCATTCCCTCTCTGTGCTATGCGAATTATTGTCACCCACTGAGCGACCGTAATGAAAAGGACACTTGGACAGAAGAAATAAAGGGGGATATGCATTACCTTTAGTCAACTGCCTAAACATCACTCCATCGTCTTCGCTTTCCATCTCATCTCTCTCTCTCTCTCTCTCTCTCTCTCTCTCTCTCTCTCTCTCTCTCTCTCTCTCTCTCTCTCTCTTCTCTTCTCTCCTTCTCTTCTCATCTCTCTCTTTTTCTTCTTCTTTCTCTCTCTCATTCTCTCTCTCCCCACTTTGTCTCTCTCTCTGCCCACCAGGTGTAGTGTATGGCTACAAGGGACTGCTGCTGTTGCTGGGGATATTTCTGGCCTACGAGACCAAGTCTGTTTCCACGGAGAAGATCAATGACCATCGAGCCGTGGGGATGGCTATTTACAACGTGGCTGTGAGTCTCAACCATCACAGGGGGAGTGCTCTGGTTTCCGCTCTGCATTTTAGGCAGTCCATCGAGCGAATTAACTCAAAGCAACAATTAACTATTGATAGAAAGGTAGCAGGGGCTAGGCATTGTCTCAGTGTGGACATGAGATTCAATCATTTATTAGTGCATAATGATAATACACGGCTAAGACTTGTTATTTCTGGTGGTAAGCATGTGCTCATAAATGTATTTTTGGAAGACATATTTTTGGCGCTAAAGAAAAACGTTAGTGCTATACTTAAACAATCATTTGATTTGAATCGGTGAAGGATCCTCACCAATAGAGGTATTTAAGCTCCACTTTAACTGATATAGCAGAGATAACATACAGTACCATTGCACCATCTAAGTTTTGCAAACAAGTAGCCATAGCCATTCGGTAACCCTCACACAGGTGAGCAAATCCATGAAATGTCTGGTAATGTAGAGTTTTGCTGGAACAAACCACTGCTCTTACACAGGCAACATTTTTATAACTTTAGCTTTAGGCTGGGTTTCTATTTCTGCTCAACAATGTGCAAACATTTTAGTACTCTCTGAACAATGATTTACATAATTGCCAAAACTTGCCCAGATTCCCATCTCAAAACAGCTTAATGAGGAACCGAAACAATTATGACTGAAAACCACAGTTTTACTTCTTTTGACTGCTCATTTGCTGTGGGGCGGTTATGCAATTATGAAGTACATACAGTCCTTTTTTTTTTTTGCTAAGCAGAGGAAAGAACATTTAATTGATCAATCATTCATATAGCTTGATGAAATCGTTAAACACAGCTGCAGGKCTGAACAAAGGGAAAGCTTAGATGTTGATTTAACCATTTTATTTAATTGTGTATATTTCGTGGTGTAATACACAGAGATAAATTATACAATTTATTATACAATGGTGCCCCATATGAGGTAGAATCCTTTAAAATGTCAATATTTATTGTATCTGCAAAGGCCTCCTTGTTGGGAAGCAGAGAGCTTTTGTAAGGCTTGATATTGTGATGATGTGCCAGGATGGTACTGCTAACCTGCTACTTCATCTATGACTTTTTAATGATGTTTTCATATGAGGAACCTCGTTGGAATGATAAGCAGTTGCCGACCGCTTTTTGAGATCTTATTTTCCTCTCTCACCTCTCTCTTGATATTTACCTCTTTGTTTCTCTCAATCCCCCCGTCTCTGCAGGTGTTGTGCATGATCACGGCTCCCGTCACTATGATCCTCACGTCACAGCAGGACGCTTCCTTTGCCTTTGCCGCTCTGGCCATAGTGTTCTCTGTCTACATCACCCTGGTGGTGCTCTTTGTGCCCAAGGTACAGTATACTGTATAGAACAGGTCTGTGTACCAAATGGCACCCTATTCCCTTTATAGTGTGTTACTTTTGACCAGGGCTCTGGTCAAAAGTAGTGCACTATATAGGGAATAGGATGCCTAGGACTCTGAGTCATTTAGCAGCAGTATTTAATGTACACCCGCATCAGCACCCGAAAACAAAGTCTCAATACTTTCTTCAATGTTAACATTTCCAAATGCACATATAGTATATGGTTCTTCTCTGGCTGTGTAGAGTAAAGCTCTATTCTATTCTAGATGCGCAGGCTGATTACACGTGGTGAGTGGCAGTCAGAGCAGCAGGACACGCTGAAGACCGGCTCATCCACCAACAACAACGATGAGGAAAAGTCTCGCCAGCTGGAGAGAGAGAACCGTGAGCTGCAGAAGATCATACAGGAGGTACGGTACACACTTTATGATGCACCTTAGCTGTCAACATCTAGATACAATACAATACATCTAGATTGCAATATGTCTAATACGTACAATATACAGCTGAATTATTGGAACTAGTAATCAATCATTCAAGCAATCTTTATCATACAGGTGGTACTACAATACACACTCACTTTGATACCATAGATATCAAAATATAATCAAAATGCATTTATTAAAATACATCTAATACGTCTGAATTATTTGACCTAGCAATCAACCAATCAATCTTTCCAATCATTAATTTTTATTATATTTTACTAAGAGATACATCTGGTTTGATTAATACATGATTAATACATGATGAATACATGTCTAATTCATGCTCAATTAATGTGTAATAAAGGATTCCTCTTTACCCATGAGTGTCGAGTATTAATAAGACCTCTTCCGTGCTCTCAGAAAGAGCAGAGGGTATCGGAGCTCCGCAACCAGCTGGTTGAGAGACAGGCCCTGCGCAACCGACGACGGCCCTCATCCGGCACCAACCAGAACCACAGCAACCCGTCCCCGCCCTCTTCCCAGCCAGACCCCAAGTCTCTCCTGCCCCCACCCGGTTACCCCAACCCCGCGTCGGACAATCACTCCTCCTTACCCCCCTCCTTCTCCAACTCCTCCAACCTGTACCAGGCGGACAGCAAGATAAGTCGCAACCACTGTCACAACAGCCAGATCCCCCTGCTCTACAAGTGAAGGGGTGGGGGGGGGTGGTGTGCTAGAAGAGCCCAGAGCGTACAGAGGAACGAACACACATGGAGGCACTGTGACTTTCACTTGTTATGGGAAAAGAGCACAAGCTACTGACATTGACAGAGTGAGTGGAGGCACACGACGGCAGAGGGCTTTTACATTCACTACAGGCTGCTGTGAGGCGAGTCACCCCGGGTAACACCAGTCTTTCTCACAGTCTATCTCACTGTGGGAACCTGAAGCACTTGTGACTAGTACTACGAGTTATTGAATAAGAGACAAGCACATCACAGAGTAACCCTCAGTCTACTTGTGGAGACAAAAAAATGGACAGATCTCCCTTTTTCATTCCTCCTCTTTCCTCCTTCCCTTTGTTTGTTTTCTCGTTCTGTTGTGCAGATGTATCTAGGATCTCCGGGAGGACTTTGTGTAGTGTGTGTGTTTGCTCCTTTTTGACTCCCGTCTCTGCCTATTTGTCTTCGGTTTGTTGAAATAGCGAAGCACATGTTAATTGATTAATATTGTTATTACATAATGTATGATATGTTATGTCATGGATTCAATGTTGTGCCCTATATTTAGTTCAATATTTTGGGGGGTAAAGGGGTGGAAACTGTTCAAATGCAATGAGAGTGGAAAAAACCAGCAGAGTTTCCCAGTGGATTCAATTKACTGGATTTCATATCAAAACGCCATCGAAACTCAAAGTGTAAAGTCAATCTAACTGAAAGTGAAATGCCAACATTATAGCCATATGCAGTAGAGGGTTTTGGAACGGACAACCCTAATTTTGGGACAAAAGCAAGATTTTTGTGGATTTTTGGCTGTACACCTATTCAAGTACAGCTTTGAATCTTCAATCACATGTTTGCTGTTGTATGCTCTTGAATATATGAAACCCATTTGATAAGGAAATAGTGTACTATGATATGTAACCTAATCAGTATTCTATGTATCATCCTTTTGAACGTTTTCAATTGGACTTGAATGGATATGTTCCCACAATTCGAGTTTTCTTGGACACATCCTAGATATTGAAAGGAGGCACACCCGCCTGAAGATTTTAAATGGCATATTTATTATGCATCATTCTTCCCACCCTTTTTATTTTCTTTGTCAGTAACTGTTTTTCCTTTAAGACAATCTGAATATAAATGTAAATGTGAGTGTACATGCCTGTCACCCGTTGGTCTTATATTTGACATTTCTTCCGAAATGCCCCTCCGATTTTATCTTTGTACAAATACGTTTGTGAATGTGATGACGAAGACTATGTGTAACGGTTTAGTAAAGGATTCTGACATGCGTATACGACAGTTAATATATATGTACAATCTCATTCATTAGCAATTCGTCAAAATGTATGAAGCAATGATATAACACAGCTTTATTGGCAAGTAACGTAAGAGACTTTACTTTTCCAAATAGCATTATCTCATGTTGCACTATAGTACAAAACAACGTTTCAGGTCGGGATTTTGTTGCCGTTCTAATGACATACTGTAGCTCAGGGTATAGGAAAGTGAGATATACGACCTCTCCATAGGAAGTTATTGGGTGGAATAGTCAATATTTATTAACTGTACATGGAGGACATTGGGTAATATTGTAATATATGTATGCGAAGATTATTTAGAGAAATATACTCTTGCACATGTATGAATATACACTGAGTGTACAACACATTAGGAACACCTTCCTTATATTGAGTTGCAGCCCCTTTTTACCCTCAGAACAGCCTCAATTCGCCGGGAAATGGCCGTACAAGGTGTTGAAAGCATTCCACAGGGATGCTGGCCCATGTTGACTCCAATGCTTCTCACAGTTGTGTCAAGTTGGCTGGATGTCCTTTGGGTGGCGGACAATTCTTGATACACACAGGAAACTGTTGTGAAAAATCCAGAGCGTTGCAGTTCTTGACACACTCAAACCGGTGCGCCTGGCACCTACTACCACACCCTGTTCAAAAGCACTTAAGTCTTTTGTCTTGCCCATTCACCCTCTGAATGGCTCACATACACAATCCATGTCTCAGTTGTCTCAAGGCTTAAAAATCCTTCTTTAACCCTTCTCCTCCCGTTCATCAACACTGATTGAAGTGGATTTAACAGGTGACATCAATAAGGGATCATAGCTTTCACCTGGATTCACTTGTTCAGTCTATGTCATGGAAAGAGCAGGTGTTCCTAATGTTTTGTACATGCAGTGTATATAACTGGATTTGAAGATATTTGTATACACTATATTTACAATTTTAAATGTTGATATAATATCAGATTATATGCATTCAAATATATGGATAATCATAGTAAAATAAACCCATTGTTTTTCACTGAATTGATGTGTATCGGGTTATGTGTCAATTGGACTAATAAGGAACATAATTTCATTTAAACACCCTCATAAACCCTGAAATACGACAAAACACTTCATTATACTTTGAATGGGCATTTTATGACAGACAATATGTGGTATCATAACCATGTCCAAAGGGACAAGCATGTCACACACACAGCTGTTTTAACCACTAGATGTCACCATCAGGTAATGACACCCAAGGGATTCTGTTGTTTATTCATCTAGAATCTACATTCATATTGAACGATAGCCCTCCCAGGATTAAAAGGACTTTCAGTCCCATACAATGTGCTTCCACTTCATCATTTATTGACCTATTAACCAATGGGTATTGGTGTCATTTCGTATCAAAAGGCAATTTGAACTCAAAGATTGAGATCGTAATATGAGCTATACAGCCTGAGGATGTTGTGGGACAAACACATTTTCTCATGCACATACAGTATTTCAGCTCAGATGTTTACAGCCTGCCACCCAACCACCTGACTGAAAACCTATGATGCTTTCAAGAAGGAGGAGGAGGAGGAGGAGGAGGAGGAGGAGGAGGAGGAGGAATAAGGTCAGTGGGGGGAATCCCCAGACATGGCTTAAGGCATATGTGGGCCCTCTCACTTGACACAGCAGGAATAAAAAGGGAATTTCCCTTGCATCATTGGGGATGCCCTTTGTATTACAATTTCTGGGGCAAGCTGCTCAAGAACAGATGTAGGGCTTTAATTCAATCTGCATTGCAGAAGTTCAGCGTTATAGAGTGATTGAAATTTAAAGGCAATGTTCCCGCGTTAGTGGAGACWGCGTTCACGGTRAACGCTGCACATGTCGGCTCAATCTGAAATGACCTTTACATKTMTATCGCGGCGTCTGTAACGCTTCAACTTTACAGAATGAATAGAGCCCTTAGTGTTCATTTACTGCTAAAGTCAAAACCTATTTACCCTCAACCACATAAGACAGTTGGATATGTCCAGACCAACGTCTCCYCCCCTCCCCTCCAAACTGCACAATTAAATATAATCAAACTTTGAGTCTCCTAAAGTTGAGAACATTTGGAATTTATTACAGTTGATTCAAGCACTCTGAATAGGTGACAAATAAAATACACACAATCCCATTTAAATAAACATAGTACATAGTACATTAAATAAAATAACTTAATATTGTAGCAATGTATCCTGATAGGCCTAGTATGCTGCTAGACTTATCTGAATCAAAATAACTTATACTACAGTACTCCACAGTAGCCTACTGTATTTTCATATAAATAATAAATATCATTTTTTTAAGTTAATATGTATTTCCATATAAATAGTAAAAAAACAAAAAGTAAGTTAATATAAATAACTCAAAGTCCTAATATTCATGTATCATGCATGTATGGACARACAATAATACTTTCTTAAACCTTTTCAGTTTACAAATAACCATTAAGATTAGACCTATCTCCTTTGAGATTGCTCAGTTACCATAAAATTGCAAAACTAAAATAAGAGTTTTAACGTAAAACTGTTTCAACAAACATTCATCTCTGGCCTGCCTCTCTCTCATCATAGTGCAAACACACCAAAAAAGTTCTTGCCGTGCTCTGGCTCCACATCGGTCAGTCGATTGGTCTCAGTCCACAGTTTGTCCCCTTCATTCAGCTGAAACACTGCACTAAGGTAAACTGCATTGTACCAGCCCTCGCCGATATTGGACTCAGCATTACCGTAGTTTTGTTGACAAACTGACCTTACCCCGCTAAGAAGATTAGCCTTATCCCCGATGGAGTCCGAATAGCGATAAATAACGTGACTCAGAGGAGTGGTACGCTCGCCCGGGCCGTTGCACTTGACCCTAAACGAAGCCTGGCTGTAAACGAAGAAGAGCCCAGTGTGTGGGATGAGGATTTGGTTCCCTTGTAGCTTGAACCCGCCCTGGGAAAAGGCCTGGCCGTCATCCTTTCTCCACTGCACTGTGTCAGCGGTAAGATTAGGATTGTATTCACCTGGCATTAGAGGGAAGAAAGGCCCATTGTTACAACTTTGAGGCCACAGGGTCCAGCTGGTAGCTATTTGTTCTTACAAAGTTCTTGTCAATTTACTCTGGTGGCAACAAGAGACAAGCTAATGATTAAGCAACTTCCTTGTGTTGTGCTTTAATTTTTGTCAATGGAAATGTTTGAAAAAAATCCCAGGGCTTCGCCAATAGAAATACTTACTAACCCACTAGACACTGTTTTAAAGCTTAAACCTTCTTTTTGAATGGGGATGTTTAAAAAGAATCCCCTAGCTTCTACAATGGAAAAACACTAAGACATACTAGCCCACTAGACATGTTTTAACCTTCAACAAACACAGTCCAGGCTGGCTGCAAAAGGCTATAGGTCACTCACCCTCTAAATGGATGGCTGCTTTTGCATTGCCGGCAATCTGCTTCAATGTATGGTGGGTATCTGAGGGAGAGAAAAATATTAGTCACGGATAACACAAGCAAAAGCCATGATGTTGCCTACAACAGGTAACCTTTAATTAAAGCAATTACAGTGAGAAGAAATTCAATGAAAAAGGGCATCTGTCAATCAAATAATCACCTTTTGCACCAATGAGTATCTCCAGCTGAGGCTCCATTCCGTCCTGCATCTGTGAGATAAACCAAGAGGATGTTAGTTGATTGTACGGTCCTCTATTTCAGAAATGTGGTAAATATTGGCCCCATTAGAGTTCCTTACCGTTGCCAGTCTTCCATGCTGAAACCAGGCAAAGAGCAGGGCTGCTGCCGCACATAAAGCTGCTACTAAGAGGACCCCACAAAGCCTCCATAGCCAACCTCTGGAGGCCTTTCTCTCAGCAACAGCTGTCACCGTTGTCTTGTACACAGGGCCACTGTCCACAAGGCTATTTTCAAGGCCCCTCTCCATGTCGCCAGTTGTCATCGCATACCCCTCCATACTTCTGTTGAATGAGGTTCAAACTCTTGACTCTTGGCTCTTGACTCTTGACTCTTGGTGGCAGTGGAAAAGTCTAGCAACTGAATATTTGCCCGAATATCTCCTAAATATCTTCTTTGTTTTTACAGAGTTGTAGCTTGATAGGTGTCCTGTGTTTTGCTCGTTTGTTAGAATGGACTTCTGCCAGAAGCCCTGTCGTTTTTATGCTCGGCCTGCTACTAGCACAAAAGGGGAAACTCCAGTGATGTCACCCAGTGAGTGGAGACATAGCAGAGAAGCACCAGATTGTGGAGAGATGGTTATGGTTCAAAGGAAAATAAAATCCACAGACCAGCTCTGCCAAACTGGGATTCCAATGGGTAGGTGTGGTTGCAGGATGGGGTTAAGGCAAAACAGGACATGCAACTTGAAAGTGAATTACTTGTGCAACGATGTAGTTTTTTATTTGGTAACCAGAATGTACAGCAACTTCTCTGCTATATACTGAAACTGCATTGACATAAAACAAGGAATTCTCAATAAGTCACACGTGTATTTATTGTGTAATTACACAATGCATGTGAATACCATTAAACTCCATGGTATCTTTGCTACTTAATGTAAAGTGTAGCAAAGCCACTTTTGACTTGAACTTTAGTTGGTGATTTTTATTCAGTCTTATTCACCAGCTGTTTGTAATGCTGTATGTCTAGTAATAGTCGTACATTTCAAATAGTAAACAATTATGATATTTATTGATTACATAGAACTTGCTGCACTGAAGTTGTTAATTACTGGATGTCAAGTGAATGCTTCTACACAACCACAATCACAATACATTTGAGGGTATACAAGGACAGGCTCAGGAGAAACAAAAAAAATATCCCCCTTTTTGTTTCAGAACTGGTTTGTACATAACCCTTACCAAACCCCCCTACAGGTTTTTGACTTTTCTTTATTGACCCAATCTGGCTTCCGTATTTCGCTGCCCTCCCTGACTGGTTGAGCGAGTTTGGAGCATAACCCGGTTTATTTGTGGGATTTCCATCACCCAGAACTGAGTTTTATTTGCATATTGTTTCATCATCTAATTTCTGTTTCTGTTAGTGATAAACAAGCACTGTATACCTTCAAAACATGGCTAAAACTATAATTTTGATATCATATATGGAACGCATTTGCATCCATAGCTCTGTCTATGAATTTGAGAGTGGTTATACTTAAGTTTGAATTCTCTGTTGTTTCTTGCTTTCTTTTTTATTCCTTTTTTTGGTAAAGTGTATTGAGGCTTTTGTTAAATGCACTTGAAATAAACAGTGATTTGATGATTTACATTTCTCCAGTCCCAGTCCTTGGCTGTCTACCAAAACAAGTAACTGGGGTGACCAGACCGAGCCGCAGACTGCAGCTTAAATGTAGTGTATAGGGGCAATGTATCACTGCTGGTAAAGGTAGTTTGGAGCACTGCCACGTGACACTGTTTTACATGCACTGTGTCACTGTTTCCTTACGTATTCTTACGTGCAAATAAAAGCAATATAGGTATGACCATCAGGGAAGCTTGGAGTATGGTCACAGTTTTTTATGTATTGTCATTCAGTCATAATACTTGAGAACTGTCACGTTGCTATAAAGAGTCGGGAGCCAGGCGCAGTAATGCGTAATAGGGGTTTCTATTTCCCAAATTACAGCGTGCCGTATAAAGGCACGGGGACGAAAACCAAACATCCATGTTACAAAAACACAGGATTGAAACCCAAACAAAAGAGCGAGGAGTACCTCGAATAAATACACACGCGCACAATGATTAACACCGGGACGAGACCCGTAATCATCTGGCAATCCACAAGGGCACGAAAGCCAAAACACACAGCACAGGTACTCACACGCACCAACGGACATTGTAACAATAACCAACCCCCCAATGGAAACCACTATATACAAATACTAATCCGTGGGAATAGGGGACAGGTGTGTGTGATGAAAGGTCCAGAAGGATCCGTGACAAGAACTGAGATCTCACCTCTGATTCATCTCTCAGATTGATTTATGTATTCCTATGTTAGTGTGTAGCAATGTTTCCAAGACTATGACTACCTGCAAATACACGCCAACCGCAAGATCTTGGAAAGAGCAGGGAAGCATTAGGTAATACTTCAGGGGTCATCTGAAATATAATACAGGAACATCTCATACTGAATTCTATTGAGGAAAGAAAGAGACCTTTTGATTGTGAGGAACATAAGTATTGTGATAAAGGGAGGAAACATCTACCTGAGACTTCATATCTCGATGCCCTTCTCTCTGCCCTATTAGCAATACCGTCACCTCAATCCTTCCACCCCTCTCAGTAGCAGGGCCATGGTCCTCCATCCTTCCACCCCTCTCAGTAGCAGGGCCATGGTCCTGCCATGGTCCTCAATCATTCCACCCCTCTCTGTAGCAGGGCCATGGTCCAACCCTTCCTCTCTCTGAAGTTTCAACATTACCCACCACTATCTCTGGCCCTCAAATACTTTGTGGCGGCAGGTAGCCTAGTAGTTAAGAGCATTGGACCAATAACAGAAAGGTTGTTGGTTTGAATCCCCGAGCAGACTAGGTGATACATCTGGTGATGTGCCCTTGAGCATGGCACTTAATGTTAGTTGCTCTTTATGAGCATGTATGCTAAATGACTAAAATATAAAAAGCCACCCATCCCCGATTATGTAATGATGTAATTGGCCCTATTTTGGATTCACCTATCTGTGACTGAAAGCTGGGTCTCCTGCCAGAACAGTGTATTAACCTTACTAGGTATAGGCTTGGGGTCACATGGTTCAAGTTTAGGTCTCCTCAGGACTCATCACGTGGACCTTGATCACAGAACCAGCTGGATATTTCATGTCCATCCAAGTTACCTCAGGGATTACTTCTAGGAACAGAGAAGCAGGCTTTTTCCAACTATTTTATCTGTTTATGTACTAAGATGGCAGTGATACATATCCTTAGGGACGTCAGAGGGGTGATTCATACTGTTTCATCTCCCATTGTCTGAAAGAGCATTTGGGTCATTGTTGTCAAAATTGTTATGATTGTTATCAAAATTCTGAAAACATTTTTGTAGTTAAATGCAGATCGTCTCATGAGGTAACACACTCAAATATTCAAACATACTGTATAATGTCACCTTGTTGTGTACAGAAACAGTCAAACACACTGGCTAGTAGTTAGCACAGTAAAGTAGTTATAGTGGATGATAGTGTCAGTGACTTGCAGTCAGGGTAGGCAGGGTAGGTCGTGCTTACCCTGTGATAATCTGTCAGGAAGTCTATGTGTAGCTGGTGTATAGGAGTCAGGCGCAGGACAGCAGATATGAGTAAATAAACATATTTTACTCAACATATAATAAATGCACTACAAAAACAGAGCCCACAATAACGGACCTTCCTACATAGAAACAATCACTCAAATCAAATCAAATCAAATCAAATTTTATTAGTCACATACACATGGTTAGCAGATGTTAATGCGAGTGTAGCGAAATGCTTGTGCTTCTAGTTCCGACAATGCAGTAATAACCAACAAGTAATCTAACCTAACAATTCCACAACTACTACCTTATACACACACACAAGTGTAAAGGGATAAAGAATATGTACATAAAGATATATGAATGAGTGGTGGTACAGAACGGCATGGCAAACGCGATGCAGTAGATGGTATAGAGTACGGTATATACATAAGAGATGAGTACTGTAGGGTATGTAAACATAAAGTGGCATAGTTTAAAGTGGCTAGTGGGACATGTATTACATAAAGATGGCAAGATGCAGTAGATGATATAGAGTACAGTATATACATATGAGATGGGTAATGTAGGGTATGTAAACATTATATTAAGTGGCATTGTTTAAAGTGGCTAGTGGTACATTTTTACATAATTTCCATCAATTCCCATTTTTAAAGTGGCTGGAGTTGAGTCAGTATGTTGGCAGCGGCCGCTAAATGTTAGTGGTGGCTGTTTAACAGTCTGATGGCCTTGAGATAGAAGCTGTTTTTCAGTCTCTCGGTCCCTGCTTTGATGCACCTGTACTGACCTCGCCTTCTGGATGATAGCGGGTGAACAGGCAGTGGCTTGGGTGGTTGTTGTCCTTGATGATCTTTATGGCCTTCCTGTGACATCGGGTGGTGTAGGTGTCCTGGAGGGCAGGTAGTTTGCCCCGGTGGTGCGTTCTGCAGACCTCACTACCCTCTGGAGAGCCTTACGGTGTGGGCGGAGCAGTTGCCGTACCAGGCGGTGATACAGCCCGACAGGATGCTCTCGATTGTGCATCTGTAGAAGTTTGTGAGTGCTTTTGGTGACAAGCCGAATTTCTTCAGCCTCCTGAGGTTGAAGAGGCGCTGCTGCGCCTTCTTCACAACGCTGTCTGTGTGGGTGGACCAATTCAGTTTGTCCGTGATGTGTACACCGAGGAACTTAAAACTTTCCACCTTCTCCACTACTGACCCGTCGATGTGGATAGGGGGGTGCTCCCTCTGCTGTTTCCTGAAGTCCACAATCATCTCCTTTGTTTTGTTGACGTTGAGTGTGAGGTTATTTTCCTGACACCACACTCCGAGGGCCCTCACCTCCTCCCTGTAGGCCGTCTCGTCGTTGTTGGTAATCAAGCCTACCACTGTAGTGTCATCCGCAAACTTGATGATTGAGTTGGAGGCGTGCATGGCCACGCAGTCGTGGGTGAACAGGGAGTACAGGAGAGGGCTCAGAACGCACCCTTGTGGGGCCCCAGTGTTGAGGATCAGCGGGGTGGAGATGTTGTTACCTACCCTCACCACCTGGGGCGGCCCGTCAGGAAGTCCAGGACCCAGTTGCACAGGGCGGGTCGAGACCCAGGTCTCGAGCTTGATGACGAGTTTGGAGGGTACTATGGTGTTAAATGCTGAGCTGAATCGATGAACAGCATTCTCACATGGGTATTCCTCTTGTCCAGATGGGTTAGGGCAGTGTGCAGTGTGGTTGCGATTGCGTCGTCTGTGGACCTATTGGGTCGGTAAGCAAATTGGAGTGGGTCTAGGGCACATATGTCAGAGTCAAGGCGGGCCACATCCGGCCCGCGAGAAGGTTTTTTACGGCCCCTGGGATGATCTTGATTTATTATTAGAACCGGCCCGCAGACCGCAGCAAGCCGGCAGCCCGCAGATCTTTTACACGCACCAATACTACATTTCCCACAATGCAACGGTGACGCACCGAGCAGTAGGCTGCTTCATTTCAATATTTATTGCACAGCAGTCGTCAGCATCACAGTAAAATTAACTTTCAGATACCCATCAAAAATGGCAAAACGGAAGGTGGACACTGAGAACCGGGGGTTTCAAACAAGGTGGGAGTCGGAGTATATGTTCACGGAGGTAGCTGGAAAACCTGTGTGGCTCTGTGTGGAGAAAGTGTGGCGGTACTGAAAGAGTATAATCTGAGACGACATTATGAAACGAAACACGCGGACAAAAACAAGAATATGGACATGGAACAAAGGCTACAAAAGGCAGAGGAATTAAAACGAGGCCTCAAATCTCGACAGGCTTGTTCAAAAAAGCCAAATCAAAGGCCAGGCTGCTGTCAAGGCCAGTTTTATTTTGGCAGAAGAGATCGCAAATCAGCCCGGCCATTTACGGAGGGGGATTCATCAAAAACTGCATGATTAAAGTTTGTGACGAAGTTTGCCCAAAAAAAGGCAACTCTTTTTAAATGTGAGTCTGAGCAGAAACACCATTGCCGAGAGAGTAGACCAGTTGTCCATCAATCTAAAAGAGCAGCTTGTGAAAA
This sequence comes from Salvelinus sp. IW2-2015, assembly GCF_002910315.2. Lineage (NCBI taxonomy): Eukaryota > Metazoa > Chordata > Actinopteri > Salmoniformes > Salmonidae > Salvelinus > Salvelinus sp. IW2-2015. The sequence goes on along the minus strand of NC_036874.1, from coordinate 10,868,939 downwards.
AGGGAAAAGATTTCATTGCATATTCCTTGGCTGTGGATGAGAGCACCGACATTTCTGACATTGCCCAGTTGTCAATTTTCATCCGCGGAGTGGACTCCAGCCTAAGCGTGACAGAGGAGTTTTTGGCTTTACGTCCTATGCATGGCACAACTACGGGGCATGATTTGTATGAAGAGGTGTCAAGATGTGTAAATGAGATGGAGCTGCCTTGGGAAAAACTCGTGGGTTTGACAACCGACGGAGCACCTGCGATGTGTGGACACAGGAGCGGACTGTGGCGAAGATACGGGAAAAGATGCAAGAGGAAAACGCGACAGGTGAGCTGACAGCTTATCATTGTATCATACACCAGAAGCGTTGTGCGGTAAAGCCTTGAAAATGGAGCATGTAATGAGCATCATCACGCGCACAGTTAACTTTATCAGAGCCAAAGGTTTGAATCACCGCCAGTTCAAGGCATTTCTGACGGAGTTAGAAACGGAGCATGGTGATTTGCCTTATCACACAGAGGTGCGATGGCTAAGCCAGGGAAAGGTGCTTCAAAGATGTTTCGAGCTTCGTGAGGAGATTTGTCTGTTCTTGGACAGCAAAGGGAAAGACACAACACAACTCCGAGACGAAATGTTTCTGTGTGAAATGGCTTTTCTGTGTGACATTACGAGTCATCTGAATGCAATGAACTTGCAGCTGCAGGGTCGGATCATGTCATCTCTGATATGTACAGTACAGTGAAGGCATATTAAAACCAAACTGACTCTGTGGGAACGCAGATGCGGAAAGAAAATTTGAGCCACTTTCCCAGCTGCCAGACCATGAAAGAGAAGCTCTTCTACCAGTGCGTTCCCGAGCGCACAGTTGGCTGATAAAATAGGTATGCTTGCCGCTGACTTTCGACGCCGATTTGCTGACTTTGAAGCACAAAAAAGCAGGTTGGAACTGCTCGGTAACCCATTTGCTGTTGACGTGGAAAGCTCACCACCAAACCTCCAAATGGAGTTGATTGACCTCCAATGCAATGATGCACTGAGGGCAAAAATGCGGCAGTGGGTGCTGCGGAGTTCGCCCGTTTCCTCCCCGACACAATGCCCCAGCTGCGCATCCAGGCTGCTCAAACGTTGTCTATGTTTGGCAGCACATACTGTGTGAACAACTGTTTTCTTTGATGAACCTGAACAAAACATCACACAGAAGTCGACTTACTGCTGAACACCTCCACTCAATTCTGAGGATTTCCTCAACTCAGAGCCTTACCCCGAACATTGATGAACTTGTGGAAAAGATGGGACACCACCAAGTATCACCCTCAACCTCAAACAAGTGAACATTACTGTGCAATCACATATTTAGAGTTTTTACTCAGTTCAAGTTTAAAAGTTAAAGTTAATATTTGTTTTCACTGCATGTTACTTCTCCTTAAACAAAGTGTTGTTTTTGATTAATAGATTTTTGCACTTTATTTTATTGTATTTCAATCCAATTATATTTTAAAAATATTTCAGTTGAGTGGATGATAGAAAATTGCTATTATTGTTTTTTTCTTTGAAGTAAATTTAGCCCACTTTTGCTAAAATAAGAAATATAGGCTACTGATGGTGCCTTGAATACCGGTTTCTTTCATAATGTTCATGTATGGGGATTTTTATATAAAGGAAATTTGTCTTTTGTGTCTGTTGAAAATTAAAGATTACTGACAGAGCCATAAGAAAATATTGCTTTATTTATCTGATCATATTGGAATATATTTGTTAGGTTTTCAGTAGTTCAATTAGGTTCACTAGACTATATGCGTCATTTAAATTTTTTTCAATGAACATTCGAACAGTCCGGCCCTCGGCTTGTAGCTAAATTTTTTATTTGGCCCTCCGTCCATTTGACTTTGACACCCCTGGTCTAGGGTGTCCGGTAGGGTGGAGGTGATATGGTCCTTGACTAGTCTCTCAAAGCACTTCATGATGACGGAAGTGAGTGCTACGGGCGGTAGTCGTTTAGTCCTCAGTACCTTAGCTTTCTTGGGAACAGGAACAATGGTGGCCCTCTTGAAGCATGTGGGAACAGCAGACTGGGATAAGGATTGATTGAATCCACTCACAAACAAACATGGGGGAACAGAGGGTTAAATAATGAACAGGTAATTGGGGAATTGAAACCAGGTGTGTAAGACAAAGACAAAACAAATGGAAAATGAAAAGTGGGTCGGCGATGGCTAGAAGGCCGGTGACGTCGACCGCCGAACGCCGCCTGAACAAGGAGAGGGCCCGAACAAGGAGAGGGACCGAACAAGGAGAGGGACCGACTTCGGCGGAAGTCGTGACAGTATCTAATTTTTAAAAAGCTGTTACGAAAAGCCAAATAAAAAATACAATTATATAAAAATTGACATTCTTTTTTACAAATCTAATGTTTTTTCTCAATGATTCTGGTTGTTTTTATACTCAAAATCGCAAAATGTGCTAAAACTACATCATAACATCAGGAAAGGCGCCAGAGTATGCATGCCTTCCTTCCCGTCCACTGAAATCCATTTTCGTGACATCCAATTGGTAGTTACAGTCTTGTCCCATCGCTGCAACTCCTGTACGGACTCGGGAGAGGCGAAGGTCGAGAGCCATGCGTCCTCCGAAACACGATCCTGCCAAGCCGCACTGCTTCTTGACACACTTCTCGCTAAACCCGGAAGCCAGCCACACCAATGTGTTGGAAGAAACACCTTACAGCATGCGACCATGGTCAGCCTGCATGCACCTAGCCCGCCACAAGGAGTCTCTAGAGCGTGATGGGACAAGGACATCCCGGCCGGCCAAACCCTCCCCTAACCCGGACGACGCTGGGCGAATTCTGCGCCGCCTCATGGGTCTCCCGGTCATGGCCGGCTGCGACACAGACTGGAATCGAACCAGAGTCTGTAGTGACGTCCCAATGTAAGATGTACACAATTGGATGTGTCTACATATTTTGGAGCTTGCATACGTTAAACTGAACAAATCTAGCTAGCAAGCAAAAGCAACCTGACAAATGAACACCATACTGCACCTCAAACTATTTTCCAAGATGGATTTCTAAGAAAAACTTGGTCAAATTCAGAGAGGGAGACCAACATCTGCACTCCCTGACCTTCATCAGAAGAAGAGACAGAAAGTCTTCAGAATTGGGCAAAGAAACGATGCTGATGGCCTCTGGATATGATACCTGGCTGTCAAGGCATCAACCGGATTTCTGCTGTTGGTCTATGGGGAGATTTTCAGCTAAACTGAGGCACTCTTTCGTGTTTTGCAGAATAAAATAATGAAAATGGGGTTCTGCTGTGCATGTATCAGGGAAACAATGAAAGTTGTGGATGCCCAGGGACAAGAGTTTGACACTTTCTATGATCGGTTTGAGGAGAAATGACCCACACTAGGCCTGACAGACACAGCAAACCGGAGCAGACAGCTTATGAGAGGAGAGGAATGTTTTACAACATTTTGGACAACATCAGTATTCAAATAAAAGCCAGCTTTGATCATTTTGTCATCCTTGGCCCTCATGCCAATCGAGACTGAGAGCCTTTTCAAACTCAAAAAGAATAAAGAAGACTTCTACAATGTTGTCACTGAGAGGTTTACCCTGAAGGACAGATGAATGGACTTCCTTTACAAGTAAAGGTAGGCTGAAATGCATTTTCCTTAGCAATTTGCAGGTTAGTCTACTGTGAGAACAGACAACATCCCTTTGATGCATTTGATTTATCAAGCTGGAATTACGTTTTGATTAGACACATTTTTCAGTCATTTCGATTGTTGATATGGACATTTCGTGAGAACCTTATTTATTATATATGTGTGTAATAATATTTCACATAATATTAATATGTATGTGTGTTTGTTGCACGCGCCACGCACAGTGCATTGGAAGAATTGTAAATCCATTATGAAAGGCTATGGGGTTTGCATTGCAAACTACTCAGATTAAATGTGTCCATATATTGGTATTTTAGTGCCACCTATTGGATGTAACTGTGGACGCTACATCGGTCTATGGATGAGCTGAGTTGAGCAGTGTGTCATTTTGTCGGATGATATGAAATATGCCGCAATCAGAGGCTATCACTTGTGTGTCTTGGTTACATTGGTATTTACATTTGGTAATAATATTTGTCAATTTAGCCTATGTCACTCTGGTTGTTGGAGCCATCTGTTGTTTGGTGGACTTGGCCTTCATCAAGGTTTATTTGTGAGTAAATCTGGCTTTTATAATAGCCAGTGCCTACCCAGCCACTGACCTCATCGCACGTCACTGTCCTGTGTCTCATGGTCCTCACATGACTGAAGGACAGGCTCATCATCTGTATTTGTCATGTGGTTCATTCATATGATCTGTTTGTAGATAAATGAATTTCAACTACTCGGAATGTAACTGTACTTTAGGATGAACTGGCTGAGAAAAGCAGGAAGTAGGTCCTGAAAACAGGAGTTGAAAGAAAAAATGCTCAGGAATGAAACCACAACAGTAAGGAAGTGATAATCAACTATTGCTTAAATTCTCACGAAAGAAGGAGCAAATATCCCTGTATTGCAGATCAGCGAGGACATCACTTTGTTTCATCACCAAACCTGATTGAAATGATTTCATCAATCAGGAGGGATGGAGGTAGATTCAGTTCATTTCAGACGATGGGGAGTATAGTCCCGTGCTTTAGGACATGAAAGGATTAGGACCTGTGCTGCTTCCTGTGTGAGATAGGGTCAGACTCTACTAACGCCGTAGAGCATGAACTTCCAGGAGCGAGTGACTGCGTTGATGTTTACAGAGAACGACAGGGTGTTGTCCAGCGTCACGCCAAGGTTCTTTGCACTCTGAGAGGGGAACACTGTGAAGTTGTCAACCGTGATGGAGAGGCCCTGTAGTGGCCAGGCCTTCCCCGGGAGGAAGAGCAACTCTGTCTTGATGAAGTTGAGCTTGAGGTGGTGGGCTGACATCCAAGCTGAGATATCTGCCAGGCATGCAGAATTCTGTGTCGACACCTGGGTGTCGGAAGGGGAAGAAAATTTGTTGAGTATCATCTGCATAGCAGTGATGGGGTAAAATCACTGGGAAAGCCAAGCCAGAAAAATATGAACATATTACAACCAATCTTTTGTGATAATTGCGTTGTTTGCTCTGTAACCTGTTAGTTCATATACTTTGCGACCGTGATATACAGTGCATTTGGAAAGTATTCAAACCCCTTGACTTTTTCCACGTTACAACCTTATTCTAAAATGGATTAAATCGTTTTTTTACCTCATCAATCTACACACAATACCCCATAATGACAAAGCAAAAACAGTTTTTTTGAAAATGTTGCAAATGTAATACAAATAAAAAACTGAAATATCACATTTTCATAAGTTTTCAGACCCTTTACTCAGTACTTTGTTGAAGCACCTTTGGCAGAGATTACTGCCTCGAGTCTTCTTTGGTATGACGCTACAAGCTGTTTCATCAGACCAGAGAATATTATTTCTCATGGTCTGAGAGCCCTTTGAGTGCCTTTTGGCAAACTCCAAACTCCATATGCCTTATACTGAGGAGTGGCTTCCATCTGGCCACACGAGGCCTGATTGGTGAAGTGCTGCAGAGATGGTTGTCCTTCTGGAAGGTTCTCTCATCTCCAAAGAGGAACTCTGGAGCTCTGTCAGAGTGACCAAATGCCATTCTCCCCCGATTGCTCAGTTTGGCCGGGCAACCAGCTCTAGGAAGAGTCTTGGTAGTTCCAAACTTCTTCCATTTAAGAATGATGAGGACACTGTGCTCTTGGGGACCTTCAATGCTGCAGACATTTTTTGGTACCCTCCCCTGTGCCTCGACACAATCCTGTCTCTGAGCTCTACGGACAATTCCTTCGACCTCGTCAACTGTGGGACCTTATATAGACAGGTGTGTGCCTTTCCATATCATGTCCAATCAATTAAATTTACCACAGGTAGACTCCAATCAAGTTGTAGAAACATCTCAAGGATGATCAATGGAAAGGATGTACCTGAGCTCAATTTCAAGTCTCATAGATCTGAATACTTATGTAAATAAGTTATCTGTTTTTAATTTGTAATAAATGTGCAAAAATGTCTAAAAACCTGTTTTCGCTTTGTCATTATGGGGTATTGTGTGTAGATTGATGTGGAAAACAATTAATTTAATAAATTTTTGACTAATGTGGAAAAATGGAAGGGGTCTGAATACTTTCCGAATGCACTGTATAGGCCTAAGGCCGAGACAAAAAGAAGAAACAGTGGCAGAATAAATTCAACCACACCTTTGTTTTAATCACAAAACCGGAGAACAACCTCTGTCCGGTGAAGTCCAGAAAGCATATGACGGGGCTGTCCATGGTTCTGATTTCTGTGTGTGTGTGTGTGTGTGTGTGTGTGTGCGCATTCGTGCAAGTAGAAAAAACATGTTGACTCACCCTACTTGTAGAGAAACGCCAATACCATCCTCCTCTCTTTCATGTTGACGAAACGGTCTATCACTCTGTCATACAGTACACGCTTTACATTTTGTTGTCCTTGGCTACCTGGCTAAAATGTTTGCTTGCTTGTCTAACTTCCTTTCATGGGCAACATTAGCTACATATTTTATTTAACTAGGCAATCTGTTAAGAACAAATTCTTATTTACAATGACGCTGGGCCAATTGTGCGCCACCCTATGGGACTCTCAATCACAGCCGGGTGTGATACAGCCTGGAATTGAACCAGGGTCTGTAGTGACACCTCTAGCACTGAGATGCAGTGCCTTAGACCGGTGTGCCACTCGGAAGCCCCCATAGCTACACATTTACACAGATCTTCTCCATGTCACATGGTAGGAGCGGCCTGCCAGGTATTATGCAATCCAACAGTGTGCAGAGCTGGAGACGCCCGGGCCAGACAGAGTGAATAAGTGTGTACAATTGCAGGTTTCTGTGGAGAGATGACTAGGGGAATAGAAGCTATGACTAATCTGACACCGACAACTTTGTGGCTTCCTGTTTTGAGTAGCTATCAATCGCAAGTTCCTGCTTGATTCTGTGTACTAGGGGCAACTAAAGCATCACTGCATTCCATAGACAATGATGATAACAGTAAATAGTGGCAGTGGCATACTTAAACTGTAAGTCATTTTGCCGTTTGATCTAGTAGAATTTGTGTGTTTGACAACAGCTGATAATCAGATAAATTGATGCGATGTACCAAAATGAATAAACACTGGGAATCATGGCAAATCGCACATTAGATGACACATTCGGAGTGCTATTTTAGAAATTTCGGATACTATAAAACTTTTTTTTTTGCATACTATTTAGTACGCTAGTATTGGTATTCAGACACGAACACTGTCTCCATATCAAGTCTATTTACCATCTATAATATCTAGCATCGACTAATTCACATCATGATAGATACCATTAATTTCTCAAGTAATCACACACACACACAAATACATAGTTTGACGATGTATTCTGTTACCTCATTATATAATCAAATCTGTTCAGCAAAACAAACAATGCATATGCATAACAGTTACAGTTTTCACAAAATAAAATCAGTTTAGTAACTACCGCACACTTTTTTTAAAAACAATGTTTTAACAGCTTCTTTGGTTCAATCTTGAACTAAGTCTCAATAACAATGTCTGTTGGCTTAACATGGGGGGAGCTGATATGCCCCCCAGTAGGTATTCTCTCCCCCATACCTAAAACTATTATTCTCTGATGTTATCTCAAGGCTGAGACTGTTACCATGTTGGAGCTTTACCATCCTGGACATGAATACAGTGCCCCCTTTCTCTCCGTGATACACGACTTCACTCAGTCTCCTTTGCTGGGTCTTATTTTGAATGCCATTTTTGAACAGAGTCACCTTCCTCTTCCCCTCTCCTCCGGTGTGCCTAGTGAAGGTGACCTGGACATAGAAGTAGTAGAAGCCTTCAGATCTGATGTAGACAGAGTTGTCGCGGAGGACGAGGGAGCAAGAGCCACAGACGGGGACACTATGGTCATTCTCCCAAGATAATGTTCCTTCTCATGAGACAGAAGGAAAGAAAAGAAAAGAGAATAAAATAAAATATTAAAACGCTTTACATCATATAAATGGGTTAATATACACTACATGACCAAAAGTATGCTCGTCGAACATCTCATTCCAAAATCATGGGCATTAATATGGAGTTGGTCTCCCCTTTGCTGCTATAACAGCCTCCACTCTTGTGGGAAGGCTTTCCACTAGATGTTGGAACATTGCTGCGGGGACTTGCTTCCATTCAGCCACAAAAGCATTAGTGAGGTTGGGCACTGATGTTGGGCAATTAGGCCTGGCTCGCAGTTGGCGTTTCAATTCATCCCAAAGGTGTTCAATGGGGTTGAGGTCAGGGCTCTGTGCAGGCCATTCAAGTTATTCCACACCGATCTTGACAAACCATTTCTGTATGTACCTCGCTTTGTGTACGTGGGGATTGTCATACTGAAACAGGCAGTTTGGAACTCGGAAGTGAGTGTTGCAACCAAGGACAGACTATTTTTTACACGCTACGTGCTTCAGCACTCAGTGGTCCCGTTCTGTGAGCTCGTGAGGCCTACCACTTTGTGGCTGAACCGTTGTTGCTCCTAGACGTTTCCACTTCACAATAACAGCACTTACAGTTGACCGGGGCAGCTCTAGCAGGGCAGAAATGTAACTAACTTGTTGAAAAGGTGGAATCCTATGACGGTGCCACGTTGAAAGACACTGAGCTCTTCCGTAAGGCCATTCTACTGTCAATGTTTGTCTATGGGAATTGCATGGCTGTGTGCTCAATTTTATACACCTGCCAGCAACGGTGTGGCTGAAATAGCTTGAATACTTTCCTTTTAAGGGGTGTCCACATACTTTTGTATATATAGTGTATGTTTGTGCATATATTTGAACAGACAGGTGGCAAAATATTGAATAACTATACTTTTAATACCCCTTTAAAACTCTGTATACAGTGCCTTCGGAAAGTACTCAGACCCGTTGACTTTTTCCACATTTTGTTACGTTACAGCCTTATTCATATTATATATATTTTTTTCAGCAAGCTACTCACAATACCCCATAATGACAAAGCAAAAACAGAAATCTACAAACAGATACCTTATTTACATAAGTATTCAGACCCTTTGTTATGACACTCGAAATTGAGCTCAGGTGCATCCTGTTTCCATTGATCATCCTTGAGATGTTTCTACAACTTGATTGGAGTCCACCTGTGGCAAATTAAATTGATTGGACATGATTTGAAAAGGCACACACCTGTCTATATAAGGTCCCACAGTTGACCGTGCATGTCAGAGCAAAAATCAAGCCATGAGGTCAAACTAATTGTTCGTACAGCTCAGAGACAGGATTGTGTCGAGGCATAGATCTGAGGAAGGGTACCAAATAATTTCTGCAGCATTTAAAGTTTGGAACCACCAATACTCTTCCTAGTGCTGGCCGCCCGGCCAAAATGAGCAATCAGGGGAGAAGGGCCTTGGTCAGGGATGTGACCAAGAACCCGATGGTCACTCTAACAGAGCTGTAGAGTTCCTCTGTGGAGATGGGAGAACCTTCCAGAAGGACAACCATCTCTGCAGCACTCCACCACATGACAGCCCGCTTGGAGTTTGCCAAAAGGCACCTAAAGATTCTCAGACCATGAGAAACAAGATTCTCTGGTCTGATGAAAACAAGATTGAACTCTTTGGCTTGAATGGCAAGCATCATGTCTGGAAGAAACCTGGCACCATTCCTACGATGAAGCATGGTGGTGGCAGCATCATACTGTGGGGATGTTTTTCAGCGGCAGGGACTGCAAGACCAGTCAGGATCGAGGAAAAGATGAATGGAGCAAAGTACAGAGAGATCCTTGATGAAAACCTGCTCAAGAGTGCTCAGGACCTCAGACTGGGGTGAAGGTTCACCTTCCAACAGGACAACGACCCTAAGCACACAGCCAAGACAACTCAAGAGTGGCTTCGGGACAAGTCTCTGAATGTCCAGCCAGAGCCCAGACTTGAACCCGATCGAACATCTCTGGAGAGACCTGAAAATAGCTGTGCAGCAACGCTCCCCATCCAACCTGACAGAGCTTGAGAGGATCTGCAGAGAAGGATGCACACACTCTGATTGTACAGCTACCATTTTAACCTTACATTAATACAAACTCCCCAAATGCAGGTGTGCCAAGATTATAGCGTCATACCCAGAAGACTCGATGCTGTAATCGTTGCAAAAGGTGCTTAAACAAAGTACTGAGTAAAGCGTCTGAATACTTATGTAAATGTGATATTATTTCCCCCCCAAAATATTTTTGCATTGTCATTATGGGGTATTGTGTGTTGATTGATGGGGGGGAAAACAATGTAATACATTTTAGAATAAGGCTGTAATGTAAGAAAATGTGGGAAAAAATCAAGGGGTCTGAATACTTTCCAAAGGCACTGTACGTTGCAAAATTATAACGTATTTTCACAGACAGTAATTGTAGCATTGTGTTGGGGTTAGTGGATGCCCACATCTAAGCAGTTACAGTAGATGGGTTGATTGTGGGTCTTAAACCCCACTTCATAAAGGAGCAGACGGGGGACACAGCGCATGATGAGTGAAACATTGGTGGAACTAAATCTACCTCATTCTGAGCACTCCCTGATTGTACAGCTACCATTTTAACCTTACATTAATACACCTACCCTCACAATAGTTTAATGAATAGATTGAATATTTGCATAATGTTTTCAATACATAAATATAATTTTCTGATGAATAAAGAGGCATAACATCTTGTTGATTAGAGACATACAATGTTGGACTGTGTAGTAATATGTTCTGCTCATGGTGAGTAAGCATGTTATACTGTATATCTTGGCCCTCCCACCCCTACGTGAGGGCAGCTCCCGCTCCAAGCTCTTCTCTGTCCTGGCACCCCAATTTTGGAACCAGCTCTCCCTTGAAGCTAGGTCAGGAGAGTACCTGCCCATCTTCCCGAAAACATCTGAAATCCTACCTCTTCAAACAGTATCTTAAATAATCCTCCTCCAAACAGACAAATAATGGCGCAGTACAACAGTGATGTGCAGAACGGCATCACGGAACGCACAACTTGTCGATCCTTGTCACAGATGGGCTATTGCAGCAAATGACAACACCGGGTTCCACTCCTATCAGCTAAAAACAAGAAGTTGCTCCAGTGGGCACACGATCACCAACACTTGACAACTGAGGAGTGGGAAAACAATGCCTGGTACGTGACAGCGAGTTCAGTTTACTTGAGTGGCCTGTGCAGTCCCCAGACCTCAACCCAATAGAGCATCTTTGGGATGAGATGGAACGGACTGTTCACAGCATGAATGTACCACCGTCCAATCTGCAGCAACTGCGTGATACCATCGCGTCAGCATGGACCAACATCCCTGTGGAACGTTTCCGACACCTTGTAGAATGCCCCGAATAATTCAGGCTGTTCTGGAGGCAAAGGGGGGTCCAACCCGGTACTATATGGTGTACCTAATAAACTGACCGGTGAGTGTATTTTACAGACACATTCTCCATTGTATCATATAAATATTAGGTGTATCACAACCTAGGTGTCAAATGTGTTAGATCAGTTGTACAACCTGAGTGTGTACAGGGCCCTAGTCTTGTTTAGTGGAACTGACAAGTTCAGACAGACTGCAGAAGCTCCAATGTTAAGTCATGCATTCCATGAACTTAGGATGTAAAAAGCAAACTGCAACAAGCATGGAATGTTAGGCCCAAAAGTCCATACCTATAAACTAGGAAAGGAAGTGTTTAGCTTACCCATGGTCAGCTGGATATATGAGAGACAGGGAGCTGGAAAGCAAAAAAGCGGCCATTCATTTTCCTGTTTTGATCTATCTTGTAACGTTTACGTGTTACTCTCTGCTTGTGCAATCTTATAATGACATCTTTCTCCAGAAAATGCACCATTGACCTGAATTCTATTGGACACAATGTATTGTTTAAACATTAGACATTCATTGATAATCAGAAATGGAAATAGCAATGCTTTACTTACCCTTTGATGAATGCAATTGAGCCAGAAAACTGCCGTCTGAAAAATATAAATAATATTTAAAGTCATTGTCATATATATATATATATATATATATATATATATATATTTTTAATCCCAGCCCCTGTCCCCGCAGGAGGCCTTTTGCCTTTTGGTAGGCCGTCATTGTAAATAAGAATTTGTTCTTAACTGACTTGCCTATTTAAAAAAAATATATAATAATAATACTGTTGTAGAATGTCTAATATGGGATAGGAAATATATAACAGTGCCTTGGTCAATATAATGACATACAGAACATAAAAAAACTATTAATGTCAGTATGTGTAACCCAGTACAACTTACTTGCAGGGTGCTGGTTTTCCTCCTTTGATTCAGGTAAATTACTCTTGGAGAGAGAAATTACATAGTGACACCTTGAGATCACCATCAGTCTACCCTTATGTATGATCATCATCATATCTGAGTCTAGCTATCACTGATGATAATTGGACATACCTTGTCAGGTGAGTTTATTTGTACTGTTGTGAGAACTGCGACCATAATCCCCAATGCGACTGTGAGAAACCCGCACCACACATGGAGCAGCAGGTATCTGGAGGTGTGCTGTTGGCTCTTCATCCTCTGAAAAACACACACGTACCACAAACCACTGAGAGCCGTCCCAATTCACTCCCTTCCACTTCCCATCGGCCCTAATCCTTATCTAATCCTAAATGTGCAGATCTGAAGGGTCTAGAATAGATATAAGCAGGCGGGTTGTAGATCTTCCACCATAGGCTACTGTTTGAGTCTGAGCACCTCAACATTAGTCAATAGGCTGCCTTCTGAATAACATTTAGTTTAGATTTTACCCCACTGACCAACTAAATGCCATGCTTAAAGAATGTGATCATAAGAAGGAGATTATGTTCATGGGCGAATTCAATGTAAACTGGGAAAACAAAACTTGTAGGAAAAATCTCAAAGAGATCACAGATTATTTCAACCTGGCTCAAATAATACAAGGTCCAACCAGAGTAACAGTCATCCCAGACTCAAATTGATCTGGTGTTTACTAACAGACCTGATCGAATAATTAAGTCCAGTAACTTACTAACTGGCATATCTGACCACAATGTTACATTGGTGGTTAGAAAGATCACTAAAAAGAGATTTAAGAACCATATTAATGTGTAACAGTACAATAAAAAAATTCTGAAAAGTGAGCAGAGAAACTACGATGTAGCTATAAGTCAAATGGACTAGTCTGATCTGTTAAGCAATGAAGACCCAGAGTCTGGATACAGAACATTTCTGTCAGCTATTGACAACGTGGATACCTCTTTTACTAGGAAATGTCAACGTAAGCCAAGACGAAAAACCTCTCTACCATGGCTCAACGAGGACCTCTGGAGGCAGATGAGAGAACGTGATATTTCCTTGAAAAAAGCACTGAAGTCTGGTAAGAATGATGGCAGATGTATATTTGCATCACTGAGAAATAAGGTAATTAAGAATATAAAAAAAGCTGTGTTCTTTCTTAGAGTGATCAATGAAGCAAAAGAAAATGGCAAAGTGATTTGGGAAAATCTCAACAAACTAACAGGGAGAGGAGCTGAAAAGTCCAAAAAACATCCTGAATTAAAGGTTAATGGGATTCTAATTCAAGACTCCAATTTCATATCCACCACCTTTAACAATGTTTTTGTTGACTCTGTCAGGGAACTGGCTCAAAAATGTTCAACCAAGACCACAGTTCTCACTCCCATAGATAATAATAAACCAATATTCAGAATTCCTGAAATCCCAGCATCAGCAGTGGACAGTATTATTAGCTTCTTCAGGAGCTCTAGAACAAAATATGTATTTGGTCTAGACACTGTATTCCTGAACAGACAAAAATTCTCTGATTGCCCCTATTGTATATCTAGTGAATCTGTCCATCAAATATGGGCTCTTCCCCAATGCTTGGAAGTCTGCTGCAGTGATACCTATTTTAAAATCTGGTGACCCAACACTGGTGGAAAATTACCGACCTATAAGCATCCTTCCAGTGCTATCAAAAGTAGCTGAAAGATGGCTGATCATCTGACTGATCACCTCATTCAGGGGAACTCCATACATCAAATGCAATTTGGATTCAGAACTAACCATTCCACCGAAACAGACAATTGCTATTTTCTGGAGTGCATTAAATCTAAACTGGACATAGGTGGTGATGCAGGCAAGAATTGCAGGCAAGAATTATCGACAAGACTGTTTGTATTTACTTCTCTAATAAATCCATTAATTTTTCCCAACGAGCTGTTCTTGTTAATGGGGAGAATCTGAAAGCTGTGTCTAACTTCAGGTATCTTGGTGTCATTTTGGACTCCAACTTGTCATTTAAGAAACATGTGAAGAAGGTGGTTAACACGGTTAAGTTTGGATTATCCAACTTTAAGTTTAAAAGACATTTCCTTCCTCTGGAGGCCRCCAAACTATATATGCATGCTATGATGTTCTCACATCTGAGACATTGCCTCACATGCTGGTCACAAACAGGAGCTACTATTCTGAAACCAATTGAATCACTCTACAAACACTTAAGATTTTTGATAACAAACCAAACAGTTACCACCATTGTTATATCATTTACAAACATAATTTATTTAGTCTGGATAGCTTTAAGCAGTATTGGAGTTTAGCCCGTTTGGGAAGAAAAAGTATGTGAACCCTATAGAATTACCTGGATTTCTGCATAAATTGGCCATAAAATTGTATCTGATCTTGATCTAAGTCACAACAATAGACAAACGCAGTCTGCTTAAACTAATAACACACAAACAATCATAATTTTCCATCTCTTTATTGATCACACCGTTTAAATATTCACAGTGCAGGTTGGAAAAAGTATGTGAACATTTGGATTTAATAACAGGTTGACCCTCCTTTGGCATCAATAACCTCAAACAAACRTTTTCTGTAGTTGCGGATCAGACCTGCACAACGGTCAGGAGGAATTTTGGACCATTCCTCTTTACAAAACTGTTTCAGTTCCACAATATTCTTGGGATGTCTGGTGTGAACTGCTCTCTTGAGGTCATGCCACAGCATCTCAATTGGGTTGAGGTCAGGACTGACTAGGCCACTCTAGAAGGCGTATTTTCTTCTGTTTAAGCCATTCTGTTGTTGATTTACATCTGTCTAATGGGTTGTTGTCCTGTTGCATCACCTAACTTCTGTTGAGCTTCAATTGGTGGACAGATAGCCTTACATTCTCCTGCAAAATGTCTTGATGAACTTGGGAATTCATTTTTCTGTCGATGATAGCAAGCTGACCAGGCCCTGAGGCAGCAAAGCAGCCCCAAACCATGATGCTCCCTCCACCATGGTTTACAATTGGGATGAGGTTTTGATGTTGGTGTGCTGTGCCTTTTCATTCTCCACACAGTGTTGTGTGTTCCTTCCAAACAACACAACTTTAGTTTCATCTGTCTACAGAATATTTTGCCAGTAGCGCTGCGGAACATCCAGGTGCTCTATTGCGAACTTCAGAAGTGCAGCAATGTTTATTTTGGACAGCAGTGGCTTCTTCCATGGTGCCCTCCCATGAACACCATTCTTGTTGAGTGTTTTACATATTGTAGACTTGTCAGCAACGATGTTAGCATCTTCCAAAGATTTCTGTAAGTCTTTAGCTGACACTCTAGAATTCTTCTTAACCTCATTGAGCATTCTGCCCTGTGCTCTTGCAGTCGTCTTTGCAGGACGGCGACTCCTAGGGAGAGTAGCAACAGTGCTGAACTTTCTCCATTTATAGACAATTTGTCTGACCGTGGACTGATGAACATCAAGGCCTTTAGAGATACTTTTGTAACCATTTCCTGCAAGTCAACAAATCGTAATCTTAGGTCTTCTGAGATCTCTTTTGTTTGAGGCATGGTTCACATCAGGCAATGCTTCTTGTGAATAGCAAAAATGTTTTTTTATAGGGCAAGGCAGCTCTAACCAACATCTCCAATCTCGTCTCATTGATTGGACTCCAGGTTAGCTGACTCCTGACTACAATTAGCTTTTGGAAGTCATTAGCCTAGGGGTTCACATACTTTTCCCAACCTACACTGTGAATGTTTAAATTATGCATTCAATACAGACAAGAAAAATACAATAATTTGTGTGTTATTAGTTTAAGTACACTGTGTTTGTCTATTGTTGTGACCGCTTTCAAGACTTTCAAGACCGTCTATTGGCCGCTTTCAAGATGAAGATCAGATCAAATTTTATGTAAAATTTATGCAGAAATCCAGGTAGTTCCAAAGAGTTCACATACTTTTTCTTGTAGATGCAAGCCTAGAGCTGCCGCTTTCAAGGAGCTAGAACGGCCGCTTTCAAGGAACGGGACTCTAACCCGGAAGCTTATTAGAAATCCTGCTACGCCCTCCGACGAACCATCAAACAGGCAAAGTGTCAATACAGGACTAAGATCGAGTCGTACTACACCGGCTCTGACGCTCGTCGGATGTCGCAGGGCCTGCAAACCATTAGACTACAAAGGGAAGCACAGCCGAGAGCTGCCCAGTGACACGAGCCTACCAAACGAGCTAAACTACTTCTATGCTCGCTTCGAGGCAAATAACACTGAAACATGCATGAGAGCACCAGCTATACCGGAAGACTGTGTGATCCCGCTCTCCGCAGCCGATGTGAGTAAGACCTTTAGACAGGTCAACATTCACAAGGCCAGAGGGCCAGACGGATTACCAGGACGTGTACTGCGAGCATGCGCTGACCAACTAGCAAGTGTCTTCACTGACATTTTCAACCTCTCTTTGGCCGAGTCTGTAATACCAACATGTTTTAAGCAGACCACCATAGTACCTGTGTCCAAGAACACTATGGTAACCTGCCTAAATGACTACCGACCCGTAGCACTCACATCTGTAGCCATGAAGTGCTTTGAAAGGCTGGTCATGGCTCACATCAACACCATATCATCCCAGAAACCCTAGACCCACTCCAATTTGCATACCGCCCCAACAGATCCACAGATGATGCAGTCTCTATTGCACTCCACACTGCCCTTTCCCACCTGGACAAAAATAACACCTATGTGAGAATGCTGTTCATTGACTACAGCTCAGCGATCAACACCATAGTGCCCTCAAAGCTCATCAATAAGCTAAGGACCCTGGGACTAAACACCTCCCTCTGCAACTGGATTCTGGACTTCCTGACGGGCCACCCCCAGGTGGTAAGTGTAGGTAACAACACATCTGCCACGCTGATCCTCAACACAGGGGCCCCTCAGGGGTGCATGCTCAGCCCCCTCCTGTACTCCCTGTTCACTCATGACTGCACGGCCAGGCACGACTCATTCAATTTGCCGATGACACAACAGTGGTAGGCCTGATCACCGACAACAACGAGACAGCCTATAGGGAGGAGGTCAGAGACCTGGCCGTGTGGTGCCAGGACAACAACCTCTCCCTCAACGTGATCAAGACTAAGGAGATGATTGTGGACTACAGGAAAAAGAGGACCGAGCACGCCCCCAATCTCATCGACTGGGCTGCAGTGGAGCAGGTTGAGAGCTTCAAGGTCCTTGGCGTGTACACATCACCAACAAACGAATATGGTCCAAGCACACCATGACAGTCGTGATGCGGGCACGACAAAACCTATTCCCCCTCAGGAGACTGAAAAGATTTGGCATGGGTCCTCAGATCCTCAAAAGGTTCTACAGCTGCACCATCGAGAGCATCCTGACTGGTTGCATCACTGCCTGGTATGGCAACTGCTCGGCCTCCAACCGCAAGGCACTAAAGAGGGTAGTGCGAACGCCCCAGTACATCACTTGGGCCAAGCTTCCTGCCATCCAGAACCTCTATACCAGGCGGTGTCAGAGGAAGGCCCTGAAAATTGTCAAAGACTCCAGCCACCCTAGTCATAGACTGTTCTCTCTGCTACCACACAGCAAGCGGTAACCGGAGCGCCAATTCTAGGTCCAAGAGGCTTCTAAACAGCTTCTACCCCCAATCCATAAGATTCCTGAACATCTCGTCAAATGGCTACCCAGACTATTCACATTGCCCCCCTTCCTCCCCTCTCCACACCACTGCCACTCTCTGTTGTCATCTATGCATAGTCACTTTAATTAACTCTACCTACATGTACATACTACCTCAACTAACCAGTGCACATTGACTCTGTACCGGCACCCCCCTGTATACATTGCTATTTTTTACTGCTAAAATAATGTATTTATTTTTTACTCAAATTTGATTTGATTTGGAAGCATTGTCTTTAAGTTCCTACATGGTCTTGCCCCTTCACCCCTATGCCGGCATATCATGCTCAAGGAAAGCACCTCCAGGATAACAGGGCAGTAACTAGAGGGGATTGCTTTGTCCCTTTTCGACACAGTAAAATCGGTCAATCGGCCTTCTCTGTTAGAGCTACAATATACTGGAATGCAATGCACATGGACTTGAGAAGCTGCACTGATTATTGTACTTTTACATTTGAATTGAAAACATGGCTAAAAATCTATCCAAACCTGTACACATGAGTTATCTGTGGTTCCTCATATGTAAGACGACAGCTGATGACAGTGTTGTTGTTGTCGTTAGAATGATATATTATTGGATGTAATGTATTTGTATTTTGTATTGTTTTAGTGTGTATGTGTATTGTGACTGTGTAATTGTCCTTAGCTGTCCTGGGACTATGGGTGCAAATGATCTTTTGGCTAACCCCGGCACATTTACATGGATGTTGCATTATAGTAATATTGATGTTGATTAATGTGCATTGTCCCCTATAAATAAATAAAACAAACAAACTCTGGGATTTCACCTATACAGGTTATTCCCCTCTTGAACTACAATGCTGCCCTATGTGCAGTATGGTTTGCTACTTGTATTGGCTTAAACAATAACACCAGTGGCTGTAAATGTGATATCTGAACTCACTACCAGAGAAATACAATAAAATAATTTGTAGCAAACATGCAGAGAGTGGTATGTACTGTGTGACTGTGATAAGACATTACGGCTGTCACGCAGTGTACTTTCCGGTATGTTCAGAATGACATGATTGCAATAGTCAAGATAATAATAATAATAATTTGGGGGGTGCTTATATTTGTCCTGTTACACACTTGTACAAGATACAAGTAATTGTGAAGGTATGCATAGTGAGTGAGAGAACGTTCTGGCAAGGATCAATTTGACTGCATTACCTGTCATATGGTATAGGACATGAGACTGGGTCCATTCTATTAGAGTCTCATTATTGAAAATACCACTAAATATTCATACAACATCCACTGTTTTTGGATCAAATATAACTGTAGAGCCATTAGACTATTACTGTGTGATGATAAATCAGACATTACTGTTATCACCAAGTGATTTTACATTGTGTCACATTTTCCTCATTGAAACATCCTATAATTAAGTCTAAGATTAGGAATTTCACATTATGAAAAAGTATTGCAAATACAATGGTCCACTGTCCACAATTCTGTGTTACTACAATTTACATATACATCATTTATAAATGAGTAGCTTGATATGAATAAAATGAAACACAATGACCAGGATCTCAACTCACCTAGCGTGTCTTGTAGTGTCCTTGTACAAACAAATCTGTCTGTTGCATACCATGCTGCATTTCAGAGACATGTTCATTAGACAGGGTTTCGCCCCTTTTTCACTTGAGTTGAGGCTCGATGCGATGGAGTTTTTTCTTCACTGTGAGTTGTGGTTGGAAATAAAGGAGGGAGTGAAAGCAAAGCATCATGGACTAAACAACCACCTCAAAGTCTAGGTTGACTTTGGTCACATTGACCCTGGGACTGGTAAATTAGCAACTGATGACGTCATATTCTTCTATGAAAATGTATTTTAGCCTGGTCCAAGATCTGTTTATGCTTATGCCTACTCCATTATCAAGCCAGGCATGACAATTCCATAAGGAGTTGGCAAAAGAGCCAGGCTATGATTTATTTGATTTCCCTTCTGCGTTTATAACATGTTTTTTTTGTTATGACAACAACATTTTAATTTAAATAATCAATAAACCCAGGTATTTTATCTATTATTTTATGAAATACTGTAGATAAAGTACAGTTGTAAAGTAACTTTTTGACAGCACCCATTTTAATATGAATGAAACCTTTCATCCATACTGGCCCATTGTAGAAGTGCTCAGAAAGTGACTTCTTAGACCTGAATGCCAAAACATTAAAGAGATAGAGGTGCTCAAAATGGACATATTTTTTATACCCCACATTAATATGAGACATCCATGTCTTCATCACTGGAAATGACAAATGGTTGAGATTGATATCATTTAAAAGCTTACAAACAGGGGTGTCAAACTATTCAATAATTTATTGGAATTTTGGGGGGTATAACATTTGTCATTTTATAACCGTATATGTCAATTATCTAAAAACGTGTCAACTCCGATTTTTATCATATTCAGATGTTGTAGCTTAGACCCTACTTTACTTAATCTGAGGTTTTTGTGTTGTGCCCACCATCGGTGGAGACACAACATACTCTTGAATACAGGGTGGGTGTCATGTTTTGGCTGATAAATTTACTAAAATGGGAATAAAATTGAAATTTTAACCTTCAAATGGTACCAAAGAGATGGTCGAAAGTCCACACACTAGAGAATGTTGACTTTAAATTAAAATCAAATCAAATTTTATTTGTCACATATGCCGAATACAACAGTGAAATGTTTACTTACAAGCCCTTAACGAACAATGCAGTTTAAAGAAAAATACAATAAATAAATAAATTTAAAGTAACAAATAATTAAAGAGCAGCAGTAAAATAACAATAGCGAGGCTATATACAGGGGGTACCGGTACAGAGTCAATGTGCGGGGGCACCGGTTAGTTGAGGTAATTGAGGTATTAAAGTGACTATGCAGCAGCGTAAAAGGAAGGTGGGTGGGGGGGGGGAAGAGAACAGAGAGAACAGTCTATAACTAGGGTTGCTGGAGTCTTATTTTTTTTTATTTTTTTTAAATGTAACCCCTTTTTCTCCCCAATTTCGTGGTATCCAATTGGTAGTTACAGTCTTGTCTCATCGCTGCAACTCCCGTACGGACTCGGGAGAGGCGAAGGTTGAGAGCTGTGCGTCCTCTGAAACACAACCCAACCAAGCAGCACTGCTTCTTGACACAATGCCTACTTAGCCTGGAAGCCAGCCGCACCAATGTGTCGGAGGAAACACCGTACATCTGGCGACCGTGTCAGCGTGTACTTCGCCCGGTCCGCCACAGGAGTCGCTAGTGCGCGATGGGACAAGGACATCCCTGCCGGCCAAACTCTCCCCTAACCCGGACAGCGCTAGGCCAATTGTGCGAAACTTTTGAGGATCTAAGGACCCATGCCAAATCTTTTCAGTCTCCTGAGGAGGAATAGGCTTTGTCATGCCCTCTTCACAACTGTCTTGGTGTGCTTGGACCATGATAGTTTGTTGGTGATGTGGACGCCAAGGAACTTGAAGCTCTCAACCTGCTCCACTACAGCCCAGTCGATGAGAATGGGGGCGTGCTCGGTCCTCCTATTCTTGTAGTCCACAATCATCTCCTTTGTCTTGAATGGGAATATCTGTTTTTTAAATGATACTGTCAATCTTCCATAGGAAACCTATTGAAATCATAGAAATATAGATAATAGAATAGATATTTAAGTTTACATTCAACAGTGGGTGGACCCGTGACCATCTTTGTGGTAGTAATTAGAAGTAAAAATGTAAATTCAATTAAAATGTCAATGGCATACCAGCTAAATTGCAGTGGTCTGAAGGGATAGTTCCATTCAATGAATTATATCTGTATGATTGAAATGACACCCACCCTGTATTCAAGAGCATGTTGTGTCTCAACTGATGGCGAGCACAACACAAGAACGTCAAATGTTCGAGTTTGAATGCATAAACTCGGATTCTTTACCCATATGTTGTAGCTTAGACCCTATTTTACATCATCTAGATTTTACGGTGATGAAGACATGGATGTCTCATAGTATGGTATGCAAAACGGGTCAACTGAGCACCTTTATCTCCTGAATGTTTTGGCATTCAGGTCCTAAAAGTCTCTTTCTGACCATGGGCAAACATGTATGATAAGTTTTGTTTAAATCAAAAGGGATGCTGTCAAAAAGTGATTGAATTCAAATGGATTTACCCTAAGAAAAATACTTTGAAGCACTACTTGAAACCTTTTACTGCAGTGGGCTAAATCAGGGTTACACAGAGTGTTCTTGGTAGTCTTAAACAAATCTACTTTGAAACCAAAGTATACACCTCACACACAGTGGTTATGAGCTTTAAAAAAAGAAGACACCTGTACCATGTCAGATATAGTTTAAATGTATTACATTTTGAGTTTGCATCCCAATATTACACTTTATATGCATCACAGTAGACTGAAAAATAACAAAACCGTTTGACATAGAAACATTGGATTTTCAGTGTTTAAAAATAATAATGTTGATTACTTAACTATTTCAAAATGTTTTTACAACTTTTACTTTTACTCCACTAACATTCCTAAAGAAAATATGTGCTTTTTACTCCCATACATTTTCCCTGACACCCAAAGGTATTTGTTACATTTTGGATGCGGAGCAGGAAAGCGATGGAGCGATTACAGAGCGATTACAGAGCGATTACAGAGCGATTACAGAGCGATATCAGTGACAACAGAAACTGTATTTGAATTCAAAACTTTTTTATTTGCATTAAGATATTGAATTTAAATGCAATATTTTTACATTTGTAATGCACAAATGTAATCATTGAACTAATAACTTGAACATGTATTTCATGATTTGAAAAATATTTGAATGAATATTGCATTCAGTTTTAAAATTCTATTACAATTTAATTGAATATTCTAATTCAATATTTATATATTCTGTTTCAATGTGGTGGATATTGCATTCATTGTCTGCGTATCAAGTTTACAAACTATCATTTCAAGTTTACCATAGTTTCACATATTCAACATCTCAGATGCATTTAGATTCAGTTTTCAAATTCAGTTCACTTTCACATATACTTGAGTCATTTTCTATTAAGGAATCTTTACTTTTACTCAAGTATGACAGTACGGGCAAAGAGAAGGTGACAAAACCACTATCATCTCTGTAGCGAGGAACTATAGGCTAGTAAGGCTAAAGATGAGAAAGGCACAACATTGACAGATGTGGGCGGCATGTGTTTTCCCATACATATTTATAGGTCAGTGTCAGCGGGTTCGAAGGGCACAAAAACATGACAGGGAGTTTTCTCATGGTTTCATACACCAGCTGGCAGCCACTGTGACTCAATCTGACTTTACATACATAGGGTATGGGAATAGCCATAAGGTATGGGAATAGCCATAGGATATGGAAATGCAGATGCGTGAAGTTGAACACTGTTGATTTCATAAACAGGACTGAAAGTAACTTTTAGAAAGTGGAGAGAAAGCGAAAGAGAGAGAGAGTGAAAGAGAGAGAGAGAGTGAAAGAGAGAAAGAGGAAGAGAAGAAGATGAAGAAGAAAGAGAAAGAGAGAAAGAGAGAGAGAGAGAGAGAGAGAAAGAGAGAAGAGAGAAGAGAGAAGAGAAGTGAAAGAGAAAAGAGAGAGAGTGAAAGAGAGAGAGAGAGTGAAAGAGAGGAAAGAAGAAGAGAAAGAGAAAGAGAAGTGAAAGAGAGAAAAAAAGAGAGGGAGAGAGTGAAAGAGAAAGAAGAGAGAGAGGAGAGGAAAGTAAAAAGAGAGAGAGAGAGAGTGAAAGAGAGAGAGTAAAGAGAAGAGAAGTGAAAGAAGAGAGAGTAAGAGAGAGAGAGTAAAGAGAGAGAAGAGAGAGAAAGAAGAGAGAGAGTAAAGAAGAGAGGAGAGATGAAAAAAGAAGAAAGAGAGAGAGAGAAGAGAAAAGAAAGAGAGAGAGTGAAAAGAGAAGAAGAGGAAGAGAAAGAGAGTGAGGAGAAAGGGAAGGAAGAGAGAGAGAAGAGAAGAGGAGGAGAGAAAGAGAGAGAGAGAGAGAGAGAGAGAGAGAGAGAGAGAAGAGAGAAGAGAAAGAGAGAGAGGAGAAAGAAGAGAAAGAGGAGGAGGAGAGAGAGAGAGAAGAGAAGAGAGTGAGAGAGAGAGAGTGAAGAGAGAAAGAGAGAGGAGAGAAGGTTTGCTGTAGAATTTCTATGTCCTGTTCTTGGTTTCATGCTCCATGGCACATCCTCAATCAACCTGTGCTTTCCTTGAACCACAACACAGATGGTTTAGGTGCTTAACCAATGCAGCACAATTCTCACAATTCTCAGACAAGGCCTCAATCATGTTTGCCTCTTAGTCTGCAGAAGTGCAGGCACTGCTGTTGTTGAAAGCAGAAACCTTCTGGCATCCATCTTAATTATGTTCTGTTCAGTTTCTGTTCAGTTTTAGATGACTTATCATTTTCTGTTCAGTTTTAGATAACTTATCAGTTTCTGTTCAGTTTTAGATGACTTATCAGTTCTGTTCAGTTTTTAATGACTTATCAGTTTCTGTTCAGTTTTGATGACTTATCAGTTTCTGTTCAGTTTTAGATTACTTATCAGTTTCTGTTCAGTTTTAGATACTTATCAGTTTCTGTTCAGTTTTAGATGACTTATCAGTTCTGTTCATTTATAAACTTATATTCTGTTCATTTTTAACTTATTCAGTTTCGTGTTTCAGTTTTAGATGACTTATCAGTTTTGTTCAGTTTTAGATGACTTATCAGTTTCTGTTCAGGTTTAGATAACTTATCAGTTTCTGTTCAGTTTAGATAACTTATCAGTTTCGGTTCAGTTTAGATGACTTATCAGTTTCTGTTCAGTTTTAGATGACTTATCAGTTTCTGTTCAGTTTTAGATGACTTATCAGTTTCTGTTCAGTTTTAGATAATTGATTTCAATCTGTATAGCATCGAAGATGTGTTTGGCTCAATATTGGTATATACCAGCGGTCACATTCCTGGTCAGGGAGAGCTTAAGGGTGTGCATGTTTTTGTTTCTGCCCAGCACTAACACACCTGATTAGTGTTTTACTAGTGAACTGCTCATCAACAATCAGGTGTGTTAGAGGTGGGCTGGAAGAACGATCGTTTGACAGTAATTATTATGCAGGGAAGAGTTTGACTGCCTATTTTTGGGCTTAATAAGATATGCTTTCATATACTGTAAATCGCATTGATATTTGAGAAACGAACCAGAAATGAAAAGAGGAACACACTGGGAATAGAACCTCAGCTGTACGGTGACTATATTAACTTATTGAAACAAGTCCTGCTGAGATTGAAACAAGTCCTGCTGAGATTGAAACAAGTCCTGCTGAGATTGAAACAAATCCTGCTGAGATTGAGGCTGTCCTATTATGGACATCGTACAGAGAGAGAAAGGTAAGAATCTAAAGTCATTCTGACGGAGACGGGAAGTAAATTCTCACCCTGACCTCTGTACTTTCTGCCGGTCAACAAGTTGTTTCACGCCAAAGTGTATCTGGGAAGTCAAGTGTCTTCATGTTGGTGCGTCACAAGTCTTTGAAAGTGCGTAAATCAGAGAGATAAATGGAGAGGGGGAGGGAGAGAGACAAGGATTTCTTCATGGTTTCGGGATATTTTCTGGCATACATATTAGCACCGGACATAGCTGAAACAAAGAGCTACTTGAAGGGTGACATTGTTAGCTACATGTTGACTTTTTCTAACTCAGCCATTGAGTGTCTCCTGTCACTGGTAGCAGCCACTGGTATGTCAATCATTTCTAACCAGGGCCCTTATTCATAAAGCTTATCAGAGTAGAAGTGCTGACAGGATCAGGTTCTCTATCTATGTAATCTTATTCATTATCTGAAAGGCGAAACTGATCCTAGATCAGCACTCCTGCTCTGCTTTCTGAATACGGGTCCAGAGCTACAGTATAGGATTTAAAATGTTACATAAGCATAAGGACACTGTTGTTTGGCCTTTCCTTGAGGCTACAGGTAAAAACCCACATAACCTGATAATGTCAAGTACTGGACATTGTGCTTTGTCACTGATACCAGTGCAGATGAAAGTCGTGCTATTTTACATCAATCAATGGCTTTGACATAATTTTTATGTATTGTATTTTTTATTAAATGTTTTATTTTTATTTTACCTTTATTTAACTAGGCAAGTCAGTTAAGAACAAATTCTTATTTACAATGACGGCCTAGGAACAGTGGGTTAACTGCCTTGTTCAGGAGCAGAACGACAGATTGTTACCTTGTCAGCTCAAGGAGTCAATCTAGCAACCTTTTGGTTACTGGCCCAACGCTCTACCACTAGGCTACCTGCCGCCTGTATAGGAAAATGTGTATTGTCAGTGTAGTGTATACTGTAGGTGTTTTTATAGGACCAGACATGGGAGTCTGTTATTGTATTTAAGCCATAGAAATTACAAGTACAATGCACCCCAAATCCCTAGTCTACCCCATTATATATCCCTATTTTCTTGATTTTGACCTGCAGTTCAAAGAAATAACCTTACAAGAAATAACAGGACAGGTGAAAGCACATTTCCCCGTTTCTGCTTTCAGTCACCCTGTGTATTATTACATTAGAGCAAATGAACAAGAGAACTGTTGATGACCAATCTAGCTGTGAACAACTTTGGTGCTCTGAGCTTCTGCTCTGTCAGCAGCATCATGGGAATTTCCCCTGCACTGTCAGTGTAACTACGTGGGTGGCTCCTCCCCCATAAACTAGCCCTGGTTTATTTTCGAAATATATGAATGGTATTTAGATGTAGGTCAGCGGAGGCTTCTGAGGGGAGGACTGCTCATAATAATGGCTGGAATGGAGTCAATGGAATGGTATCAACCACATGGAAACCACGTGTTTGATACCATTCCATTGACTCCATTCCAGACATTATTATGAGCCATCCTCCACTCAGCAGCCTCCATTGATGGAGGTAGGCAAACAGTGGAACAAGGCAGTTCAGTGAACCATGACTGAACCATGACAGTTAAGTCATCCCTCACAAAAAGAGAAATGTGTGGAAGTGAAATATTTGCCTGGAAATAGGCCCTTTTAGAAAGCTTGATAACTGTGTGCCTTGTCACTGCAAGTTTAAATGAGCGATGGAAAATGCTTAGAAGTCTAAGCATGGGTCACTAGTGCTATTCTAAACATTCTGAGACTTTGAATAGCTGTTATTTTTTCTGTTTATTTGTTTTACTATTACACATGGGAAATGAGAGGAGAGTTCTTCATTTGAATTAGTTCCACGTTTCTGAGTTAGATCAAAGTTAGAGTGGGCAATACGCTAATATTAAACTATCAAAGGGAAACCTATTTTGATGCATAGCATGATCTTGATTGAAGATTCTAACAAATTGCAGGCAGCCTGTAATAGATTGTGGAGATGGATATGAGCAAATGTAATTTAATAACCACAAAACAGAAGTAGTGATAAGAAGTGCATAAAAATACAAGTGAATGAATCATTTAGATTCTTACCTCAGTGCTACGCCTTACTCTCCAATTTACAAAGCTCTGAAAGAAACACATACACACATATACATATATATATACACTGCTCAAAAAAATAAAGGGAACACTTAAACAACACAATGTAACTCCAAGTCAATCACACTTCTGTGAAATCAAACTGTCCACTTAGGAAGCAACACTGATTGACAATAAATTTCACATGCTGTTGTGCAAATGGAATAGACAAAAGGTGGAAATTATTAGGCATTAGCAAGACACCCCCAAAAAAGGAGTGATTTCTGCAGTGGTGACCACAGACAATCTTCTCATTCCTATGCTTCCTGGCTGATGTTATTGGTCACTTTGAATGCTGGGGGGTGCTCTCACTTCTAGTGGTGCATGAGACGGAGTCTACAACCCACAAAGATGGCGTCAGGTAGTGCAGTTCATCCAGGATGGCACATCAATGCGAGCTGTGGCAAAAGGTTTGCTGTGTCTGTCAGCGTAGTGTCCAGTAGCATGGAGGCGCTACCAGAGAGCAGGCCAGTACATCAGGAGACGTGGGAGGCGGCCGTAGGAGGGCAACAACCCAGCAGCAGGACCGCTACCTCCGCCTTTGTGCAAGGAGGTGCACTGCCAGAGCCCTGCCAATGACCTACCCAGCAGGCCACAAATGTGCATGTGTCAGCATATGGTCTCACAAGGGGTCTGAGGATCTCATCTCGGTACCTAATTGGCAGTCAGGCTACCTCTGGCGAGCACATGGAGGGGCTGTGCCGGCCCCACAAAAAATGCACCCACCACACCATGACTGACCCACCGCCAAACCGGTCATGCTGGAGGATGTTGCAGGCAGCAGAACATTCTCCACGGCGTCTCCAGACTCTGTCACGTCTGTCACATGTGCTCATGTGCTCAGTGTGAACCTGCTTTCATCTGTGAAGAGCACAGGGCGCCAGTGGCGAATTTTGCCAATCTTGGTGTTCTCTGGCAAATGCAAACGTCCTGCACGGGCGTGAGGGCTGCTGTAGCACAACCCCCACCTGTGGACGTCGGGCCCTCATACCACCCTCATGGAGTCTGTTTCTGACCGTTTGAGCAGACACATGCACATTTGTGGCTGCTGGAGGTCATTTGCAGGGCTCTGGCAGTGCACCTCCTTGCACAAAGGCGGAGGTAGCGGTCCTGCTGCTGGGTTGTTGCCCTCCTACGGCTCCTCTCACGTCTCCTGATGTACTGGCCTGTCTCCTGGTAGCGCCTCCATGCTTGGACACTACGCTGACAGACACAGCAAACCTTTTTGCCACAGCTCGCATTGATGTGCCATCCTGGATGAACTGCACTACCTGAGCCACTTGTGTGGGTTTGTAGACTCCGTCTCATGCTACCACTAGAGTGAGAGCACCGCAGCATTCAAAAGTGACCAAAACTCAGCCAGGAAGCATAGGATGAGAAGTTGTCTGTGGTCACACCTGCAGAATCACTCCTTTTTTGGGGGTGTCTGCTAATTGCCTATAATTTCCACCTTTTGTCTATTCCATTTGCACAACAGCATGTGAAATTTATTGTCAATCAGTGTTCTTCCTAAGTGGACAGTTGGATTTCATAGAAGTGTGATTGACTTGGAGTTACATTGTGTTGTTTAAGTGTTCCTTTATTTTTTTGAGCAGTGTATATATATAACACACTACCGTTCAAAAGTTTGGGGTCACTTAGAATGTCCTTGTTTTTGAAAGAAAAGCAACTTCTGTTTCCATTAAAATCAGAAATACGGTGTAGACATCATTAATGTGTAAATGACTATTATAGCTGGAAACGGCTGATTTTTAATGGAATATCTACATAGGCATACAGAGGCCCATTATCAGCAACCATCACTCCTGTGTTCCAATGACACGTTGTGTTAGCTAATCCAAGTTTATTATTTTAAAAGGCTAATTGATCATTAGAAAAACTTTAGTAATTATGTTAGCACACGCTGAAAACTGTTGTTCTGATTAATGAAGGAATAAAACTGGCCTTCTTTAGACAAGTTGAGTATCTGGAGCATCAGCATTTGTGGGTTCGATTACAGGCTCAAAATGGCCAGAAACAAAGAACATTCTTCTGAAACTCGTCAGTATATTCTTGTTCTGAGAAATGAAGGCTATTCCATGTGAGAAATTGCCAAAAAACTGAAGATCTCGTACAACGCTGTGCACTACTCCCTTCACAGAACAGCACAAACTGGCTCTAACCAGAATAGAAAGAGGAGTGGGAGGCCACGGTGAACCACTGAGCTAGAGGACAAGTACATTAGAGTGTCTAGTTTGAGAAACAGACGCCTCACAAGTCCTCAACTGGCAGCATCATTAAATAGTACCCCGCAAAACACCAGTCTCAACGTCAACAGTGAAGAGGCGACTCCGGGATGCTGCCCTTCTAGTCAGAGTTGCAAAGAAAAAGCCATATCTCAGATTGGTCAATAACAAGAAAAGATTAAGATGGGCAAAAGAACACAGACACTGGACAGAGGAACTCTGCCTCGACGGCCAGCATCCCGGAGTCTGTAATCGAAAACACAAATGCTGATCCTCCAGATACTCAACTAGTCTAAAGGCCAGTTTTATTTCTTCTTTAAATCAGCATAACAGTTTTCAGCTGTGCTAACATAATTGCAAAAGGGTTTTCTCATGATCAATTAGCCTTTTAAAATTATAAACTTGGATTAGGTAACACAACGTGCCATTGGAACACAGGAGTGATGGTTTGCTGATAATGGGCCTCAGTACGCCTATGTAGATATTCCATTAAAAAATCTGCTGTTTCCAGCTACAATAGTCATTTACAACATTAACRATGTCTACACTGTATTTCTGATCAATTTGATGTTATTTTAATGGACAAAAAAATAGCTTTTCTTTCAAAAACAAGGACATTTCTAAGTAGAACTATAGAACAAATGAACTTGGACCACCAGAGAAACAAAATATTTTCACTGGTGGTTCAAGTCCACTTGTTCTATAGTGAGGTTAGATGATGTACCAAAACCACAAACCTTTCTCTTGAGGGAGATGGACAAATCTGTCCATATTTTTACAAGCTGTTTGGGTCTGAAACACCTTCACCACTTTATTATCCAATAAGGCACTGTCACGAGCTGGTAAAAAGAAAATACACGATTTTCATTGAGCACCACTTACAGTGCAAACATGCAAATATCGTTTGCATCTCTAAGCACATTAACCCTTTGGGCAGCTATACGATGTCCTTGTTATACAATTTAAAACACATAAAATGTAATATGTACATTGTATGCATGTAATAATTAATTAAACAGCAATGTGATGTATTAATAATAGTATGTATCTCAATTCTTAGATTTTCTCAGCTTTGCTTCAATTCCTGGTATTCCATCACAGTATGGAATCATTGATGACTCCTGGGCTGACCGTAAAGCATGAATCTGTTGAGGGTGTCGTGTGTCTCTAGTGGTTCCAAGTGACGCTCTATCTCCTGGAGCAGGATACACTGGGTGCAGTTCAGCCACTCTCCACTCCACACTAGAGTTTGCAGCTCAGGCCTGCCTGTGTCAAACCAACAGGGAATTCATTATTCAATGGGCTAACATAGTTTTGCTCAAGTTTTGTTCACACATACAGTGAGCTCCAAAAGTATTGGGACAGTGACACTATTTGTTGTTGTTTTGGATCTGTATAAAGTGCAGACTGTCAGCTTTAATTTGAGGGTATTTTGATCCATATCGGGTGAACCGTTTAGAAATTACAACACATTTTGTACATAGTCCACCCATTTTGGGTGACCAAAAGTATTGGGACATATTCACTTATCTGTAAAAAGTAAAATATTTGGTCCCACATTCATAGCACGCAATGACTATATCAAGCCTGTGACGCTACACATTTGTTTTATGCATTTGCTGTTTGTGTTGGATGTGTTTCAGATAATTTTGTGCCAAATTTAAATGAATGGTAAATAATGTAGTGTCATTTTGGAGTCACTTTTATTGTAAATAAGAATAGAATATGTTGCCAAACATTTCTGCATTAATGTGAATGCTACCATGATTACGGATAATGAGTGAGAAAGTTAGAGGCTTAACTATCATACCCCCCAAAAAATGCTAACCTCCCCTGATATTGTAATGGTGAGCAGTTAGCATGTCTTGGGGTTATGATATTTGTGTGTCTATAACTTTGGGACCAAATTCTAAACTTTTGGACTACTTTAATTACACATAAGTGAATTTGTCCCAATAGCCTTGGTCCCCTAAAATGGGGGTACTATGTACAAAAAGTGCTGTAATTTCTAAACGGTTCACCCGATATGGATCAAAATACCCTCAAATTTAAGCTGACAGTCTGCACTTTAACTTCATAGTCATTGTATCATTTCAAATCCAAAGGGCTGGAGTACAGAGCCCCCCCAAAAAAATGTCACTGTCCCAATACTTTTTCAATGGGTCAATATACTCATTGGCCCATTGAAAGTCTGAGTTAAGAGAACAAAACTCAAATTAAAAGTTGCTCCTAAGTTAGTGGGAGTGGATGTAAGTTACCTTCTGATGTCAAATCATCTTTGCCAGACTGAATAGTATAGGTCCAGTTTTTCATAATGCAATGAACACCCCTAAAATGGAATAAAATATGTGCATTCACACAGACAGCTTCTACTGTAATTTTGTAAACAACACTGACATTCTCCTATACTTTAAAATTGTTAGTCAGTGTAGAATAGTCCACAAACATTGCAACACCATATAGGGTGTAATTAAGCCTGTTGAACTGTGTACAACTGGGTCAAATTTGGGTCAGAAACAGACCAAGGATATGTTCAAAATAATCTCTCTCTTCTTCCGTTTCTCAATACTGTTATAAGAAACTCCCTCTAGCCCATGCATATCCAAATCCAATGCTTTTACATTTCTGGGGAGGAGTGAACAAGTGCACACTTCAGGAAGAAGGAAAGATTATTGGGACATACCCCAAGTGGGCTTCTCTGCCAGTATGATTGTGTCAGCTATCCCTGGTCTCTTACACGCGCATGGCTCCGCTCAACAGTAGTGTATTTTTAAAGGTCTCATTCAGGTGAAACACAGTGCTGTCCATCTGTCTGAACATCTGCACATCCGACTCCTTCACACCAGCCGCTGCAATGAAGTACCATTGCCAAGATACTGAGAGAGAGAGAGAAGAGAGAGAGAGAGGAGAGAGAGAGAGAGAGAGAGAGACGAGAGACAGAGAGACAGGAGAGACAGAGAGAGACAGAGAGAGAGAGAGAGACAGAGAGAGAGAGAGAGAGAGAGAGAGAGAGGGAGAGAGAGAGCGAGAGAGAGAGAGAGAGAGAGAGAGAGAGAGAGAGAGAGAGAGAGAGAGAGAGAGAGAGAAAGATTTGTGAAAGGAGGAAAAGAGAGGGGGAGAATTAAATAAAAGGAGACATCTATTTTAAGACATTACTGACAAAAAAACGACCACCACTGTTAGAAAACAGTGGGTGGGGAAAGCGTAAGATGACAAGTGAAAGGCCAATGTGAAATAATCTGAAACTGAAACTGTGAAACCATTTGTTGAGGTGCTGTCCATATCCAGCCATTACGGAAAAACCACATGAATGTCGATTTTCTGTAAGGTACAACCATATACTGTATGCTGTAGGACTCTAATTACACCATTCTGTCAAACCAAATCACATATGGTGGGAAGTCTGTACAGCAAACTGCATTGTGTATGTTGTTTGTGGGGCTCACTTGTAAAAGTGACTCCCTGTATGTTTTAACTCAATGTTGACTCCCTGTATAAATACAGTTGAAATAAAATAAATAAAAAGGTTCATTATGGGTCACACATATTTTTTGTAAATATATTAAAAGACCAAAACGCAATAATAATTTGAGAATCATCATGAAGGGCTCATGATGTTTGATATATCATCGCTTGTGCATAATAACCTAATTGACAGGTCATAATAGTGGTAAAAACACAGATATTACATCTGCATATCTGTCTTACCTGTTGGGTATTGAGGCTGCTTGTAGATAGGAGGACTGGTTGGGAGCAGGGGGAGAAGAGCTGACCCAACCACCCATTCACAAAGAGCAAGAACGAATACACTTCCTTGGCCTCTAACATGCCTGAACCGCCTCAATCAACTTGTGGCCTAAAAGAAACCTGGCAATTGATCTCTCTTTCTGGGCTTGATATTTCTGTGTCCGGATTGAGCTTCAAACATTTTAGGATTGTGGTAATCATTAACCACTTGTTTGTTAGCACAACTTTCCACCATCCCACATAGTCCAAAGGCCCACATACCAAAAGGTGTTGTTCCATGGTCCATGAAGAGGGACCGAAATATGTCAACATTATTGCCTATAAGTCTTTTTGTGTGGGTGGCCTTTAAAGTAAGAAGTGTTTGAGCATTTACCCAATTTTAGGAAATAGGCCTGCTTCTACACCCCCTATTATCCTCACCATCCATCAGCCCCCATGTTGGTGGATGGGTTTCAATATGACTGTCATTTCTGCAGACTACACTGGTAATGCACATCCCACAGGTTATTGAGGTTATCATGTTTTGTAAGACAGTATCACAGTGCAGAGTATCTACCAAGCGGTGTCAACGTAATTAATTATCCCTGTGGTATGCATTAGGGCCAGGAGTGTTCCTGAATATGTGAGCCTGAATAGGAAAAACCCCTGGCACACTACCATACACATACTCAACTTTTTGAGTGTTTCATACAGTAGGTAGACCTCAATAGGATGTCCTTATATTCTGATTTGTGAACAACTTGTGCATATTCATTTGACTCGTGTCTGGAAGATAACGTTTTGATGAGAACAAAGAGAACATTGCTTCCATTTGCTGCAGTCGGATCAACTTTTCAGAGGTTCTTTGTCTCTTCATGGAACATACTAACAATACTAACAATGTCACACTGATAAAGTTCCAAATGTAATGCTGAAAAGCACATCTGATCATTAGATGATTTTTATAATGTAACTACCCACTGGGCACAAACTGGTTGAATCAACGTTGTTTCAACGTAATTTGTCAATGCATCGTGCCGTGGAATCTGTGTGGAAAATACATTGGATTTGAAAAAAGTCATCAACGTCAACGGTTGTTTTGAGGGTGAAATTTCAACCACCGGATGATGTTATCATGGTCACTGTAGTGTTATGCTTTATGTGAAGAATCTGGAGGTGAATGTCACTTTGGTTGACTTTAACGAAACAATAAGTAACATAACACAGGAGACGGTCTTCACTGGACTTGWTACGACGGACGCACGCGGACCTTACTTGCGCAATCACCTTTTATATGACGTCATGAATATACCTGTGCCATGCGTTATAATAAAATAGTTCCAATACAACACATCACCCTTTCTTCTTCTTTTAAGACATGTGTTTCTAAAATGTCAAAACATCACATACTATTTATAGTTCATCACTCTGTAATACACTTGTCTCAACATATGAATTCATAAACAAACTTTTCTGTCTTTAAAGTTCAACAACTCGTGAAACATCAACTCATTTTCTGTCTTTAACATTCGTTAAAACAGTCGTTGTTTCTTCAACACTAACTATATTCTACTCTAAGGTGAGTTGGGTGGACTGCCAGTCACCTTCATAGCTGCAGTGGGGTTCTTCTGTCGCATAATGCCGGCTGTGTGTTAATTACTGCACATACTCTCCGTATCTGTCTGGTGGTTTGACAACTGTACCACGAGAAGTCATGTGTACCGGAGTCTGTGGTTCTGTGAAAGGAGGTGGGTCGGCATCTGGAATAGGTAAGTGCAACTCCGTGTCAAACTCTGGGTGTTCCTCTCCACCCTTTTGACAAGTCTCTGAAGCACTGTGGAAGGGTTTCAGGTGGTGTGGATTCCTGTGCAGCACTCCCGTATCTGTCTGGACCAAGTATGACCTGGGTGTGTCACATCGTTGAAGCACTGAAGCCGTCTTTGTCCAGCCTTGTTCGTCGCCCAGCTTCAAGTCGACGTTCACTCCGTGCTGGAGTTCTGGAAGGGGTTCTGATTTTATACCTGTTATACTTTGGCCATCCTGTTGTCACATAGTGTTTCACCATCTGCAGCTCTGCATCTTGTTGTGTCTGCTTCTTGACGACATCAAGCTTGGTGGGTGAGATAAGCCGTGGTGTATGAACTGCATCCTCATAGGCCTCAATTTCACTGGCCAGCTCTGCAATATCTCCTGTAACAACTGCCTGGGGATGTCTGGAAAGGGTGTATGTTATAACAAGCAGTTTCCCCGGCACATACTTGGCTGTAGGGTTATAACGCATCATGCGCATCAACAGTCTCTGACACCTCAAAGGCACTAAGTCAAKGTCTTTACAGTTTATTAAGAGGTTTGTGATCACTCTGCAGTGTGAATGTATCTAGGCCATACAGATATCTGGTAAACTTCTCACATGCCCAGACTGCTGTGAGAAACTCCTTTTCTATCTGTGCATGGCGCTTCTCTGCATCTGTGAGAGTCCTGGAGCAATAAGCTACTGGCTTTAACTGTCCACCTTGTTTCTGTAGTAGGACCCGCCTAACCCATAACTACTGACTATCGTAGGCTTTGTCATATCATAGTCAGGATCGAGGGAAAGATGAACGGAGCAAAGTACAGAGAGATTCTTGATGAAAACCTGCTCCAGAGTGCTCAGGACCTCAGAGTGGGGAAAAGGTTCACCTTCCAACAGGACAATGACCCTAAGCACACAGCAAAGACAATGCAGGAGTGGCTTAGGGACAAGTCTCTGAATGTCCTTGAGTGGCCCAGCCAGAGCCCGGACTTGAACCCGATTGAACATCTCTGGAGAGAGATGAAAATAGCTGTGTAGCGACGCTCCCTATCTAACCTGACAGAGCTTGAGAGGATCTGCAGAGAATGGGAGAAACTGCCCAAATACAGGTGTGACAAGCTTGTAGCGTCATACCCTACAAGACTCAAGGCTGTAATCACTACCAAAGTGCTTCAACAAAGTACTGAGTAAAGGGTCTGAATACTTAAATGTGATATTTCAGTTTTTTATTTTTTATAAATTAGCAAAAATGTCAAAAAAATCGTTTTTGCTTCGTCATTGTGGGGTATTGTGTGTAGATTGGCTTTTTTCATCATCGATTTAATCACTTTTAGAATAAGGCAACAAAATTTGGAAAAGTCAAGGGGTTTGAATACTTTCCGAATGCACTGTATGTTAGATGCACGTCTCCATATAGGTTAAAGAACGGGATTAAGCCAGTGGCTCAAATGGAACTATCCAACCAGTAGATACATCTCCTTTATATGTTGATATTTGGTTGCGTTGTCAACCAAACACAATTCAATATTGCTTTTGTAATATGGTAAATCTACAGTAAATCTTACAAACTAATGTAACATTCAACCTTAAAATGAGTAACATCCATGGCCACATTTAGGTTACTGTAACTATACATGTCTTCTTATGTAGGTTAATCATATAAGGCGTTCATGTTCAAGATAGCATGCATAAATAGCATTCACAATTGCTGTACTAATCAGCGTAACATCTCGAACGGAATTGATCACTTGCCCCATGTCTTTATAATGTAATCTAAACTGCAATCCAGGTCATTTGGTTCTGCTATTAGACGAAGCACAGTGATAACACAATCTGTTGTATAAATAAACAACATTTCTGACATTGTCTTCCCATTTGAACTTTGCTGTGCTTTTAAAACCTGTTAGATGGTTAGGGGTCCTGCATGGTTCTGGTACCTACCGACATTTTCGCTTATAAATCGTTCTGTGGATACCGTAGATATAAATGGCTTGCATTGAGCGACAGCCCTGGTTCCCACGGACACAGTGGTATTTCTGAGCCTGTGTGGCGTAGGATGTGATATCTGAAACCACCTACCATTTCATTCGCTTTTCGGACTGTCCATCAACTCCTAGCTGAACACCACATCACAGCAACCGAGCCACAGACAAAGCACAGTTGCCTGCAACAGAGTTGCCTGCAACAGAGTACAGAGTTGCCTGCAACAGAGTTGCCTGCAACAGAGTTGCGAGTTGCCTGCAACAAGTTGCCTGCAACAAGTTGCCTGCAACAAGTTGCCTGCAACAAGTTGCCTGCAACAAGTTGCCTGCAACAAGTTGCCTGCAACAAGTTGCCTGCAACAGAGTTGCCTGCAACAGTTACATGCAACCAACATCCTAGCGCAGCAGGAGACAGCGATTTCATCATGGTAGCACATTGAGAGATCGATTTATAGCCATTAATGTAAAATAATTCATATATTTTGAACAAAAAAACAACACTTTTCTGTCATAAATAATGTGTTATGTAAGGCTAGTTCCTAACGAGTTCAGGAAGTCAAGCAAAAGCTCTGTGAGACGTTCACAGTGGTGGGGGCAGACGTTTTGATCAAGAGAGACCTTTAGAAACTTTGCACATTTTATCTAACACTAAACATACAAATATGTATTTTACAGTTATAAGGAAGGTGAAATCTTAGTCATTTTATAATTTGATTATGCTATATTTAGCATATAAGTCATTTCAAGCCTTATTCATGTTGAGTAGGAAATGCATCATAAAATATTTTTATTTTGATCATATTTGTACTGTGTACTTGAGCTTGTGTCCTCAAAAGTGACTACACCTCAGCAATTTATTTAAAAAAATACCAGAAAGGTGAGATTTTATCCTTTTTTTGATTATGCAGCATTACTAGTTATTGTTTATGGCCCACTCATGATAAATAATTACTTTTGGGGATTAAGTAGATTACATTTTTGAAAGCACAGTGATAGACATGTGGGTGACAACTAAACCAAAAATCTGACATTGTTTTCCCATTGGAATTTGGTTGTGCTCTTCGATGGTTGAAAGCATAGTGATAACACATTGGAAATTCAACTAACTTTTGGCTGTCTTTTTGAGTGGGTGAATATAGGTTGTAATCTCATTGATCAACATCTCAACCAAATATTACCCAAGTATCCACGTTGAAATGACGTGGTGTGCCCAGTGGGTAGGCTAAATGCTTAAATAATGATGTCCATATCATTCTCCACATACAACACCCGTTCTGCCAGTCACATTCTGTTAAAGGTACCCAAAGCACACACATCCCTGTATCGCTCCTCTTTTCAGTTCGCTGCAGATAGCGACTGGAACAAGCTGCAACAAACACTCAAACTGGACAGTTTTATCTCAATCTCTTCATTCAAAGACTCAATCATGGACACTCTTACTGACAGTTGTGGCTTCTTTGTATGATGTATTGTTGTCTCTACCTTCTTGACCTTTGTGCTGTTGTCTGTGCCCAATAATGTTTGTTCCATGTTTGTGTGCTGCTACCATGTTGTGTTGCTACCATGTTGTTTTCATGTTGTGTTGCTACCATGCTGTGTTGTCATGTTTTGCTGCCTTGTTATGCTGTAGTCTTAGGTCTCTCTTTATGTAGTGTTGTGTCTCTCTTGTTGTGATGTGTGTTTTTTCCTATATTTAAATTGTATTTATTATTATTATTTTTTTWAATCCCAGGCCCCTGTCCCCGCAGGAGGCCTTTTGCCTTTTGGTAGGCCGTCATTGTAAATAAGAATTTGTTCTTAACTTACTTGCCTAGTTAAATAAAGGTTAAATAAAAACATTAAAATATGATGATTGAATCATCCAAAAGTATTCACTAAAAGCTGGGAGCTCATCTTTTTCCTTGTTAGAAGAGGAAAATGACACATCTTGTAAAATTATACAACAATATCACTGGAGGCTGCTGAGGGGAGGACGGCTCATAATAATGACTGGAATGTAGCAAATGGAATGGTATCAAACACATGGAAAATATGTGTTTGATGTGTTTGATACCATTCCATTGATTCCATTCCAGCCATTACTATGAGCACGTCCTCCCCAATTAAGGTGCCACGGGCCGCCTGTGAAAAATATATTATATTCTGTTGCTCTTTGATTATGGTGTATTTGCGTGTGGGAATCAGAGTGTAAAAGGGAATATGTATCTAACGCCCCCTGCTGGACAATCTAGGGCTAGAATGTTTGCAGATCTGGTTGAGTTTGTGTGGTGGTGATCCCTTGTATTGGCCTAAAGTAATGTCATACTCAACATAGCTAAAAGAACTAACGCGTTAGTAAACTCACTACAATCATGCAGTACAGTGTACAGTCAGCAAGCAGTTACACCGGCGGGCCCCGGTGGCAATAAATTTGTAAAACCAAAATCTTACCTTGACTTGGAAGAGTTTCAGTGTTGGATAGTCATAGCCAGCTAGCTAACATAGCATCCCTCTCTGTTTGAGCTGGGTGTTTGAGTAGGCTAAACTAGCTAGCTGCATTTCTCTCTCTCTCTCTCTTGCKTCTCCTTCATTTGTGAAGAAATGAATTTGTTCAAAGCTGTTCAACTATTGTCTTTCTCTTTGAGTCAACTACTCACCACGTTTTATGCACTGCATTGCTAGCTAGCTGTAGCTAATGCTTTCAGTACTAGATTCATTCTCTGACCCTTTGATTGGGTGGACAACATGTCAGTTCATGCTGCAAGAGCTCTGATAGCTTCTGGAGACGTCCTCCAACCTGTCATGATTACTTTGTAAGTCTATGGAAGGAGGTGAGAACCATGAGCCTCTTATATTTTGTATTGAAGTCAATGTACCCAGAGGAGGACGGAAGCTAGCTGTCCTCCAGCTACACCATGGTGCTACCCTACAGAGAACTGTTGAGGCTACTGTAGACCTTCATTGCAAAACAGTATGTTTTAATCAATTATCTGGTGACGTGAATATATTTAGTATAGTTCTCTAAAAAGGATAACTATTTTTATTTTTGTGAAATTCACTGAGGAGGATGGTTAATCAATCAAATGTATTTATAAAGACCTTTTTAAATCAGCCAATGTTACAAAGTGCTATACAGAAACCCAGCCTAAAACCCCAAACAGCAAGCAATGCAGATGTAGAAGCACGGTGGCTAGGAAAAACTCCCTAGAAAGGCAGGAACCTAGGAAGAAACCTAGAGAGGAACCAGGCTCTGAGGGGTGGCCAGTCCTCTTCTGGCTGTGCCGGGTGGAGATTAAAACAGTACATGGCCAAGATGTTCAAACGTTCATAGATGACCAGCAGGGTCAAATAATAATAATCACAGTGGTTGTAGAGGGTGCAACAGGTCAGCACCTCAGGAGTAAATGTCAGTTGGGTTTTCATCGCCGATCATTCAGAGTTAGAGACAGCAAGTGCGGTAGAGAGAGAGAATCGAAACAGCAGGTCCGGGACAAGGTAGCACGTCCGGTGAACAGGTCAGGGTTCCATAGCCGCAGGCAGAACAGTTGAAACTCGAGCAGCAGCATGACCAGGTGGACTGGGGACAGCAAGGAGTCATCAGGCCAGGTAGTCCTGAGGCATGGTCCTAGGGCTCAGGTCCTCTGAGAGAAGAGAGAAAAGAGAGAAAGAGAGAGCGTTAGAGGGAGCATACTTCAATTCACACAGGACACCGGATAAGACAGGAGAAATAGTCCAGATATAACAGGCTGATCCTAGCCCCTGACATATAAACTATTGCAGCATAAATACTGGAGGCTGAGACAGGAGGGGTCGGGAGACACTGTGGCCCCGTCCGACGATACCCCCGGACAGGGCCAACCAGGCAGGATATAACCCCACCCACTTTGCTGAAGCACAGCCCATACACCACTACAGGGATATCTTCAACCACCAACTTACTACCCTGAGACAAGGCCGAGTATAACCCACGAAGATCTCACCCACGGCACGAACCCGAGGGGGGCGCCAACCCGGACAGGAAGATCACGTCAGTGACTCAACCCACTCAGTGACGCACCCCTCCAAGGGACGGCATGGAAGAGCACCAGTAAGCCAGTGACTCAGCCCCCGTAATAGGGTTAGAGGCAGAGAATCCCAGTGGAGAGAGGGGAACCGGCCAGGCAGAGACAGCAAGGGTGGTTCATCGCTCCAGTGACTTTCCGTTCACCTTCACACCCCTGGGCCAGACTACACTCAATCATAGGACCTACTGAAGAGATAAGTCTTCAATAAAGACTTAAAGGTCGAGACTGAGTCTGCATCTCTCACATGGATAGGCAGACCATTCCATAAAAATAGAGCTCTATAGGAGAAAGCCCTGCATCCAGCTGTGTGCTTAGAAATTATAGGGACAATAAGGAGGCCTGCGTCTTGTGACCGTAACGTATGTGTAGGTATGTACGGCAGGACAAAATCGTAAAGGTAGGTAGGAGCAAGACCACGTAATGCTTTGTAGGTTAGCAGTAAAACCTTGAAATCAGCCCTAGCCTTTACAGGAAGCCAGTGTAGAGAGGCTAGCACTGGAGTAATATGATCAGATTTTTTTGGTTCTAGTAAAGATTCTAAACTGAAGTTTATTTAGTGCATTATCTGGATAGCTGGAAAGTAGAACATTGCAGTAGTCTAATCTAGAAGTGACAAAAGCATGGATACATTTTTCTGCATAATTTTTGGACAGAAAGTTTCTGATTGTTGCATAGATGGAAAAAAGCTGTGCTTGAAACAGTCTTGATATGTTCGTCAAAAGAGAGATCAGGGTACAGAGTAACGCCGAGGTCCTTCACAGTTTTACTTGAGACAACTGTACAACTATCAAGATTAATTGTGAGATTCAACAGCAGATCTCTTTGTTTCTTGGGACCTAGAACAAGCATCTTTGTTTTGTCCGAGTTTAAAAGTAAAACATTTGCCGCCATCCACTTCCTTATGTTTGAAACACAGGCTTCCAGGGAGGGMAATTTTGGGGCTTCACCATGTTTCACAAAATGTACAGCTGTGTATCATCCGCATAGCAGTGAAAGTTAACATTATGTTTCCGAATGACATCACCAAGAGGTAAAATATATAGTGAAGACAATAGTGATTCTAAAACGGAACCTTGAGGAACACCGAAATGTACAGTTGATTTGTCAGAGGACAAACCATCCACAGAGACAAACTGATATCTTTGCGACAGTTAAGATCTAAACCAGGCCAGAACTTGTCCGTGTAGACCAATTTSGGTTTCCAATCTCTCCAAAAGAATGTGGTGATCGATGGTATCAAAAGCAGCACTAAGGTCTAGGAGCACAAGGACAGATGCAGAGCCTTGGTCTGACGCCATTAAAAGGTAATTTACCACCTTCACAAGTGCAGTCTCAATGCTATGATGGGGTCTAAAACCAGACTGGAGTGTTTCGTATACATTGTTTGTCTTCAGGAATGCAGTGAGTTGATGTGCAACAGCTTTTTTTTTTGAGAGAGAGGAATGGGAGATTCGATATAGGCCGATAGTTTTTTATATTCTCTGGGTCACGGTTTGGCTTTTTCAAGAGAGGCTTTATTACTGCCACTTTTAGTGAGTTTGATACACATCGGTGGATAGGGAGGAATTTATTATGTTCAACATAGGAGGGCCAAGCACAGGAAGCAGCTCTTTCAGTAGTTTAGTTGGAATAGGGTCCAGTATGCAGCTTGAAGGTTTAGAAGCCATGACTATTTTCATCAATGTGTCAAGAGATATAGTATTAAAAAACTTGAATGTCTCCCTTGATCCTAGGTCCTGGCAGTGTTGTGCAGACTCAGGACAACTGAGCTTTGGAGGAATACGCAGATTTAAAGAGGAGTCAGTCAGTACTTTGCTTTCTAATGATCATGATCTTTTCGTTAAAGAAGTTCATGAATATATCACTGCTGAAGTGAAAGCCATCCACTCTTGGGGAATGCTGCTTTTTAGTTCGCTTTGCGACAGTATCAAAAATACATTTTGGATTGTTCTTATTCTCCTCAATTAAGTTGGAGAAATAGGATGATCGAGCAGCAGTGAGGGCTCTTTGATACTGCACGGTACTGTCTTTCCATGCTAATCGGAAGACTTCCAGTTTGGTGTAGAGCCATTTCCGTTCCAATTTTCTGGAAGCTTGCTTCAGGGCTCGGGTATTTTCTGTATACCAGGGAGCTAGTTTCTTATGACACATGTTTTTTGTTTTTAGGGGTGGGACTGCATCTAGGGTATTACACAAGGTTAAATTTAGTTCCTCAGTTAGGTGGTTAATTGATTTTTGTACTCTGTCCGTCCTTGGGTAGGTGGAGGGAGTCTGGAAGGGCATCTAGGAATCTTTGGGTTGTCCGAGAATTTAAAACACGGCTTTTGATGATCCTTGGTTGGGGTCTGAGCAGATTATTTGTTGCGATTGCAAAYGTAATAAAATGGTGGTCTGATGGTCCAGGATTACGAGGAAAAACTTTAAGATCCACAATATTTATTCCACGGGACAAAACTAGGTCCATAGTATGACTGTGGCAGTGAGTAGGTCCGGAGACATGTTGGACAAAACCCACTGAGTCGATGATGGCTCCGAAAGCCTTTTAGAGTGGGTCTGTGGACTTTTCCATGTGAATATTAAAGTCCAGAAATTAGAATATTATCTGCCATGACTACAAGGTCCGATAGGAATTCAGGGAACTCAGTGAGGAACGCTGTATACGGCCCAGGAGGCCTGTAAACAGTAGCTATAAAAAGTGATTGGGTAGGCTGCATAGATTTCATGACTAGAAGCTCAAAAGACAAAAATGCAGTCTTCTTTTTTTGTAAATTGAAATTTGCTATTGTAAATGTTAGCAATACCTTCGCCTTTGCGGGATGCGCGGGGGACATGGTCACTAGTGTAACCAGGAGGAGAGGCCTCATTTAACACAGTAAATTCATCAGGCTTAAGCCATGATTCAGTCAAGCCAATCACATCAAGATTTTGATCAGTGA
This sequence comes from Salvelinus sp. IW2-2015, assembly GCF_002910315.2. NCBI lineage: Eukaryota > Metazoa > Chordata > Actinopteri > Salmoniformes > Salmonidae > Salvelinus > Salvelinus sp. IW2-2015. Next base: position 10,824,682 of record NC_036874.1, on the reverse strand, counting down.
TTAATTAGTTCATTATTTATAACTGCCTTGGAAGTGAGAGATCTAACATTAAGTAGCCCTATTTTGAGATGTGAGATATCACAATCTCTTTTAATAATGACAGGAATGGAGGTCTTTATTCCAGTGAGATTGCTAGAGCGAACACTGCCATGTTTAGTTTTTCCCAACCTAGATCGAGGCACAGACACGGTCTCAATGGGGATAGCTGAGCTGACAACACTGACTGTGCTAGTGGCAGACTCAATTAAGCTGGCAGGCTGGCTGGCTATCTCATTGTGGAGCTAGAGGAGTTAGAGCCCTGTCTATGTTCATAGATAAGATGAGAGCACCCCTCCAGCTAGGATGGAGTCAGTCACTCCTCAGCAGGCCAGGCTTGGTCCTGTTTGTGGGTTAGTCCCAGAAAGAGGGCCAATTATCAACAAATTCTATATTTTGGGAGGGGCAGAAAACAGTTTTCAACCAGCGATTGAGTTGAGGGACTCTGCTGTAGAGCTCATCAAATCAAAGTTTATTTGTTACGTGCGCAAATTAAACAGGTGTAGACCTTACAGTGAAATGCTTACTTACACCAATAGTGTGGAAAAAAAGGTATATGTGTGTGTGTGTGTGTAGGTAAGTAAAGAAATAAAACAACAGTAAAAATACATTTGAAAATAACTGTAGCAGGGCTATATACAGACATCGGTTAGTCAGGCTTATTGAGGKAGTATGTACATGTAGGTATGGTTAAAGTGACTATGCATATATGATAAACAGAGAGTAGCAGCAGCGTAAAAGAGAGGTTCCACAATACAAATAGACCGGGTAACCATTTGGTTACCTGTTCAGGAGTCTTATGGCTTGGGGGTAAATACTGTTGAGAAGCCTTTTTGTCCTAGACTTGGCACTCCGGTACCACTTGCCAAGCGGTAGTAGAGAGAACAGTCTATGACTGGGGTGGCTGGAGTCTTTGACAATTTTTAGGGCCTTCCTCTGACACCGCCTGGTGTAGAGGTCCTGGATGGCAGGCAGCTTTGCCCCAGTGATGTACTGGGCCGTACGCACTACCCTCTGAAGTGCCTTGCGGTCGGAGGCCGAGCAGTTGCCGTACCAGGCAGTGATGCAACCGGTCAGGATGCTCTCGATGTTGCAGCTGTAGAACCTTTAGAGGATCTCAGGATCCATGCCAAATCTTTAGTTTCCTGAGGGGGAATAGGCTTTGTCGTGCCCTCTTCGCGACTGTCTTGGTGTGTTTGGACCATTCTAGTTTGTTGTTGATGTGGACACCAAGGAACTTGAAGCTCTCAACCTGCTCCACTGCAGCCCCGTCGATGAGAATGGGGGTGTGCTCGGTCCTCTTTTTCCTGTAGTCCACAATCATCTCCTTAGTCTTGATCACGTTGAGGGAGAGGTTGTTATTCTGGCACCCGGCCAGGTCTCTGACCTCCCTATAGGCTGTCTTGTCGTTGATCAGGCCTACCACTGTTGTGTCGTCTGCAAACTGAATGATGGTGTTGGAGTCGTGCCTGGCCATGCAKTCGTGGGTGAACAGGGAATACAGGAGGGGACTGAGTACGCACCCCTGGGGAGCTCCAGTGTTGAGCATCAGCGTGGCAGATGTGTTGCTACCTACCCTCACCACCTGGGGGCAACCCGTCAGGAAGTCCAGGATCCAGTTGCAGAGGGAGGTGTTTAGTCCCAGGGTCCTTAGCTTAGTGATGAGCTTTAAGGGTACTATGATGTTGAACGCTGAGCTGTAGTCAATGAATAGCGTTCTCACATAAGTGTTCCTTTTGTCCAGGTGGGAAAGGGCAGTGTGGAGTGCAATAGAGATTGCATCATCTGTGGATCTGTTTGGGCGGTATGCAAATTGGAGTGGGTCTAGGGTTTCTGGGATAATGGTGTTGATGTGAGCCATTACCAGCCTTTCAAAGCACTTCATGGCTACGGACGTGAGTGCTACGGGTCTGTAGTCATTTAGGCAGGTTGCCTTTGTGTTCTTGGGCACAGGGACTATGGTGGTCTGCTTGAAACATGTTGGTATTACAGACTCAATCAGGGACATGTTGAAAATGTCAGTGAAGACACCTGCCAGTTGGTCAGCACATGCCCGGAGCACACGTCCTGGTAATCCGTCTGTTCCCACAGCCTTGTGTATGTTGACCTGTTTAAAGGTCTTACTCACATCGGCTACGGAGAGCGTGATCACACAGTCATCCGGAACAGCTGATGCTCTCATGCATGTCTCAGTGTTGCATGCCTCGAAGCGAGCATAGAAGTGATTTAGCTCATCTGGTAGGCTCGTGTCACTGGGCAGCTCGTGGCTGTGCTTCCCTTTGTAGTCTGTAATAGTTTGCAAGCCCTGCCACATCCGACGAGCGTCAGAGCCGGTGTAGTATGATTCAATCTTAGCCCTGTATTGACGCTTTGCCTGTTTGATGGTTCCTCGCAGGGCATACCGCTATTTCTTGTAAGCTTCCGGGTTAGAGTCCCGCACCTTGAAAGCGGCAGTTCTACCCTTTAGCTCAGTGCGAATGTTGCCTGTAATCCATGGCTTCTGGTTGGGGTATGTACGTACAGTCACTGTGGGGACGACGTCCTCGATGCACTTATTGATAAAGCCAGTGACTGATGTGGTGTATTCCTCAATGTCATCGGAAGAATCCCTGAACATATTCCAGTCTGTGATAGCAAAACAGTCCTGTAGTTTAGCATCTGCTTCATTCGACCACTTTTTTATAGACCGAGTCACTGGTGCTTCCTGCTTTAATTTTTGCTTGTAGGCAGGAATCAGGAGGATAGAGTTGTGGTCGGATTTACCAAATGGAGGGCGATTGAGAGCTTTGTACGCGTCTCTGTGTGTGGAGTACAGGTGATCTAGAATTTTTTTCCCTCTGGTTGCACATTTAACATGTTGATAGAAATTTGGTAGAACTGATTTAAGTTTCCCTGCATTAAAGTCTCTGGCCACTAGGAGCGCCGCCTCTGGGTGAGTGGTTTCCTGTTTGTTTATTTCCTTATTCAGCTGACTGAGTGCGGTCTTAGTGCCGGCATCTGTTTGTGGTGGTATATAAACAGTCACGAAAAGTATAGCTAAGAACTCTCTAGGCAAGTAGTGTGGCCTGCAATTTATCACAATATACTCTACTTCAGGCGAGCAAAATCTAGAGACTTCCTTAGATTTCGTGCACCAGCTGTTGTTTACAAATATGCACAGACCGCCCCCCCCCCCCCCCCCTCGAGTGTGCTGTTCTATCCTGCCCGTGCAGCATATATCCCGATAGCTGAATATCCATGTCGTCATTCAGCCACGATTCCGTGAAACATAGGATATTACAGTTTTTTATGTCCCGTTGGTAGGTATTCGTGATCGTACCTCGTCTAATTTATTGTCCAATGATTGCACGTTGGCGAGTAATATTGACGGTAACGGCAGCTTTCCTACTAAACCACATAATAGCACAATTGATTGGGTGCCCGTAAAACTGCTGCCATTTCTTCCGGCGCCATTTTGTGGATTTTCATCACCCCCCTAACTGGGAGGGGCCAAATACAATTACTCGATGCTGACACATCTTTCTGATTTACACACTGAAACCATGTTGCGTTGGTGGTCCTCCCCTTCCTCCTCTGAGGAGCCTCCACTGAACCAAAGCCAGTGCAAACAAACATACCAACACAACTAGATACACCTGGGCTGTATTCATTACATCAACGGAAACGGTTTACTGTTTAAGAACCAAATGGAAGAGGGACCTACCCGAATTTGTCCAATCAAAACTGTTTCAGTTTAGAGTAAACAGTATATATTGCAAGATATGGTGCATCATCCAGAAAAATACAACATATATTTTACATAAAATAAGTTTTCATTAAGAATGCAGATAAAGCGTTTGTATCAGAAGCAATCACTTTTGCATGGGAAAACAGATCCTAATAATTACTACACGTGCTTATTACGTCACTTTTGTTTTGAGCCGACTTCTCAATCAGACAGAGCAGGGCACCTGGCTCACGCCCCCAAATCGAATGCCTCAACATTACGCCGATGTAAAACATGCCTATACGGGCGAACGCGCGAGATTAATCGAACCTCCTCAAACCAGCACCTGCGCAGAYTCCTGGCTCCCGTCCGGTTGTTCATTGTTGTCTAATTCGGGTGGGTTGTTTGATTTCATTGGCTGTTAGCATCTGCTACAGTTCCCGCCTCCCAGACAGCGCGGAAGTGTGCCCTCCCCTGACAACTTTTTGGTGTTGTTGTCAACCAGCCACTTTGGTGCAGGTGAAAGGATACAACCCGAGGAAGACCTGAAACTTTTGAGTAGAGATGCACTGTACTCCTTTTCAGGTGTGTGGTTTCCGCCTGCCTTTCTGAATAATGTCAAATTATTTGTAAATGTAAACTAGTTTATGAGACTGAAGAGGTGGCTTTCTTCATAACTATGTAAAGCTAGATATCTAGCATTTTCCACTTAAATTCAAATCATCATAAAGTTAGCTGGCTTGCTGAATTCGCACGTGGAAACATGGCAGACAATGACCGCAATTTAGTAAATGTTGATGTCTCGGCGGATGAAGATTTAACAGACACTGGCAGCTACACAGATGATGGAGATTCGTCATCCTGGGAAGAATTTGCAGATTACGTGCGTAGTGGGCCAATCCAGCCATACTTGTTCGAACCATTGGTCGGCGATACATCGCCACCGAGGAGAAGAGATTACGACACCGACGAGTCCGAGGAAGAAGAACACGAGGAGCGGGTACCAGTCACAGACCCACCAAGGTAGTTTACCATAGTCTATCCATCTTGTTATGTTTAGGCTATATCTATGTACTGATCAATTCGCTCTCCAAGTAGACTGGATTCCATGAACCGTTACATCAGGTTGGGTTCCTGGCTAGGCTACTCGCCAAATCCAGAGGAAAAAGAAAGGGTGCATTTCAGTCCAACTCCCAAAGGGACTTCATTCATCTCTTTTCCGATTGCCCTGAGCAGCAGGGGTGTATTCATTACGTCCTGTAACGGAAACCGTTTACAGTTTAAGAACCCAACAGAAGCAAACGAATGGGACACACCATAATTTGTCCAATAGAAACTCTAGTTTTCGTTTCAAAACGTTTTGAAACAGAATATGTTTAATGAATACACCCCAGGTCTTGACCCTCGGTGTATTTTACCCTGCCGCTGCCCAGACGCCCAGGCTTTTTGTGGCACGCCCTGTTGCAGCTCTGATCTCTGGATGCACAAGGATGTTTTTAAATGTATGGTTCTGCACAGAGCTGGCTTGTGTGGCAGTGTCTATTAGATGCTCACCTGTGCTGTAGGAGCCACTGTTCAAGTCCTAATTTCAGCTCTCCCTCTAAACTAGTTCCTGGTAGTCATCCATCATATTACATACTAGAAAATACTCTAGTGGTTAGTCTCTTGATTAGAGTTTCTGTTCAATTAGTAAAATAAAAATGTAGGAAAGGAGATTAAGAAACCAGGATTATTGACATGCACACAGCAATAGACTTTTCTCCCACAAGTGTACCATGCCTATTTTGGCTTCAGCCAAAACATGCAAACTCTGACAGCATTTATTTATCAGCAGATTATATTTTTGTTTGCATAGTATATTTCTGCTTTTCAACCCCTACTTCTCTTGCAGTTATCAAACATCAAATAAGTTTCAAGAAAGGAAAAAAGGAGCACTTTTGTTTCCCGTTTATTATACTGTCACCTTCCAGTAATATGAACATGGGGTTGCTGGTTCAAGCCCCACTCAGGTTCTTCTTCCTCTCTCAATCACTACATAACTGTGAATTGATCATCCCAGCGGTCTCAGGCCTTTGTTGGAACTGGAAGCCCTGTTCACTTTGGTGGGATGCCTTTTAAAGAAAGGAAATCATGTCTCACTTTGTTAATGAGGTCTTGAACCTCTTGGCTCCCCTAATTTCCTACAGGCCTGGTTTTAACAAAAACATCCTCACCTTCCATCATCTGCTACTATAACTGCACTGGGGATATTATCTAGCTGTCTAGCAGATCCATTTAACAGATATAAGCAAAACATGTTGAACTGACTTCATGAGCACATCCCATTTGTTACTGTATGTTTGAAACGTCACAGCTGTTCTTGTAGCTAATCATATGTCACGTTACTTTAACCGCAGTTGCTATCATCATATGAGGAAATAGCTAGCTTTACATTCAACACTGAATAATCGGTGAAGAATTGGCAAATATTCTGGTGAAATCGGAAGATTTAACTTCACAGGTAGGAGCTATCAAGTAAGTTAGTAAGTAACTAGCTAGCTAACTTCATACAGCTAATGGGAACGTTAGTACAAGGCTAGCTCGCGAATTGCTTGCTAAAAGCTAACGTAGCTGTGAGCTACCTAGCTAACTTACAAGTTTCACTGTCGTTTTTTTGTCAATATTCATGTGAAATTGATTGGATCATCACTTTTGTAGAAGTTCCATTCACAATTAATATGGATTTCCATCAAGAGAACGCTGACATGAAAAGGTTTTGTTTGACCATGTTTGCTTCAAGGCGTGGATGTTAGCCAGTCAGCTAGCTAGCTAGTTTAGCTAGATAGCTATGGCAGCTTCCATGAGCGTTAACGTTAGACCACATATTATCTTTGTTTAGGCAGTAGCTAGCTAACGTTAAAGTTAGCTAGATAACGAGCCAATTTAAATTATATTAGCCACATTATACCATGGATATTGTTGAATACTCGTTTCTGATTGGCTTCAAGAGCATTTTAGACTGTACATTATTTTCATATAATGCACGGTACATCAGCATGGTAGAATTCAATGTCTATTTTCTACGTTTGAGCTGCTTTTTGATAGCAAAGTCGAATTGAAAACATTGTTGAAATCGATTTTCCTAATAGCAAGCTAGGACTGATGGCTTGGTTAGCTTAACTAGTAACTCTGTTTGTTTCGTTACCAAGGCAACTACTACAGCAATATAGTTAACTGGCTTGCTACTTCAGTGGATGTTGAACACATTTCTACCTGCAAATGAACACATTTTTAGCGGCTAACGTGTTAAAGGTGCACTATGCAGAAATCACTGTGCCATTTCCTGTTTGCAAAAATTCGAATAGTTTGCCTAATTTAAGTTTTGACAAACAGTTGAGAATCATTGTATCATTTAAACTGCTGTGAAATATATTTTTCATAACCAAACATATTGTATTTTCAGCTGTTTGAAGCTGGTGTACTAAACCGAAAGTAAAAGATGCAAAAAAATTACTTAAGAATAGAAGCATAGAACTAGCGCACATAGAACATATTTACTGCATATACTTGCTTTCAATGAGAACGACAGATCTATAACTCACATTTCTATGTGAATTTGGTTAGGTCGCAGCTTTGTTATAACCATGGTATAAAAGAGGTGATCAACTCAGGGCTCTATGCGTTCTCAGGAAAATATTGCAACTCTGTGGAAGATTATTTCCACTCCGCTAGCGTGTAGCCCCTCATTGATTATCCCTTACATAATGCTATTTATGACAGCATTGATATGATACTCTAACACACAGGGTGAACGTAACCATGGAGGAACCGGGTGCTGATATAGAGGTGACTGTCAAAACTTTGGACTCTCAGAGCCGAAGTTACACTGTAGGCGGACAGGTACGTTCTCATTTCCAATGGAGCGCTTTCACAGTAGCCTTACATGTACTGGATATAGGCCTAATCTTCACACCAGTGTCTTTTTCTCAGTTGACAGTGAAAGAATTCAAGGAGCACATTGCCACTTCAGTTGGGATTCCTGTGGACAAACAGAGGCTGATCTACCAGGGCCGAGTCCTGCAGGATGAGAGGACACTGACAGAGTACAGTGAGTAATGCTGTCTGTGGAGCGGCCTGGAATCAATACAAAACAGCCACATGCCAATAAACATGAAATTAGTCCAGACAGTTTGATCTGGAGCAGCTCACAGCTGCAGCAAAGCATCTGTCAACACAGAACAGAAATGCAGCAAACAGACATCTTTGTCTCAATCAAATTGATTTATAATGCCCTTTTTTACATCAGCCGATGTCACAAAGTGCTGTACAGAAACCCAGCCTAAAACCCCAAACCGCAAGCAATGCAATGTGGAAGCACATTGTCTAAATGTGATGTATAGAACAACTCTCTTATTCACTTATTCCATGACTTACAAGGCCAGTAATGCACAGATGTAAGCCTATTATACAACTGCACACCAACAGAACTCTTGCGTACCCATCATGTAATTGCTGTATGCTGTTTGGCTGCTATGCACATCACCTGATAGATTGATGGAGCACCAGTGTCCTCTAACATGAATAGAGATGATATTTCTTGTTCTCTATTTCCTCTGTGTCTCAGACGTCGATGGAAAAGTCATCCACCTGGTGGAGCGGGCCCCCCCTCAGCCCTCCCAGCCTGGCTCGGAGTCAGGGGTAGCGGAGGCCGGAGCGACGCCCTCCTCTACCACCTCCCAGGGAACGTCCCAAGTGCCCCCACAGGACCGCAACGCCAACAGCTATGTCATGCTGGGGACCTTCAACCTCCCGGTTAACGTCATGGACCCTCAGCAGATCCAGGTACAGCGTTTGTGTGTGTTTTGGATCAAATTTGTCTTTGTTCCATGGTTTATAATGATATCCTGAGTGCCTGGTGTGGATCAGCACTGATATCTAGCCTGTACTGTCTACTACACTCTTATTAGATGTCTGTCCAGCAAATGATGTCAGGCTTGGGAGAGAATGCAAGGAATGCCAGAGTCAGCACCAGCACCGGGGTAAGAAATCAAATATATGATTTATAACATTTATGGATTTTTATCTATCAAGTCGGAAGTTTACATACACCTTAGCCAAATGCATTTAAACTCAGTTTTTCATAATTCATGATATTTAATCATAGTAGAAATGACCTGTTTTAGGTCAGTTAGGATCACCACTTTATTTTAAGAAAGTGCAATGTCAGAATAATAGTAGAGAATGATTTATTTCAGCTTTTATTTCTTTCATCACATTCCCAGTGGGTCAAAAGTTTACATACACTCAATTAGTATTTGGTAGCATTGCTTTTAAATTGTTTAACGTCAAACATTTCAGGTAGCCTTCCACAAACTTCCCACAATAAGTTGGGTGAATTTTGGCCCATTCCTCCTGACAGAGCTGGTGTAACTGAGTCAGGTTTGTAGGCCTCCTTGCTCGCACACRCTTTTTCAGTTCTGCCCACAAATTTTCTATGGGATTGAGGTCAGGGCTTTGTGATGGCCACTCCAATACCTTGACTTTGTTGTCCTTCAGTGATTTTCCCACAACTTTGGAAGTATGCTTTGGGTCGTTGTCCATTTGGAAGACCCATTTGCGACCAAGCTTTAACTTCCTGACCGATGTCTTGATGTTGCTTCAATATATCCACATATTGTTCCTCCCTCATGATGCCATCTATTTTGTGAAGTGCACTAGTTCCTCCTGCAGCAAAGCACCCCCACATCATGATGCTGCCACCCCCGTGCTTCCCGGTTGGGATGGTGTTCTTCGGCTTGCAAGCCTCCCCTTTTTCCTCCAAACATAACGATGGTCATTATGGCCAAACAGTTCTATTTTTGTTTCATCAGACCAGAGGACATTTCTCCAAAAAGTATGATCTTTGTCCCCATGTGCAGTTGCAAACCATAGTCTGGCTTTATGGCAGTTTTGGAGAAGTGGCTTCTTCCTTGCTGAGCAACCTTTCAGGTTATATCGATATAGGACTCGTTTTACTGTGGATATAGATACTTTTGTACCTGTTTCCTCCAGCATCTTCACAAGGTCCTTTGCTGTTGTTCTGGGATTGATTTGCACTTTTTGCACCAAAGGACGTTCATCTCTAGGAGACTGAACGCGTCTCCTTCCTGAGCGGTATGACGGCTGCGTGCTCCCATCGTGTTTATACTTGCATATTATTGTTTGTACAGATGAATGTGGTACCTTCAGGCGTTTTGAAATTTCTCCCAATGATGAACTAGACTTGTGGAGGTCTACACATTTTTTTTCTTCTGAGGTCTTGGCTGATTTCTTTTGATTTTCCCATGATGTCAAGCAAAGAGGCACTGAGTTTGAAGGTAGGCCTTGAAATACCCTGACAGGTACATCTCCAATTGATTCAAATGATGTCAATTAGCCTATCAGAAGCTTCTAAAGCCATGATATGATTTCTGAAATTTTCCAAGCTGTTTAAAGGCACAGTCAACTTAGTGTATATAAACTTCTGACCCACTGGAATTGTGATACAGTGAATGATAAGTGAAATAATCTGTCTGTAAACAATTGTTGGGAAAATTACTTGTCATGTCCTAACTGACTTGCCAAAACTATAGTTTGTTAACAAGAAATTTGTGGAGTGGTTGAAAAATGAGTTTTAATGACTCCAACCTAAGTGTATGTAAACTTCCGACTTCAACTGTATGTACAAAATGCTGTGAATAATCATGTTGAGTAGCTGTCAACTAATACTCTTGCTGTCACAGAGCAATGGTTCCATGAATGTGCACATTGATATGGACCAATCGGTTCAGAGTGAGCCCAGGCTGAGACTGCTATTGGCTGAGAACTTGCTGAGGGACACCAATGCTCTCATCGAGAGGATGGAGGTGAGGTTTTAAGTTATAAAGATTATAACAACTAGGAATACCCACAGTATAGACCTAGTTTTTAATGAATAAACTGGCTCAAACGTGAAACATAAGTATTTGGACAAAATGTTATTTGAAAATATTCTAGGCAGTCTCAGGAAGCAGGTCTATTTGAGTTCGAAGTAATTCAATTAAGATGACTGAGCAACGTACTCCCCTTACCTGCTACCTTGTCGCTCAATCTCAGGGTCAACCAAGCGGCACCTCAGCCCAACCGGATTCTGCTGCTGCTGCACCTCCTCCCTCTTCCTCCTCCACTCCCTCTCCCTCCACCCAGCCCATGGACACGTCTCCACCTGCATCTACTCCCCCTCCATCCTTCTCTTCCTCCACTCAAACAGAGGGAGCCGCCCAAGCTGGACCAAAGTAAGACATTATTGCTTACTATTGCTGTCCTGCATGTGTTTTGTTTTTTGCTCTATACTGAATAAAAAGGATGCTGGATGAATTAAAAATGTATCAAACTTGTTTTAGGCCTTTCATGTGAAATAAGAAGAATATGGCTTAATCTGGAACTTGAGACATGCATGCAAAATGTTTCACACAGAATCTGCCATTGACATCAACACAATGAAAGTTGACTTTAGACATTGTGGTTGCAGACAACACCATTCTGTATACTTCTGGCCCTTCTTTGGACACTGTGTTAACAAACCTCCAGATGAGCTTCAATGCCATACAACACTCCTTCCRTGRCCTCCAACKGCTCTTAAATGCTAGTAAAATTAAATGCATGTTCTTCAACCGATTGCTGCGCCCGCCCGACTAGCATCACTACTCWGGACAGTTCTGACTTAGGGTATGTGGACAACTACAAATACCTAGGTGTCTGGTTAGACTGTAAACTCTCCTTCCAGACTCACATTAAGCGTCTCCAATCCAAAATTAAATCTAGAATCGGCTTCCTATTTTGCAACAGCCTCCTTCACTCATGCTGCCAAACATACCCTAGTAAAACTGACCATCCTACCGATCCTCGACTTCTGCGATGCCATTTACAAAATAGCCTCCAACACTCTACTCAGCAAACTGGTTGTAGTCTATCACCATGCCATCCGTTTTGTCACCAAAGCGCCATATACTACCCACCACTGTGACTTGTATGCTCTCGTTGGCTGGCCCTCGCTTCATATTCGTCGCCAAACCCACTGGCTCCAGGTCATCTATAAGTCTTTGCTCGGTGAAGCCAAGCCTTATCTCAGCTCACTGGTCACCATAGCAACACCCACCCGTAGCATGCACTCCAGCAGGTATATTTCAATGGTCATCCCCAAAGCCAACTCCTCCTTTGGCCGCCTTTCCTTCCTTCCAGTTCTCTGCTGCCAATGACTGGAACGAATTGCAAAAATCACTGAAGCTGGAGACTTATCTCCCTCACTAACTTTAAGCATCAGCTGTCAGAGAGGCTCACAGATCACTGCACCTCTACACAACCAATCTGTTATTTATTTTTGCTCTTTTGCACCACAGTATCTCTACTTGCACWTCATCCTCTGCACATCTATCACTCCAGTGTATAATTGCTCAATTGTAATTATTTCGCCACTATGGCCTATTTATTGCCCTACCTCCCTAATCCTACTACATTTGCACACACTGTATATAGATTTTTTCTATTGTGTTATTGACTGTACGTTTGTTTATCCCATGTAACTCTGTTGTTTTTGTCGCACTGTTTTTCTTTATCTTGGCCAGGTCGCAGTTGAAAATGAGAACTTGTTCTCAACTGGCCTACCTGGTTAAATAAAGGTAAAATAAATGTACCTGTGATGCATGTAAATAAGGACAACTTCTCCCCTTGACAGTCACCCCAGCCCAGCAGAGCTGGTAGAGATGCTGTCAGAGCTGAGGAGGGTGGAGGAGAGACTTCAGCCATTCGTCCAGAGAACACACTCTATCCTAGAGTCTGCTACCACCGCAGAATACGCCAACGCTGTAAGCTTTTCACCGCTGCATTCCTCATAACTTACTGCTTTGTGGTTAGGTACAATTCACACAAACGTCATGAGCGTTTGCTGTATTGCCTTGAATTGCAGTCGGACTCTTACAATACGTGTCACTTTCCCCACAAGACTACCTGAATAAAATATCAAAACACACATTCTCAGAAAATGTCTTAAGCCCTCTTCTTGTCACACACAGGATCGAGAGGAGGACCAGCGGATTCTCAACCTGGTGGGGGAGGCCCTCCGTCTCCTGGGCAATGCCCTGGTTGCCCTTAGTGACCTGCGCTGCAATCTGCTGAGCCCCACCCCACGCCACCTACACGTGATCCGGCCAATGTCTCACTACACCTCCCCAGTCTCCATGCCTGGAGCCGTGCACCATCACATCCCGCTACATGTTAGTCGATGTTGTATCCCATTGTCCAACTTATTTTGTTGTCACCTAGCAGACACTTAGACCTATTACATTATTTCTGTCTTAGGTACACTACCGGTCAAAAGTTTTAGAACACCTACTCATTCAAGGGTTTTTCTTTATTTTTACTATTTTCTACATTGCAGAATAATAGTGAAGACATCAAAACTATGAAATAACACATATGGAATCATGTAGTAACCAAAAAAGTGTTAAACGAATCAAAAAATATTTTGTATTTGAGATTCTTCAAATAGCCACCCTTTGCTTTGATGACAGCTTTGTACACTCTTGGCATTCTCTCAATTAACAGGTGTGCCTTCTTAAAAGTTCATTTGTGGAACACCTGTTAATTGAAATGCATTCCAGGTGACTACCTCATGAAGCGGTCATCAAGGCAAAGGGTGGCTGTTTGAAGAATCTCAAATATAAAAAATATTTTGATTTGTTTAACACTTCATTTGGTTATTACATGATTCCATATGTTATTTCATCATTTTGATGTCTTCACGATTATTCTACAATGTAGAAAATAGTAAAAAGAAAAAGCCTTTAATGAGTAGGTGTTCTAAAACTTTTGACCGGTARTGTATTTAGTTATTGGTTAGTGTAAACTTAATTTGATATCGTTTGCCAATGGAACACAGTACGTCAATTACATTTTGAAACTCATCTGCAGATGAACCTGGGAGCCACGGTCACAATGGCGTCCAATGGCAGACCAGCTACAGAGGAACAGGCCCAGCCCAGTCAGGCCGCCGGCCAATCGGACCAGCCAGGTCAGGGACAGACCTCCCCCTCACAGCCTCCTCCGTCCAATCAGCAGGCTGGACAGGGACAGCCCGGCCCCCGGGTCATCAGGATCAGCCACCAGACAATGCCGGTGGTCATGATGCAGATGAACACGGACGGTGTGTTGTCCCGTACCCGCCACTGATTGAATGCTTTACCACAACGTGTCCATCTGTTTCTCGTCCACAAATGGCCCGTTGAAAGTGAATAGCTCTACCGTTGCATTTATTGCCAAATGGTATTTTCTGAGAGAAAGTTTTCCTTCTTTGACCGATAGTCAAAGTACCGTACAGGTCCCTGTACTGCTCAAATCGATAGGTCTCGTTCAATTTTGGAAGGGTGTTTTTCTTTTACGTGCTTGTTAAACCAAAGTCCATTTGTTTCTACACACTGTTCACAGTTCAAACATTGTGTTCGTGTGTACAGACTCTGGTGTTCCTCAGGCAGCTGGACAGCCAAACGCTGCAGGAATGGGTCAGCCAGGTGAGTGTTGGTAACACTTCATGATAATGGTTTAGTACCTCTGGTTGTATCTCCAAATAACTGGGGACTAGAGGAAAGCCCAATATACCAGAGATCCTGAATCCAAGGCACAAAGAAACCTTTTCTTATCCTCTCTCCCCAGGCTTCCAGATGCCCCCCGGTGTTCAGATGAACCCTGACTTCATGCAGTCCATCGTGCAGCAGATCGCCCAGTACACAGAGGCTGTGGCTGCTGCCACCGGGGGCACCATCCCTGGCCAACCCCTCCAGCCTACCACCCCAGGCTCCACCGCTACCTCTTCCACCACTGGCCCTAACACCCCCACCACCACCCCCACGGCTCCCCCCCTGCCTTCTCCTGGGGCACCCCAGGCCAGGGTGGTTTTTACCCGGCCCACCTTTGCCCCCAGGGTCCCCCCACCCACATTTGGCATGCGGGGGGCCACCATCAACCTTAGAGCTAGCGTGCCCCCCATGATGGGTCAGCAACCAGGACAGGTGAGCATGTTTRTGATAGGGGGTTTGGTGCAGGACTGAGGTTAATGGCTTGTAGAGTTCAGTCAAGTTTTGACAAGAAGTTGTCAGACTTGGAATTTCAGTCGGAGGCTTTCATGGTTTGCTAGTCATTGTGGGCATTTTCCATCGACAGTACCAATTGTCTTAAGCTGTAGTGCTCTGAAAGTCTTAATGGCATAGCCACGTTTGTATTATATGCTTATAGAAACTGTTGACCTATGACCTCTCCCACACAGCCCTTCCCTCCTGCTGCCCTCAATCAGATGATCAGTGGACTGGTGGGACAACTCCTAATGCCTGGACAGATGGGTATGCTGTCTTAGAAATACCATATACACCCCACTTCTCTAGACCCCTTTTTTTTGTTGGTGGTTTTGCTTAGTTAACCATCACACTAAAAGTGAATCCTCTGTGTTAAGTGTACTATAAGCCCATTGTAATTTCTTTCCTCTCTTCCTTTCCCCCCCAGCTGGTCAAACAGCCACCTCCTCTGCCTCTCATACCTTCTCCTCAGCTTCTCATACCTTCTCCTCATCCTCCTCCAACTCTTCTTCTTCCTCCTCTGGCCCTATCCCCACCCCTGCTCCTATCCCCACCCCTGCTCCTAGCACCACTGTTCGCCCAGGCCAGTCTGGAGCCATCCCCACCCTGCCCCAGGGAGCTCCCCCTGACCTGGCCCAGCTCCTGGGCTCTCTCCTGGGGACAGCAGGGACAGTTCCTGGGGCCATGGGACCCTCCATCACTGTGACCATGCCTGGAGTGCCTGCCTTCGTCCAGGGAGTGTCTGACTTCATGCAGGTCAGTGTTTGGATCGGAGTTTGTTCCAAGTGTATTTTGTGGATTAGGACATATAGCCGTAGTGCCTGTTAGAACCGAATGGTTGAAACCAAGATTACATCATCCTCCAGTTAACTGACCATAATACCATAATGGTTTCTTAACTACTTATCTTTCATATGATGCATCTTATTTTCTCCCTGTCCATCATCTCACTCTCTATCTCAGGCCTCCGGACCAGTCTTCCCACCACCCCCCAACRGTGCYCMMCAGCCCCCTGCCTCTGGCACCCCCACCCCCCCACCCGGGACTACCCCTAACCCTCCCACGGGGGACGGTGCCGGGGCCCAGGGAGAGGCCCTGAATCCGGAGTTGTTCACTGGGATTGTACAGGGGGTCCTGTCCACCATGATGGGCTCCCTGGGCTCTCCCCAGAGCAACACTGAGAGCATCGCCCAGTTCATCCAGAGGCTCTCTGAGACCAGCAACATCTTCACACCCGGCACAGGGGATGCCATGGGTAAGAGTTCCTGTCTTGTTTGCTTTCTTTTTTCTTCCCTTTTTTCTCGTTTCTCTCTTTCCCTTTTTCTTGTACCTTGCTCTCTCTTTCTGTTTCTGTCTAGGAAGTGTAATCTCTTTCTCCAGCGTTCCCTCTTTTTCTCCCGTGCTCTCTCTTCCTCAATGTTTTTGTTCCATTGCCAAGTTGTCTCTCTCCCTCAGGTTTCTTTGGAGATCTACTGACCCTAGTATGTCAGAACTTCTCCATGGTGGACCTGGTCTTGCTGCTCCACGGCCAGAACCAGCCCCTGGGCCGGATCCAGACCCAGCTGTCTCAGTTCTTCACCCAGCATTACCTCAACGGGAGCGAGCCCACCGACCACAATGTCGCTGTGAGTGGGCCACCGTCTATATAACCGCCTCTATCTGGGATGTTACTGTCCCCTGTCATTACTGCCACGCGTCAATTACTGTCACCTGTCATTAGTGTCACTGCACATGGGGCTAGACAAGCTACATGATGAGTCTCATTATCTCTCCCTCTTTGGTTCTTTTTCTTGGTTCTTTCACTGTGATCATAGGCTGCTGCTGATGGTCTCATCAATGAACTTGAGGAGTACATTACCGAGAGCTTTGTAAGTACCGTAGTTCACTTAGGCTGCCCCCTTTATAGTCAGTGGTCTTCAAATTGCTCAATAATACCAGTCACTTTTAAATTCTCCCCGTGGCCAGTTGGTCAGAGGTGAATCAGTCGCTCACATTTCTCTCTTTGTCTTGGTCCTTCAGTCTTCAGTGGCAGTGTTGGAGGGTGTCAACGTCACTCAGACCAACCTGTCCTTCTTCAGACAGCAGTTAACGCGTATCGCCACACACATACTCCGCTGCACAGGTAACATTCTGTCTTGATTGTGCCAAATTATTTTATTTGACGCAATTCATCTGAACTGGCCTATGAATGTCAGTGCTTTTGTCACTTATTGCTGGGGTTTTTCACCTCCTGCAGACAACACGTTTGGGCCGCAGCTGCTGCAGATGTGCAACCAGGGGCTGTTTGAGTGTCTGGCCCTCAACCTGTACTGTCTGAGAGGAGAGCAGAGTGCCCTCACTTCTGTCATCAACCACCGCATAGTCAGTACACACACACTCAATGTTCCTTATGACATGATATACAACCTGCAACTCATTGTCTCTCCTCCTTCCCTCCCATTTTTCTCTCAGATGATTTACAATACTCTTTCTATAGATTAGAAACAAATAGCTAAATGGATATGACTAGACTGAAATCTGGTCAGTACGTTGTGATTGACCCCCTCTCCCATTAGAGGACGTTGTCGACTGACATGAACCCCAGCCTGGTGAACTGGCTGACCAGTATGATGACCATGAGGCTGCAGGTCATCCTGGAGCACATCCCCGTCACAGAGGACCAGATACTGCATTATGCCGTCCACACACAGCAGGTAATTAACACACACACACCATCTCCCAAACAGGTCATAGTGTTGTTTTTTTAAGCACACTGTTAGTGTTCTAGAAGACTTATTTACTGGACTACATCTAACAATGCACATGGATACCATAATTTTCTAGTCAAGTGTCCGTTACGATGATTGTCATAGATTCCATTACCAGATTCCACTCAAACAATATGTGTTAAATGGTTTCTTTCCAAGGGGGAGGCTTCTAATGCACAGGAGCCTCAACGTGCCCAGATCATAGAGGTGAGTGTTTCAAAATGTATTTGTAAGATTCRTTTTGTTGTCCTCAATATACCTTGGTGTGTTGTCTCTTTTAGTTCCTCACCATAAACTMTTTTCTCCATCCCACCTTAGATTGAGGACACCCACTCCCCAGGCACCACGGCGTCRTCACAGGAGACTAGGGCAGAGCCTAAGGAAACTGGAGCAACCGGAGGGGCTGCGCCATTGGGTGGCGCCATGGCAGCAGCTGAAGCCAGCGGGAGGGAGGAGCCTGGTAGAGAGACCGAGGCCTGGGCTGCTGCCGTCCCTGCTGTAAGAACACTGTTCWGCTCTCTCCCACTACTAGTCCAATCCTTCTCTCGTCCACTTTAGTTGCTTTGCCATTCTCTTTCTCAGTTTTACATACAAGCTTCTAGTTGAATTTATAGTGAATTTTTTGCAAACCTTTCGTTGACTTGTAGTTTGGATTCTTGAGAAAGAAAATGATCCAACAATGGAAGTGTAATCACCTAATCAGATCTGCATCCAAACCCATTCAAATCTTAAAATCCAATGTGCAGTTATATGGCTCTCGATAGTTTAACTGTCTGTCATTCTGATCATGTCTGTCTCTGTGTGATAGGAGTGGGTACCCATCATCAGACATGACCTGATCACCCAGAGGAAGATGAAGGCCCAGCCTCCCATGTCTGACGCCTATTTACATGGGATGCCTGCCAAACGSAGGAAGGTAAATAGATTGCCTGTGGCAGCTYCCTAATGACCATTTACCATTGTGTCAATGTGTGACATCTGTAATATTAGGAGAAGCCATGGAATGATGGAACAGCTTGTTCCATCATGTGAATGAAACTAACTTATGTACAAAAGACAAGCCCTGATCTCACTAGTCTTCCGTTATAGGAGGCATCCTGCAAGCTTTGTTGGCAGACTGATTCCAGGCTGTAGTTGACCCTCCATGGCTAAAACATGGGAGCCTTGCTGTATCAGGGCTAACGTAAACTCTGATCACATTGTAGTATCAGCATGCTATGTTCAACATCTGAGTGCGAGGGCTTATTCTTGTACTAAAAGTTGGATTGGCATATGACCAGGGTGTGTGTTTTCAGACAGGACAGGGGGACGGCGCTCTTCTCTCCCTCTCCGACGCAGTGAACAGGGCAGCAAGGACGGCCGAAGTCAGGCCAGTCACTTCCCCAGACAACCTGCAGGAGGAGCTTGACAGCCCTGAGCTCCAGGAGGCCTATGCAGAGCAGGTACAGTCCTCCACTAACACTCACAGAAAAACAAGCTGTTYCATCATTCCATGGCTTCTCCTAATATTACAGATGTTACACATTGACACAATTGTAAATGGTCATTAGGGAGCTGCCACTGACGGTTATATGCAGTGGTGGGAAAAGTACCCATTTTCTAGTCAAGATACCTTAATAAAAAATGACTCAAGTAAAAGTGAATGTCACCCAGTAAAATTCTGTTTTGTTTTAAATATACTTAAGTATCAAAAGTAAGTTCCTTATATTTGGCAAACCAGATGTTTTTCATTTGCGGATAGCAAGGGGCACTCCAACACCCAGACATAATTTAAACAAAGCATGTGTTTAGTGAGTCCACCAGATCAGAGATGACCAGGGATGTTCTCTTGATAAGTGTGCTAATTGGACAATTTCTATCCTGCTAAGCATTCAAAATCTAATGAGTACTTTTGGGTATCAGGGAAAATGTATGGTGTAAAAAGTACATTTTTAGGAATGTAGTGAAGTAAAAGTTGTTAAATATAAATAGTAAAGCAAACTAAAGTATTTTGCACCACTGGTTGTGATTTTCAATATTGAACGACAATAGCTGATGCATGTTATGTTGAACGACCCTTTTTGTAATTGCCACCTTTGTCCTCTGTATCAGGTGAAGAAAGACATAAAGAAGCGAGTGAGAGAGGACCCGGACTTCAGCTCTCAGCAGTTCCCCAACACACACAGAGCTTTTTCAGACTCCTAACCACAACTTGTTTTGCAACCTGATGAAATTTTACACATAACCAACCTGTACACATCCTCACCATYCTTCCCTTTTACTTTTGGATTGCTCAGTATCACAACTGAATGCAGTTAAGCCTAAATAAAATGTATTTATAAAGCCCTTACATCAGCTGATATCTCAAAGTGCTGTACAGAAACCCCAAACAGCAAGCAATGCAGGTGTAGAAGCACGGTGGCTAGGAAAAACTCCCTAGAAAGGCCAGAACCTAGGAAGATCAGGTGCCTACCAATTTTGTGTTGCACCATAGYATCTCCTTTTGAMTAAATTACTGAGATTTATTTTTAGTGCCTAYTTTTTCCCACCCTCCTGGCAATGGAACACACCTGATTTAAGTTTGTCCTTGTTTTATGGATGACTTTTACATTACATCTGCAATGCTCCGTTTTGTTTAGTGTTACCATGTTAATATTATCCTGCCTATACATGTTACCTGTTTTGTGTTTTTCCATTAGCTTCCCTGAAAATAAAAATGGCTTATTTCAAGACTGCTTGCATGGGATGAAAATAAATGCGCTGAATAAATAACTTGGTACAATGTTGTTTAAAGGTGCTTGTGGAGAGACAACAAGTACCAGCCTTTCAGTTGTCTAGGGCAGTGGTCACCAACCTTTGAGTCAAGATCACTTTTGCAATCAAAAAGCAAGCAGAGCCACCACTGACTTTATTACATTACCCTAATTAAAAACAATTCTGTAAGAATGAGGTTTATGCACTAGGCCTAATACATTATCACAGCATATTGGCTATATTTAACTAGGCAAGTCAGTTAAGAACAAATTCTTATTTTACAATGACTGCCCTACCCCAGCCAAACCCGGACGACCCTCCCCTATATGCATCGCCTGCCAATATTGTTCTTAGACCAGATTACATTTCATTTTCGAGCTTTGAATAGAAAATAGATCACCAATAGATTGGTGAAGCAATTGGAAGGCACAGCTGAGCATAAAGTGAAAACTTTTATTTTACTGGGCTGATGGTAMTGGTGCTTTCAAGTCGGAGGTTTAGAAATATGCCAGTTTGAGATATTTCGAGATGGATGACCGTTCTAAACGATCTTTCCCAGTCGGATCTAGTCTTCCACCTGATGGCGAAACGCATTCGCAACACATCTAACTCGTGCACAAATTCGTGTTGTTCCTATGACCGGAGAAAGTTAAATATTAAAAATAGGAGACCTAATAATAAATACAGCGGGAGTGAAAGCATGGAGAAGCGCGTTTTGTTTTGCAAGTGTTGAATAAAGATTGACAGTGCTGAATCAAAAATGTTACATTAATTCAGTCATAAAACAGCAGCTCTTTGCTGTATTCTTTGACAGTTTATGTAGTCATGGTTTTGAACGTTATGAAATCTTACGTCGGATAGTATTCAACTGTTGCGGCTGGGATCGTGGAAGCCTGCAAAGCACGGCGATTTGAGCTATCCGATTGGCCAGCACAGTAGGCGCACTCGATTTAGCCCCAGATCTCCCCGTCAGGTGGAGTTTGTCTTTAGACAAATGAAATGGTTCGAAATTGGAACACGTTGCCTCCCGGTGCGCAGGGCTTCTGAATCAAGTGCACATACCGCCAACAGCGCAACACAAACAAACGGAACGAAAGCCTTTATCGTTAGCTTTTCTACAGAAATGCTTGATGATCGACCGGTTGGTGACCACTGGCCTATGGGCTTGACAACGGTCATTCGCATGGTGAAACATGTTACCACTGACAGCTGGTGGCACTATACACTAGCAACACATTACTATCACAGAACAGCTCACATTTGTTCCACATGTGCTAAGTTGATCATACAAATACAAGAGCCCGTTTGTTTAGCTTTAACATTGATTTACGTATAGTGATGCCTTCAGGAACAGGTTGGGCAGCCTRTAGAAGAATGAAAGGGAATACACAGTCGGTTCCTGGTTCCTATCCTGTTTGAAAGGCAGGAATGTACCCTAGGCGTGACTAATATGGCACTGAGTTACATATTCTTACTGGGTCATAAGACTGCATTGCAACTCACTGTGCTCTATCTAAAGTAGATCTCAGAGGGGGTTGGCCAAATGGGGCAAGGCAAGTTTCTATGCAAACCCCAATGTTCGCTGGAAAACAGTTGAACTAGTGTGAGTTGATGAAGCATTGAAGTCACACTACCCCATTTCCAGTGAAGAAATCACCTCAGTAAATTATTTTCTTCCTGAATCTCATTTTGAGAATTGTATTTTTTGGTTGTGACATTGTCAGTGTGAGTGATAATAGCCTAAACTAGATGTTTAGAAATGGGTTGTAATATGAACTGATACGAAATCAGTTTGTGTAATGCTTGACGCTTTCAGATCTCAAATGAATAGGATGATATGGCCTAACCGTTTAGAAACACAGACAAAAAAGCATAATGTTTGTATTGGTGCATGTCCTGTGAAGTGATCAACTCTATCTAAACTTTAGTAGAGTTGAATCTGAAAAAGCTGAATCTGTTGGCATCCCGTGTGACATCTAATACCACCCCCCATACACGCAACAAAGACGGCACTGTGTAGGTACCCAAAGAAAGCCGGGTTTGAAACTGGGAATCCACAGACAGCTTACCAGGAAACATTACGCTCTGCCTGTGCTCTGTTTGCATAAGGTGTGCGTATGACATTTGATCACGACTCCAATCAGTRACCTCAGTCAAATTTAACCTTAAAGTAACTGCTCTCAATTTCAGTGTCYATCACTCAAGATTCRAATWGTTTGTTTTCACTAACTGTCAAAAAACAGTCAATAGTATTAGATATATCAACGCATAGTTATATTATCATAGCAATGGAAATATCTGAATTGGAAACATTAGTCGTAGATAARTCACAGGATCTAAATACAAAAATCTAAATACAAATKCATGACAGTGCAAAGTTGAGTTTATGAACAGGCTAGTTATAGAAATGCACCAGAGTTTGGACGGGAATCCTTCTGATTTCTGTATCTGTGYGTTAGCCACACTCCCAAGATCTGAAATTAGATGGAAAAAAATATGGCTGAATATGCGATTAAATTAATACTAAAGCACAATATACACTGAGTGTACAACACATTAGAACACCTTCCTAATATTGAGCTGCACCCCCTTTTGCCCTCAAAAGCCTCAATTCATTTGGGGAATGGACTTTACAAGGTGTGACGTGTTCCACAGGGATGCTGGCCCATGTTGGACTCCAATGTGTCCAAACGTTACGTCAAGTTGGCTGGATGTCCTGGTGGACCATTCTTGATACACATGGGAAAGTGTTGAGCATGAAAACCCCAGCAGCGTCGCAGTTCTTGACACACTCAAACTGGTGAGCCTGGCACCTACCACCATACCCCATTGAAAGGCACTKAAATATTTTGTCTTGACCATTCACTCCCTGAATGGCACACAATCCATGTCTCAAGGCTTGAAAATCCTTCTTTAACCTGTCTCCTCCCTGTTATCTACACTGATTGAAGTGGATTTAACAAGTGACATCAATAAGGGATCATAGCTTTCACCTGGTCAGTCTGTCATGGAAAGAGCAGGTGTTAATAATGTTTTGTACACTCAGTGTAGATATCAATAGATTTGGAATTGTTGAAATCATTTCTGAAGCCAAAAAGTCMAAATCAAAAGTCTAAAATGTAGAGTGTGTCGAAGACATAATAAAAAAACTGCAGACATTAAAAGTCCCCACTACAAAGTGTTCTGTTTTCAGTTCCAATTTACATAGTAAAAGGCTGTGGGATTCCTATGTTACACAGCAAATTCTACCCATTGCCAGTGCATTGCTATGAGGCTACAGCAGGTTGCTAACCTCTGTGAAGCTGAAGAAGCATCCAATCCCACCCACAAAGCGTAAAACCTCCTCAGCATGACTTTGGATGATTGGAGCACAAGGATCGCAGGATAATGGGTTGGAGAAACAGTCCTGTAGTGTGAGGAAGCAAGTAGACAGGACATAATTGAAGGTATATGTCCATCACTMTCTGACAAACATGTTGCTCGTTTTTACTGATAACAAGCCAGAGTCTTTACCGCGTCACAGGTGCCATTATAGTTTGGATGGAAGAAGCCACAGCAGTTTAGAGTTTTCTCCACATCCTTCTGAGTCGCCTCGGACTTGTTCCAGCCCACCTCTAGGAGTTCTTTCTAAAGTGGGGGAAATGGATGAAGCAGTGCAGGGAGATTTGAATTCTGTGACCAGAGCCTCATTCAGCATGTCTTCAATCAGAGTGCTTCTTTGAGATSAACTGGAAATTATTCACACTTTCCATTTATGTTGTGCCTTATCCATTTGTTAAATATCTAATACAGGACACAGAAGGAACGTATGAATGATCTCCAGTATTTATTTAAGGTGTTCTACAGATTAAGTGGTCATGAATCACATTATACACATAATATTTTGTCACGTACCTGCTGCTCTTTATTGATAGCCAGACATGCGGCAGACACTGACAGCTGCACCATGAACACCAGGAACAGGATAATCATGTACTGAGGCCAATTAAGGAAGCTCACATGTGACAACCCTCTGGAAACAAACTAGGCAACGCTAGGCTGTGTATTTGAAAGAGAATTGTTCATAAAGTGAGACAATAGCAGTTAATGTGTACCCAGACTATTCTTGAGACTAAGATCCTCTAGTATACAACTCCTCTGTTTCAGTAGGTCTTGTGTTGTAGTTTGTATTCACTTAACTATGTAATGATAGGGGACATGAATAAAAACATTACAACCACAAAAAAMCAATCATATCACATGAAGGTGATAAAAAGTGAGTGGATCTAGGATCAGCTTCCCTTCCCCAATCCTAATCTTAACCATTAGTTGGGAAAATGCAAAAAAACATGACCGAAGTTCAGTGTCTAGGGGCAACTTCACCGTACTCCTGATTGAAGGATACAAAGAACAGCAGGACCTGGTGGTGCATCAGGGCTCCACAGAGGCCCACGAAGGCCACAAATAACAGGAAGATGCCCACGCCAATGACTCCAGCCACCACCCGAATACTGGAGACCAGGCCAAACCATTTACCCCAAGCAGCTACGCCAATCAGCAGCAAGCTCACCATCTGAAGACCAAGCACAATACAAAGTGACGACAGAAGTCCACTAGGAAYGGAAAAGCACTTAAAAGGACACTTCATGCTGATTTCTTTGATGTGGGCAAAGTCAACACCATCTCATATTTAGGCTACAACCTTCAGGTTGATTAAAGTCTTTAGACAGATGTTAAGATGAAATAAATAGATACATTTAATACAATATGTATTAAGACATTTAGAAAGTAACACATTGAGTATTTTGATTATATTATACATTAATTGCATGACGATAATTTATCACACTATACAGATATGGTTTAGACAAGTAGTTCCCAACCTCTCGGTTACTGTACCACCAACATAAATTTGCTCTGCCCGAGTAACCCTGAAGTAATCCCATAAGTACATTTTACAAGTAGGCTTATGGTATCATGAGGCTTCTTAAATACCCCCAGAGGTCCTAGTACCCCTGGTTGGGAACCAATAGTTTAGACTTTGCATTAACTGAGAGACATTGTGGCAACTGTTTGGAATGTAGCCTACTATCATTTTGATAGGTGTCACAACGACTTAATTTGCATGACAGCCTTCTTGCCCTGGCTATATMATTCTTGACTAGAATCATGTTGGCTTTAGTACTTTCATTAATAGCCGATCATCAAAAACAATTCGTACCCCTATGGAAACATCTATGCGTGGTACTTACAACATAAAGTATGTTCAGAGCGCATAGGGAATTCTTCGTGCAAACAAATCCTCCGCAAACCATTGTCGATATTCGTTTTTTATCCTCTCGAACAAAGCAATTATCAGACTCAAATGTATCCRAGTTGGAAAAGTAAGAAGTCTTATCATTGAATGAAAAACACTGACTGTGGCGTTTTACAGGTGTGTAGGATTCCAAGGAGGGACAAGTCCAGGGAAATAGGTTTTCAATTTACCTGATTGGTCSTCTTGAAATGATGACTTCACATATGCAAATGCAGCTAAAAAAATGTGTGATGGCTGAGCCARGTGATTACCTAAGTGTTATTTTAATCACCAGATACTGTGTATGTTTATTTATTATCATTTATTTAACTAGGAAAGTCAGTTAAGAACAAATTCTTATTTACAATGACAGTCCTAACCTGGTGAAACCCGAACGACGCTGGGCCAATTGTGCGCTGCCCTATGGGACTCACAATCACGGCCGGTTGTGATACAGCCTGGAATCGAACCAGGGTCTGTAGTGACACCTCTAGCACTGAGACACAGTGCCTTTTAGACCGCTGCGCCACTCTGGAGGTTTACTAGGACTAGGCTGCACTGTAAGACATTTCACATAAAATATTCCCTTACGAAAAAAGATTGACATCAGAGTGCAGTATGCTGCAAATACTATGTCCAAAAATAGATTAATGTTTTTACTGCAGTAATTTTGCAGTGTAACTGCAGTTAGAGTGCAGTATAACTGCAGTTCAACTGCAGTACACTACAGATATTCTGTATTTACTGCTCCAAAATACCACAGTGGACTGCAGTTACTGCACTTTTACTGTCGTTTCAAAACTGAAATCTTTTTTTGTAGGGTAAACCCCTACAAAAACATTGCAGTTTTGAAACTGTTAGCCGTAAAAAAACAAAAACTATTTTTGATGAGGAAAAATACTTTTGAAACAATGGGAGCATATAATGACTGGTTATGACACTAATGAATCTTTAACCTTTATCCTCTAATTTGGACATTGATAAACAACACTATTGCTTTTCAATAAAACACCTTAATATTTGTTATTCAAGTTATGAAAGTGTACTCGTGCTTAAGGATAAATGTGATGAATTATACCTCACTAAAACATATTGAAGAACACTGACGGCTAGAGGAACAATGTATAAAATACGTACAGTCTAAGCCCTTCAACATATCAAGAATGAACTTTCTAGATTTCCGTGGAACTGCTAACAAATGTTGAAAAGGAGGGAGAATGGGCTTTGAAAGCGGTTCGTATTATGATAAATAATTAAGGTGTTGAAATTTTGTATACTGCAATAATATCTATACATATTATTTACTTTCTGTGTTAATGTCTTCAATGGAAGAGAAAAAGTTGAATGAATTAATATGAATTTCAATGCCCACCCCTGTACTAAACACGTGGTACAGTCTGAAAACACCAGTTTAACCCCAACAGCCAGCCAGAAATCTTCAGAATGAAAACCAAACAACGTGATAGTCTATAATTTAGTTTCACTCATAATTATCCATATTTGTCTTATGTCGTTGACTGTTTGTTTTTTTTACACACAATTATAGCCAATATGTCAGCCCCGAAGAAGGGAGATCTATCTTCCACCGAGAGGGAATTATTCGTAGTTATTGCTGCAGGTAAATCCTCTTTACTTGAATGCTAATGCTAGTTAGCTAGACAGTACGCTTGTTACTGTAGTCTAGATAAGATATCTGAGATTGCTGTACGATTTCACATTTAACTAGTACGTTATGTAATGGGTTAAATTATGTTTCTAATGATGGTGATTATATGGCTAACTTGATAGCTCAATCCAGCAAGTTGCATTGGAAGGAAACTTGCTAACTACTGTAGCTAGCTAGCCAAGCTAGTACAGATAGTTATAAAAATCTCTAATCTGCTAACGTTATTATTGTACAGTACTACTAGACGTTATGTTAGCTAGCTGCCAGTTCATGAAATAGCTGAAACAGTTTTCTAGACAAGACAACTGTTGGTTGTTTCAAGCCTTGGTTAACTTGTGGCAGTGTTCATAACTTTCAATGCAATACAATCCCTTGAAGGTACAGCATGCATGTACAAGTAATGATTGACCTTTGATGCTTTTTCTCAGGAAATGTTCAAGAAGCCTCAAGATTATTGGGCTGCAAGGATGTTAGAGTCAACTGTTTGGATGAGGTTCGATTTTTCAACGATATTCTATTGTAACATTCGTTTTTGATTGATTTATGCTCCTTATAATTTGTCTGCAAACTGGACAGTAAGGAAACCACAGGCAGCATGTCTCTTTTTGTTTCATAACATTGCCTATGTCTTCTCCTCAAGAGGCAGGCAGTCCAGTCCAGGCACTCCACAGTTTAGCAAAGGCTATTTTCCGCAACCTCATTGTCCTGTATTGTGCATTCTACAATGCTGTACAATGAGGAATATGTATATGTAGATTTAATTCAGCATCATTTGTCTATAATAGGCTACTTAAATGATGCATATCTACAACATACACTACTGACAGTTCTGTTTCTCCTCCTCAGAATGGGATGACTCCCCTCATGCACGCTGCATACAAGGGCAAGGCGGACATGTGCAAGCTGCTACTGCAACACGGGGCAGATGTGAACTGTAATGAACACGAGCATGGATACACGGCACTAATGTTCGCCGGGCTATCAGGTAGGCATATTTTCTCACTGTTCATATTGCTGAGAAAGGATATCCCTGTGTGGATCAGGGTGCCCCATGTTGAATTCATTAATTTGACTGTGCGGTAACTCTTTTCTCCCCGCCTTGCCATCTAGGTAAGACTGATATCACCTGGATGATGTTAGATGCAGGAGCGGAGACAGATGTGGTCAACTCCGTCGGGCGAACAGCATCTCAGATGGCTGCGTTTGTCGGTAAGTACAGTAAGGATATCACACATAACAGGAAGTGTATGTGATGTCTGTGACGTAGAATAAACTTGAATGACTCCATATTGGCATTGCCACCCTTTATTCTGATCGTGTTCATTAGGGCACATTCTGTTTGGAGCCTTATGAATGCAACCTCTGTCACAGTGAGACATGGGAACTTGTTTCTCACCCAGGTGTATCTCCTCTCCTCTCCCCAGGGCAGCACGACTGTGTGACGGTGATCAACAACTTCTTCTCGCGGGCCAAGCTGGAGTATTACACCAAACGCCAGGGGCTGGAGAAGGAGCCCAAGCTGCCCCCCAAACTGGCAGGGCCCCTCCACAAGATCATCATGAGCACCAACCTCAACCCCGTCAAGGTAAATACCACCACCGCTGTCTCTGGGCCACAATATGGAATAGTGGGTTTGGAGTGAGATATTAAGTGATGCATATTTGATCAAAGCAATGTGTACACCAGACCACTCAGACCAGCAAGGATATCAGGCAAAACAAAAGTAAGCAGACCTTTTCCGACTAAAGACAAGTCGGTTGGAGAACTGTAAAAGGCAAAACACAAAGACAGACCACCACCAATATAACCCTATCTGTGCGTTATGTCACCTTTTTATAAAGCATAGCTTTTTGGGGAATAGTGGGTTATGTGACCTTTGGCAATCCATCCTACATATGGAGCTGTTATGTCACCCTTTTATAGTGAATGAGAACCCCCCCCTTCTCTGTCTGTCTCTCTCAGATGGTGCTTCTGGTGAAGGAGAACCCGGTGCTGGCTGAGGTGGAGGCCCTGGAGAAGTGCCGGCGGGTGATGGAGCTGATCTGTGAGAAGTGTGTGAAGCAGCAGGACATGAACGAGGTGCTGGCCTTGAAGATGCACTACATCAGCTGTGTGCTGCAGAAGTGTGCCTCCTTCCTCAAGGAGCGCGACGACAAGCTGGAAGGACTCATCAAGAGGTGAGCGAGGGGGTTGGACTGTATGGGCTGGTTTCCCAGACATGCGTAGAGTAAACACATTTGAACATGTAAATACATATGGGGCTGGTTTCCCGGACATTATTATTACTATTTATAGATATTTTTTATTAAACTGGACGGACAGAGGATGTCAATGCAAAAAGTCGGTAAGATAAGGAAGAAATTGCTATGAAATGCATATATCTGGCTGCACTGATGATGTGTAGAAATACTCTGACACACTAAATCTGTTTTTGATTGTTATATGTACTGTATTGCAATGCATACAACCCCAGATGTCATTGCTGTCCCCATACAGCTTGTTGAAGGGCCGGGACAGTGACGGCTTCCCGCTGTTCCAGGAGAAGTTCATCAGAGAGTGCATCCGCAAGTTCCCCTACTGCGACGCCACACTGCTGCAGCAGCTGGTCCGAAGTATCGCTCCCGTGGAGATCGTGAGTCAATCAGTCATCAATCAAATTGATTTATGACGCCTCTTTTCCCATCAATATTTGTCACAAAGTGCTTTTACAGTCATGCTCTCTCTCGTGATGTCTGTCTGTGTATTTAATATAGACTCATTTTGCAACGTCAGTTTGAGTGAAGCACCACTTGTAATAGTTTCATGTTATGGGCTTAATAACCTTTTCAACGTTTATACTGTTAGGCCCGGTTTCCCAGACAATGATTAAGCTTAGTCATGGACTAAAAAGCATGCTCAATGAGGAAATCCCTTTAAAATACCTTTTTAGGTCAAGACTAGGCTTAATCTTTGACCATTAGTGTAATTTTGTACTGTATATCTTGTGTATATTTAGAATTTTCTCTCCCATTTCCCCTTTCTGTCCTGGTCAGGGTAACGATCCTACAGCCATCTCAGTTTTGACCCAGGCTATAACAGGACAGGTGGGCTTCATGGACGCGGAGTTCTGTACCACCTGTGGGGAGAAGGGAGCAGAGAAGAGATGCTCCATCTGTAAAATGGTAGGCACAATGCGCGTTTCTACGGTAACTCATATCAATACAGTCAAATGCTATATTCATATGTCCACTGTCATCATTCATAGACCTGCAATAGCAATGGTCATTCTGGCATTATGTATCCTTGCATCCGATGCATGGGCCTCTCTTCTTACCCAACACATGCAACGTTTTTTGTGTTCCCATAGGTGATTTACTGTGCCCCAGCCTGCCAGAAAATGCACTGGTTCACCCATAAGAAGGTCTGCAAAGAGCTTCAGGAGCAGAGAGAAAAGCACGAGGCAGAGTCAGCCAAGCTGATGGAGCGACAGAGGAAAGGTATTGGAGAAATATTCTTGAGCCGTACATTTTCATGTCCCCTCTTGTTTAATTTGTATATGTCTCATTGTAATTTTAAGTGACCAAGGATGACATGAAACACCTACTGTACATTGGTTACGAAACGATGCTTGGTTTTGAATAGGATGCTTCAGCTTCAAAAGTGGTAGTTAGGTTAAATCGTCTTTCCATTGCGTCGGGTTACAAGGCATCATGTTAACAGTGGGCTCCTTATGTGTTTCTCAGAGCAGAGCCAGGCGCTAGAGTCGGCGACAGGCTCCATGCAGGACCTCTCAGTAGGACCCAATGAAGACTCTCCGTCTTCCCCGTCAACCTCTGACAACCAAGCAGACCCCCCTCCCCCCAGCCCCGTCTCCACCACTCTAGCCACAGAGAACTGAAGGAGGTCTGTAAGGGACGTCCGACACAGGTGCACAATGCCTGTACACCCTGCTGTCTCCCCTACTACAGGTCTACACTGTTGTCCTAGAAGGTCTAAGGGAGGCCTGCCGTGTAAGGCCCAACAGTTAACCTGGGGATGAAGTACGCAGGAGCTTCACACAAGCTTAAGGCCTGAACCCATGGGAAAGGATCCCTTATTTATTGATGATCTGACATTGTTTTCCACCAAAGCAATGCAACACTATTGCACACGATGGAAGAAGGGTTAGGGTCACGAGTGTCTATGCTTTTTGAATTTTTATTCCATGTTTTTTTTTCATCATTCATGTCCAATGTTAAATTGTACACTAATATAATTATGTCGGTGGTTTTTGTTCAAGAATAATGGAAAGTGCTTCAGGGAGTGTGATGTAAAGAAGAAGTAGTAGTAGATTTAATTGGTATTCTGTTTGTTCATGTCCTTAATTTCCCTAGTTAATAGATAAAGGACATTGTTTCCAAACATACAGTGAAGTGGCTTGAATTGGCCAAGAACAAAATTATTTTTAAGTTACTGTAACCTGAAAAGGCAATTTGGCAAATCCCTCTAACAATGTGGCTTTTTTTTGTTGAACACTGATGTTTCGAAGATGTCAAATGACTGTGATTGCAATACACCAGAATAAACACCACAGTACTGTCTCTGTGCTTTTGATTGTATGACAGATTACTCATCTGGGTGTCAGTCTGTTTGTATCAGTCATGCCAAACCTTGCCACTCCTTGTCATGCCAAACAATGTTTCGTATGACACCGCATTGACATGATGGCACAAACAGATCTGGGATCAGGCTAAGACTAGACTCACATGGGAAATGTGCTTAACGTAGACCAGTGAGGATTCAGACTCCCAGAGTTCTTCCTCCAGGTCATCATGTACTGTGTAACATTGACCTGGGGTGTCTGTTTGTTGTGTGGTAGTAATGARAAAACTGATTCTGATCTGAGGTTCCTCCCCTGGGATCTTCTCCTCCAATGCATTTTGAGAAGAAGCCAAGGAGAGAGGACATGAAGAATCGGTTAAATACAATTGAGATTCACCCCTCTTGTTTTTGGTGCAGTTATCCGAACATGACAGTGAGGATGTTGGCCCCTGGCTGGTTCCATTCCCCCAGSGGTGGAAATTGCCTTCCAGTCCACAGTGGAGAACTGCATGATGGATCTCTGCATGGGTCTGTGCACACTGGGATCTGCTATCTCACCGAATGGGCTCCTGGGCAGAGATAAGCGTCACAGAGAAGCGCATATAAATAGACATTGAGAACGTTTAATACTTTAGGAGTCATACATTCAATTGTAACATTGCAGAATTTGTATCAAGAGATAATCACCCATATCCCTTATTTGTGACTTACTTTAAATGTTGTCTTGATCCATAGTGAACTGCAAGTCAGATGAAAATTATCAAATTGATTGCATATTTTCTCAATTTTCAAGTCAATAGATTAAAAAAGCTGGTGAATTGCAATATAAGGCAAATGCTCTTCTTCTTTGGTACAGTATTTTACCTTGAGCAAGGTGTCATCCCTCCTCATAGATGCCAGTCTCTACTGGCAGGAGTCTCTGCCCGGCTGCCAACTGGGGGACACAATGGTGTTCTATACTAAACGGCTGTAATGAACTGTTCCTCTCCTCCTGCTTCATCTCTGTCAACCGGGAATCACTTTAGGTTCAACAAGGATCMCAGACATGACACAGCAATGTATTGTAACAGTTTCACTAGTTAGTTGCTTATTTTCCAATTTTTGSAATATGATTTCAATATTTGTTGACATACCTCTTCTATCCAATAACTTTACTGATAGCAAGTTATGGACCACATATTGACGATGTCCGGTCTGTTGTGAGTAGCGATTCAGGGAAAAAAGATGCAAAAGCAATTGTCAAACAAGTTTTCATCTACAATACTGTGTCAAATCTAAAGGAGGCTGGTGGGGGGACCTATAGGAGGATGGGTTCATTGTAATGAATGGAATGGTATCAAACATATGGAAACCACGTTTGACTCTGTTCCATTCCAACCATTAAATTGAGCCCGTCTTCTTATACCTCCCCCCACCAGCCTCCACTGGTCATATCTGTTGTTCCTCACATAACCATGTCAAATGTGAGGGCCTTAGACTGTACAGTATCAGTGGAATCCCTATTCACTCACTGGCAGTGTGGAGATGCTGCAAGTTCCTCAACTCAGCCACGCAGTCCTCCAGCCTCTTCATCTGGTGTTTGTGCAGAAGAAGAACCCAATGGCAGGTTAGGTGCCCCAGGGCGTCTAGGAATGGAAAACATACAGTAAARACAGTAGCCTGGGAGCCAGCCTGTTTCTGCTCTCTTAACAACTCCATGTGAAATTGTCATGCCAAACTTGGCTTGACAATGACAGCAATGGACTTGGCAAGAGCACAAACAGATCTGGGAACAGTCTATAAACAGGACAGGCATGTGTGCACTTGAGGATGGAAAACACAGATCCACAACAAGACAAACTCAGACAGAGAACATGCAATGCAATGTTATAGCATATGCTTAGGAAAATAAAGATGGTACTATTTGCCTGAAATATATGTTATTTTATTATTTTGGAGCTAAAGTTCTGTTATGCAACAGTTGAGGGAATGGTAGGAGAGTTCGGTAATTTGAAACATTTACAGGACATTATGAAATATTTTTGTACTTTCTTGGCTATTCTGATATGATATGCCTAGTGTTTGATTGTCACACATTCACACATTTAATATAACTGTATGCAGTATCATTATCTGTTTGTGATGTTGGCTACAATACCTTGTTAAATATCTCAGCATGGAGAATCTTGAAAAGTCTGGAATATTGACGAGTCCTCTACAATAAAATGTTGTTAATTTGCATTCTGTGCATTTTATATAACATAATACTGGCCTATACTGACATGATTGGTATTTTCCAACAAATTATAATTTACAGGTCACATCACGTCCACAGCCTTGCAATGAATAGGGCCTCATTTGAAATACTTAAGTTATTGATTCCATAGTTATAAGTTATGATAAGACTACTTTTTGGCAAGGTAAAGTTGACAGACATCAATGTCCCTCATGATTCCATATTTCTGGAGAGCATCATGAAGGCCCTGTAGGAATATGCAGTGAAATTCTAAATATCATTACATCTTCAAAATACTTGAGCAATCTTTTATAGGTAAGATAAATGAAGTATAGTAATTCAGACAGGTCTATCACATATGAAGGACAAACCAAACCAACCACCCTACTAGATCTACCTGGAGCCAGGAAACCCTTGTTTTCATTTTTTGTCATAACAAACAAAGAAATCTGTTCTCTTGCCTCATCCTCAGATTGCACAGGTTTCTGAAATGTATTTTTTTGGGGGGGGCCCCCCAGGAGGCAATAATTGATAGATTTTGTTATAATGTGAGGCTAAATGATAACATTCATGATATTTTATTATTTATTATTATTATTTTAACATTCATGATATGACATTATTACTCATGCTGCAATTCAGTTCCTTCGACAATGGCAACGACTGGTCAGTAGATGGCATACTATCTCTACCTAGTGTATTGACTGAAGGGTGACAAAGGTTTCCCTGTATTGCATGCATTTATTTCATTACATTATCGTGGGCCTATTACTGAATTGTAGCCAAAGTTCACATTTCTATTCTTCACAGTAAACTGGGATATTTCATCATTTTGACATAATAATTCATTTCAATTATAATATACAATTGTGAAAATGAAATCAGTACCTTGAATCTGGTGGCTAAAGGCAAACCGGGAACAGCTCTCTCTAGAATAAGACACAAATCCATTGTCTGCATTTACACAGTGGGCTTCCTTGGGGATTCATAGTGAATTCTACACACCCATGAACTTTATCTCTTGGCTTTGTTCCCATGTTATGCATTCCTTTTGTCCCTCTCTAGTCCCACTGCCCCCCTCCTATTACCACATGAGGGTCCTTCCTGCTAATACACACACTCCTGTCATGTTGCTTGTCGATATGTTAATAACTCACTGTGTGTGTGTGCGCATATTTGTGCATGCAGGAATGTGTGTGGGATTGTGTACCTGTCCCTTTACTTCCCACAGGATTCTGTCACCTGATCTACTCCTATATGTCACCGTCTCCATGGTCTGGACACATACAGAGGGGCTATCTCAGCTTTCTGCTCCTTTAGATGGGAGAAACATGACAGTGGTATATCGTATGAACTTCTGCATCATTCACCCCATCACCTAAAGGACTGTAGACGGGAAAGCCATCCATGTATTACTAGTCTCCTGGGATAAAATGGTTTGATTGTCTTCATTTTGTGGCGGAAGTGAGGTCGGTGAAAGAGCTTTTTAGTGAAATATGCCTTGCATTAAAGTAACAAGAGAGAAGGTCGTTGGTTACAAAACCAATAATAGTACAAACAATATATTATTCCTTCACCTTTACATGTATTCAGGCAGATATTATATCACAAGATAGAGTCATCTGCTTTGTTTTCAATGCTTTGTGGTATTCTACACAGGAGGAAGGAGGGCCCTACATTTAAGGTTCATATGATAATGACACTGAACAAAAGTGTATCAGATTTCATTCACATGAGCAACAATTAGTGTCTATGTGTGACACTTCTTTTCAAATCTGGAAGACAAGGCTGAAGTGAATGCTCCCACAGAAGTAATTATATCTCTCCTTGCCATGGGTTGCGCACACACAAAGACTCCAGTTAGTCTAGGCACTCCAATCATTAGGTATAAAAATGACAAGGGATTGAGAGGTCGAGAGGAAGAGAATGACAGAGACCAAAAGCAAATTACACAGACCGTATCAGCTTTCATTTTTGAATTAAGAGAATAGGTGAGACTGCATGTCAGAACATGGAAGATGATTAAATGAGGGAATAAAAAAAAAAAACTTTTAACAGAAGAAGAACACATTATTGCAGAGACCAAAAGTGGAGGTTCTTCTATTATTTTGAATAGATTAAATGTGATGAATAGATTGCGATTTGAAGAAGCAAAAATGACTCAATAGCACCAAATCCCATCAWTTGGAGAGACAGGAACAGGATCACTCCAGATGTTGTACACGCGCTGCCTCTCTAGCGCACAGACAAATGGGCGTGGTTATCCAGTTACGCCCAGCCTTCAGTCAAGAGATCCCATGATGTGCACCTGAGCGGTTGCCAAAACAAGACTCGGGCAGGCCTATATAAAACAAGCTCAGAACGTAGTATCTCTGCCGCAGACATCAGAGGCACAGMATCAATTTACCTGACACGGGATTTGCTTATTCCCTAAATCCCCAGAAGCAAATATGCACTTGAGCGCATGCAAGTCGTGCCACCTTGTAATCTTGTTTTGTATTCTTGTGAGGAGTTGCCAGGCGTTCAATAATGATGCTACCGAGATCCTATACTCGCACGTGGGTACTCCTGTGCAGGATGCCCCGAGCAATGTCTCTTTAAATCGGGCAAGAAACGGTGGGAGAGGCGCGGGAAATACTGCTGGGAACGATAGAGTTGGTGAGTATTGTTCAGTATTCTTTCTCAAAACATTGAGAAATTGTACTTTGTTTTTAACTATTTTCCTTTTTTTATTTTTATTAAATGTTTTATTTCAAGACAAAGGCATAGACATATTTTTTTCCAGCGCAAGCAGGTTTATAGAGGCTTCTACAATTAGGTTGTTGAGATGGTGTTCTCTAAATTATATTTGAAATGAATATGCTACATTCTTAATGTAAAAATGTAACTGCTAAAATTACATATGATCAGCTCTGGTCAGTAGCTAAGTAGTGACACTCCAGAGACAGTATCAGATGCCCCCACTGAGTGAGACCAGGCAAAGCTTGGCACAATGATCTTCAATACACACACACATATATATATATATATATATACATACACACACACACACACACACTCCTGGCAGGTGTCCAAGCAGGGCAGCAGAGATGAGTCACCCAGGGCAGCCAGGCTAGTGTTTGGGGAGTGACAGTGTGTCAGCGCCACTGAATGGAGGCGTGTTCCTATACACAGGAAGTCTGTGATTGTGGCACTGTTTGACTTGAGCTCTCTCAGGACCCCGAGCATGAAGGAGAGAAAAGGAGCCTCTCCTCTCTTCATTCATCAAACTCTGTCATAGAGAAGGGGGCACATTGTCACAGAGGTGTATGGCAGTCTGTGAATGGTGCCCTGGCTTGGATTACAGGGTGAGTGAGGAGCTGTAGCCTGGAGCAGAACAGTGCTGATTGTCCTACCAGTTGCCCGCTGATAATCCTATAGGAAAGCCAGCTCCATTGACATAGCTCAGAACTCTAAAGCCCTTCCTCTCATGCAAGAGCAATGCACCATTTCCTCTCTACAAGCCAGTAACCGGTATAGGTTTACAGTCTGTGCCAAAAACCTCCAAATGAACCAAATAGATGGCTGTGTTTGTAAGGTTTTCTGATCGAAAACCCTTTATGTTACCTGCAGTAGGATTCAAAGTGAAACCAAATAGTTTGTGGCCACAAAAGGACATTTTTAATCTTCAAAATGGTTTGATTCTCATCGTTTTTCTGTTTCTCTCTTTCACAGACCAGAGAAGCCAAGTTGGCTGTAGAGAGCTGAGGTCCACCAAGTACATCTCTGATGGCCAATGCACAAGCATCAACCCCATAAAGGAGCTGGTATGTGCTGGTGAGTGCCTCCCCGCTCAGATGCTTCCCAACTGGATCGGCGGCGGCTACGGCAGAAAGTTCTGGAGCCGGAGGAACAGTCAGGACTGGCGCTGCGTCAACGACAAGACACGCACCCAACGCATCCAGCTGCAGTGCCAGGATGGCAGTACAAGAACGTACAAAATCACCGTGGTCACCTCGTGCAAGTGTAAGAGGTACTCCCGGCAACACAACGAGTCGAGCCATATGAAGTTTGAGGAGCCTGCCTTGTCTCGGCCCCAGCTTCTCCACAAACACAAAGCCAAAGCCAAAAGGAGGCTAGGGAAGATTAAGCTAAATGAGAATTGGCATGAAGCAGAGCCCTAAGGCAGGACTGCAGAATGCCTCAGTGACTGTGGTCTTGGATTATCTCTTTATTGGGACTGGCTTGTTGTGAGGAGGACCACTGAAAGTGACTTTGTAAAAGCGAATGGCATTGGTTGCTTGCTACATCTGAGGACCAATGGGCACCATTCAGTCATTAGCTAATAAGATGAAATGAACCTAAATGGGGTCATCATGACCAATAGAACTGTCTGGAACTTTAAGATAACTCGCATCATTTAAGTTCTTGTATGACAATGTAAACCTGCTCTTAACTCCATTATAGAAACAGTTTTACAGCCAATATAATGTAATAAAATAAGCTCTGCATGAAAAGGGATTCCCAACACAAAAGCACCACAAATACACAAAACAATGTAAATATGTGTACATATATAATATCACATGTCCTCTGAAGTATGATAACATATGTATAAACGTTTTCTATAAGATGTATATGATGTAATATATGTTGTATTGCTATTCATTTGATAAACCTTTTAATATGCATTACACATATTTTGCAAAAATCTGTCATTGCTCATGCTTTCATTTGATTAAATAAAAAATGTTAACACAAATTTCCCCTTATTGTATGTTGATTCTTACTTTAGAGACCTAATTTACCACTTTTAAAATAGACTATTACCCAGTATTATTTTTTTGCATACTTTATTGATGTTCCCACTGCAATTATTTTATGTCCTAGGGCCATTTTTAAGTTCTTGTTTCATTGATGTAAATCCATGTCCTGTGGCAGGCTACTTACACATAGTAATTTAGTTTTAAACATATCTTGGGTGGCAGCGCATGTCGACCACCTACAAATATGTAGGCCTACCCCAAATTGTTCTATGGAACACTAGATGGCATTTCAATGTTGAAGCACGTACAGTTGAAGTCGGAAGTTTACATACACCTTAGCCAAATACATTTAAACTCAGTTTTTCACAATTCCTGACATTTAATTCTAGTAAGATTCACCTGTCTTAGATCAGTATTATTCATCACTTTATTTTTAGAATGAAATGTCAGAATAATGATTTATTAAAGCTTTTATTTCTTTCATCACATTCCCAGTGGGTCAGAAGTTTACATACACTCAATTCGTATTTGGTAGCATTGCCTTTAAATTGTTTCACTTGGGTCAAAAGTTTTGGTAGCCTTCCACAAGCTTCCACAATAAGTTGGGTGAATTTCGGCCCATTCCTCCTGACAGAGCTGGTGTAACTGAGTCAGGTTTGTAGGCCTCTTTGCTCGCACCCGCTTTTTCATTTCTGCCCACAAAGTTTCTATAGGATTGAGGTCAGGGCTTTTGTGATGGCCACTCCAATACGTTTACTTTGTTGTCCTTAAGCCGTTTGGCCACAACTTTGGAGTATGCTTGGGTCATTGTCCATTTGGAAGACCTTTGCGACAAGCTTTAACTTCCTGACCGATGTCTTGATGTTGCTTCAATATATCCACATAATTTTTCTTCATGATGCATCTATTTTGTGAAGTGCACCAGTCCCTCCTGCAGCAAAGCACCCCAGAACATGATGCTGCCACTCCCGTTCTTCACGGTTGGGATGTGTTCTTCGGCTTGCAAGCCTCCCCATTTTTCCTCAAAAATAACAATGGTCATTATGGCAACAGTTCTATTTTTGTTTTCATCAGACCAGAGGACATTTCTCAAAAAGTACTATCTTGTCCCATGTCAGTTGCAATCTGTAGTCTGGCTTTTTATGGCGGTTTGGAGCAGTGGCTTCTTCCTTGCGAGCAGCCTTTCAGGTTATGTCGATATAGGACTCGTTTTACTGTGGATATAGATACTTTTGTACCTGTTTCCTTCAGCATCTTCACAAGGTCCTTTGCTGTTGTTCTGGGATTGATTTGCACTTTTCGTACCAAAGTGCGTTCATCTCTAGGAGACAGAACGTGTCTCCTTCCTGAGTGGTATGACGGCTACGTGGTCCCGTGGTGTTTATACTTGCATACTATTGTTTGTACAGATGAATGTGGTACCTTCAGGCATTTGGAAATTGCTCCCAAGGATGAACCAGACTTGTGGACGTCTACAATTTTTWTCTGAGGTCTTGGCTGATTTCTTTTGATTTTCCCAGGATGTCAAGCAAAGAGGCACTGAGCTTGAAGGTAGGCCTTGAAATACATCCACAGGTACACCTCCAATTGACTCAAATGATGTCAATTAGCCTATCAGAAGCTTCTAAAGCCATGACATAATTTTCTGGAATTTTCCAAGCTGTTTAAAGGCACAGTCAACTACTGGAATTGTGATACAGTGAACTATAAGTGAAATAATCTGTCTGTAAACAATTGTTGGAAAAATGACTTGTGTCATGCACAAAGTAGATGTCCTAACCGACTTTCCAAAACTATAGTTTCTTAACAAGAAATTTGTGGAGTAGTTGAAATCGAGTTTTAATGACTCCAACCTAAGTGTATGTAAACTTCTGACTTCAACTGTAGGTGAAGTAATCCCATATCGTATAGGCCTATACATACAATTATCATATCCCACTAGTTGTACAGTTGCACCAGATCAAGCAAGCTTGAATAAATGAATATGCGGCAGGTAGCCTGGAAGTTAAGAGTTTTGAGCCAGTAACTGAAAGGTTGCTGGTTCAAAACCCTGAGCTGACTAGGTGAAAAATCTGTCAATGTGCCCYTRAGCAAGACACTTAACCCTAATTGCTCCTGTAAATTGCTCTGGATAAGAGCATCTACTAAATGACCAAAATGTAAATGTATGCTCAATTGCATCAAGCAGTCAAAATTAAAAAGGCATGAAAGTCATAAATAACCACAAATACATAGTAGATATGATATGATATCGAAATCTTGAGAACATCAGCAAAGACCCCACAGATAACATTAGTGACGTGTACCTGGTATGGGGCTTCCTTGACAGCGCGCAAGCGTAGCGCTGTGGCTACAGTGTAGCAGGATACAAATCGAATCAATCACTAGTCTACGCGACTCCGCCCATAAAGGAATGAATGAAACTGTACACGGGGATACCGTTAGGATATATTCGTGACATCAATGTTAGTCCGTTTCAACATCAAATTAATCAATTGTCCTGAAGCATGCAAGAGGAAACGGGCGACATGGCCAGGCCTGTTGAACCAGGGCATTTCTCAACATGTGAAGCCCGGTTGGACAAGCACATTGCGGGACTTTGCAGTGTCGATTTCCCGGTAGCTGTGGTTCTTCCAGCCGGTGGCAGTGGAGAAAGAACGGGGCTATTGACACCCAAACAGTTCTGCACGTTTCTCAACAGACCTCTGATAAGCTACACAATTCAAACTTTCGAGAGGTAACACTTGAAGTGTCGAATGTTTGCATGCAAAAACATATCTGTCCCGTTTGGAATACTGTAGTTTTATGGCCCTGCCCCTTAATCTTGTCACTGCACAAGACAGTGGCCACATGTAAACAAACCATTTCACTGGGGTGTAAAGCTCTTTTATGTAATCGTTGAATAAATGTGAGGTTTTGTAATGTCTCAAATTATCCCATTCAACAGATCTTTACTGTATCCATCGGGTCACACATTACAATTTTGAGTCTTTCTACAACATCCAAAATAGCCTACTTGTTCTTGAGACTACCATGTATTTTTGTTTCAACGTGACCATTTCAGTGGAATTCTGTTGAAATAATGTATGCAAATAATTGCACCCGAAAGTGTTATGTATGGTAATATAACAAGTCATGACACAAGTAATGAAACAAATATACTCAACAAGAATGATATGTTCTAACCACAGTGCGAAAGCTGTTGACTTATGACTAGACACACTGTTTCTTTGACAGAGTGCCATGGAGCCAAAGCATCGTTGTGGTGTTTGCCAAGGAGAGCTTAGATTTGATGATGGACATTATCCACCGCTTCCACCACAGAAATGTCCCAGTGGTACATGGCGGATCTACTCGCCACAGATCTATATTCAATGGGGTCCGCGCCCTCAGTG
Organism: Salvelinus sp. IW2-2015; assembly: GCF_002910315.2. Lineage (NCBI taxonomy): Eukaryota > Metazoa > Chordata > Actinopteri > Salmoniformes > Salmonidae > Salvelinus > Salvelinus sp. IW2-2015. The sequence goes on along the minus strand of NC_036874.1, from coordinate 10,782,505 downwards.
AGGGAGAGGATGGTACGGCCCGCGTCAAACCAAAGGTGGTCAGCATTCATGATGCAGTGTGTCCCTTTGTGGAAGAGGACTTCCTCCTGAAGATAACAATGGCTGCCAAAGAGCAAGGGGTTTGTACATATTCAAAGCCCTCTACCTCTTCCACCACGACACAGTCAGTGAGGCTCAGACGGAGCGATTCATTGCTCTCAACTATAGCCATGTATACCTACTGTAAGCCATGACAAATGTAAACCACATTGGCTGATATTAGTAGCTAAGGAAGACACCGATATGTTTAGATGGTGATTCATATTTACATTTTACTAGCTGTGACATGATATTGTTGAAGGGTGGTCACAAAAGTGAGAAGTGAGAGCAGGAGCTCTTTGACATTGGGGCTGACATTTACTGTGTGTGTGTGTGTGTGTAACTGGCTCTCAAAGCCAGCCGTCTGGTCTTCATTAACTTGCCAGTATCCTCGATCATGATAAAATGTCAGTCTCCTCCGAAGAGCATGAGATTAATTTTGATTTTAACAACATGTGTAACACACACAAAAATCGTTGCTTTATTATTTACTAGTCATTTTGCCCCCCCCCCCCCCCCCCCTTATCTCATTGACCATACTTGTTCTTGGCACAATGGGATTTTCATCCTCATCATGTCATGGTCAAAGAAAATAGGATCTCAGGAATGTTGTTTAAAAAGCGTTGTGTGCACAAGCTGTTGTTTAGCTGGGATTTATTGTTGTTATCCAGCCATGGCTAGAACAATTGTGGTAAGCCTCAAGACACAATAGCATCAGAACCATTTGATACATTTTGGATTGATGTGTGTATTTGCCATAAAGAATAAGGAAGAATGACATATTCTGTTCCGTTTATTATTTTGCAGGCTGCTGGGGCTATCCGACCTCTGGTTTCCACAGTGATTGCTACCACATTGGAGGGCTACCTGGACCATTCTCTGGAGAGAACCAAGTACAGAGCCAGTGAGATGCCCAGTGATTCATCTATGATGTCATCTACCAGGCTTATCAGAGGGTAGGTACTTCTAGGCACTAGGCAGCTCTTGTACACAAAACATCACTTGTAGTCTACCCCAGGTCCAGTTAATAAAAACTGGTAGCTACATAGCTCCGTGAACCCAGCCTGATCTCACGATAACTCACATTCTGTTTCAGTTAAACAGAAAGTAAATGCACCAGTCAGTCTGTTTGACCTGGCTAAAAATGACTATGTTTACCGTGCACATTTGAATTAGGGATGTGACTGATAAAACAACAAAGTATTGAATGATTTTCTTAAATGGAAATATGCCAACAAGGATGCACCTTGAAACAAAGTCAGAACCAAGCCTTGTACAGTAGTTAGTTCTCACGTTTAGATAATGATTTTGTGAMGTTGTCTCCACTTCTGGTCAGGGAAATAGAGAAGCTTGGATGTCTGCAAAACCTTTTTCCAAATCGAGCACTAGTCATGTCCTGCAGGTTTTGAATGTTCCCTCTCAATGTCAAATAATTGCTTTAAAAGGTCCCTTGAATCATATAAAATGACAGTCTGAGAGAGATTTATGCTTAAGAAATAATTAATCCCAGCAATGCGACTAGATGACAAAAGACTTTATGATTCTCATACATCACACCAAGTCTTTACAGTCGTCCATTGTTCACCAGATGTGCTCGAACCTGCAGGGTTTCAAGCTGAAGAGTTTGTGGTGTGGGTGCCATCATTTTCACTATGCCATGGTTATTTCTGGGAAAGAAATGACACATTAATATACTCTGGCACTGTGCAGCGTATCACTCTGTCCAACAACAGAAAAAGACCTCTTGGCTTGGTAAAGGTAACGTAAAAATAACATTGAAGTAAAGTGGTTACTACAGGTCTAACCGTCTGTGATTTTTTTTWAATTTACATGAGACGATTTGAACATCCAAGAATACTTGCGAAATAATAATGGAAATAATTTCACCTTTGGGTGATATCTCACAAAACTAGAAAATAAAAAAACATGATTTTGGATTTTCACAGCATTTAATCATAGAGGGGTCCTTTGGAGGAATGTTTGTTGACATATATTTGAATTTTTTAAAGTATAATTCATATGAAGCTTTACCGCTTGCTCTGTACTATGAGTAGTATTTTGATTTCAATAACAATTTTCTTACGAAAATTAAAAAATATAAACATGAACAGTGGTTGGATTCGTTACTTGGAAAAACACTCTTACATATAATCTATTGCATATTACTCTTTATTTAGCTCTTTTTTTTACGCTATCCATTCAGTACGAAGCTCCGCTATAGGCCTATCAGATGAGCGAAGGTGTAGATTTTCCTTTGGTACTTTTTGCCGTTGTTTGGTCGATTTCGTTTGACTTAAATACTGTAGGTCCTTGATGATAAGTAATCCCTTTGATTATATGCCATTATATTTCAATGCATTATTATGTGTAGGATTTATCTGACATAGTTTGCATTTGCGCCGCGGTCAATGCGCTGGTTATTTTAATTTTGAGGTCAGCATTTGAAGTCGGCCTTGGTGTGACTTGTTAGCCGGTATTTAATGGCTTTAATATGTAGGCTATGTATCTTTTCGTAAAGCTGCCAGAATGTTTTTGGACACTATTCCTTTGATGTGTTACATTTATCAAGACATCATTTCGTTGTGATAAAAGGCACTTTTTTGAATTGCATTCATCAGATTTTGATTGTTTATATGGAAATTGTGTTAGAACATATTGAATATTTATGTTTTATCGTAATGAGTATAAATGTCTCTTTCACACATATTTGTGGAACAATTCCATATAGGGTGAGTATTGGTTAAATGGGACATAGAGAAAAGTGAGACTCTTAAGCTTTGTAATAGGTATCTTTAAATATGTACAATAACATAATCAACAATCAATACCTATGTGTTAGTGAGGAAGTATGTGATGATAAACAATGGGTTCAATGGGTATGACATCATCATAGTGGGTGTGGCATCCCGTGTAATAACAGAGGCATAATGGTAAGTAAAATTACAATGTTCTGAGGTATATAATGTTTAGGTTATAAAAAATGAAGGAAGGCTATTTACTGTCTCATTACAACATATTTTGTAATGGGATGTAATTGAAAATCAAAATGACTGGAAGTGGCTTTTGTACTACAGTACTCTCACCTTTTTAAAATGTTACAATTTTGGCAGTGTTCCATTATTTTTACAACAATTATTTTACCAGGTAAGTTGACTGAGAACACATTGTCATTTACAGCAACGACCTGGGGAATAGTTACAGGGTATGAATGAGCCAATTGGAAGCCGGGGATGATTAGGTGGCCATGATGAGGTCCAGATTGGGAATTTAGCCAGGATGCTGAGGGTTAACACCCCTACTCTTACGATGAGTGCCATGGGCTCTTTAGTGACCACAGAGAGTCAGGACACCTGTTTAACGTCCCATCCAAAAGACAGCACCCTACACAGGGCAATGTCCCCAATCACTGCCCTGGGGCATTGGGATATTTTTTTTAGACCAGTGTAAAGAGTGCCTTGTACTGGCCCTCCAACAGCGCTTCCAGCATTATCTGGTCTCCCATCCAGGGACCAACGAGGACCAACTCTGCGTATCAGAGGCAAGCCAGCAGTGGGATTCAGGGTGGTATGCTGCTGCCAATTGCCTACTGCCAAACTGGGAGACCCTGTTACTTTCAAACTGACACTCCCCTAGGTCATTTCAATGGAGAAATACCATTTTGAAATACATGTTTCCTTAACAGATATCCATTTTCTTAATAGGATCAAATGTTCCATTTCATTTTCCTTAAATCTGCTATCGGCTAGCATAGCTTCATTTTACTTGGAAAGATATGACCTCACCAACATTAAAAACCCTAGCTATCTATGTTCATATCCATACAAGAACAGTGGCTTCAGAAAGTGTTCCCACCCCATGACCCTTTTCAAATTTTGTTGTGTCACTGGCCAAGACAATACCTCATATTGTCAAAGTGGAATAATGTTTTTTGAATTGTTTACAAATAAATAGAAAATTAAAAGCTGAAATGTCTTTTCAATAAGTATTCAACCCCTTTGTCATAGCAAGCCTAAATAAGTTCATAAGTAAAAATGTAAATAAAACATGGACTCACTATTATTGTGTGCAATAATAGTGTTTAACAATTTTCTGTAAGGTTCCTCAGTCGAGCAGTGAATTTCAAACACAGATTCAACCACAAAGACCACAGAGGTTTTCCAATGCCTTGCAAAGAAGGGAACCTATTGGAAGATGGGTAATTTTGTTATAAAAAGCGGACATTGAATATCCCTCTGAGCATGGTGAAGTTATTAACTTACGCTTTGGAGGGTGTATCAATACACCCAGTCACGACACAGATACAGGCGTCCTTCCTAGCTCAGTTTCCGGAGAGGAAGGAAACTGCTCGGGGATTTCAACATCAGGCCAGTGGTGACGTTAAAACAGTTACATAGTTTAATGGTTGTGATAGGAGATAACTGAAGATGGATCAACTGAGGATGGATCAACAACATTCTCCATCTCTTCATTCAAAGAATCAATCATGGACACTCTTACTAACAGTTGTGGCTGCTTTGCATGATGTATTGTTGTCTCTACCCTCTTGCCTTTGTGCTGTTGTCTGTGCCCAATAATGTGTGTACCCTGTTTTGTGCTGCTAACATGTTGTTGTCATGTGGTGTTTCTACCATGCTGTGTTGTCATGTGTTGCTGCCATGCTATGTTGTTGTCTTAGGTCTCTCTTTATGTAGTGTTRTGGTATCTTTTCTTGTCGTGATGTGTGTTTTGTTCTATATATATATATATACAGTATATATATATATTTTTTTATCCCATCCCCACAGGAGGCCTTTYGCCTTTTGATAGGTGGTCATTGTAAATAAGAATTTGTTTTTAACTGACTTTCCTAGTTAAATAAAGGTAAAAAAATACATATAAAATAATAATTGTAATTACTCCACAATACTAACCTAATTGACAGAGTGAAAATGAGGAAGCCTGTACAGAATAAAACATTTTCCAAAACATGCATCCTGTTTGAAACAAGGCACTAAATTAATGCTGTAAAAAATGTGGCAAAGCAAATCACTTTTTGTCCTGAATACAAAGTGTCATGTTTGGGGAAAATCCAATACACCATATTACTGAGTACCACTTTCTATATTTCCAAGCATAGTGGTGGCTGCATCATGTTATGGGTATGCTTGTAATCTTTAAGGACTGGGGAGTTTTTCAGGTTAAAGAAGAAATGTAATGGAGCTTAGCACAGGCAAAATCCTGGAGGAAAACCTTGTTTAGTATACTTTSCACCAGACACTGGGAGATAAATTCACCTTTCAGCAGAACAGTAACCTAAAACACAAGGCCAAATCTACACTGGAGTTGCTTACTGAGAAGACAGTAAATGTTCTTGAGTGGCCGAGTTACAGCTTTGATTTAAATCTGCTTGAAAATAAATGGCAAGACTTGAAAATGGTTGTCTAGCAATGATCATCAACCAATTTGACAGAGCTTGAAGAATTTTGATAAGAATAATGGGCAAATGTTGCACAACCCGGTGTTGAAAGCTCTTAGAGACTTAGGCAGAAAGACTCACAGCTGTAATCGATGCCAAAGGGGATTCTAACGTGTTGACTCATGGGGTTGAGTACTTATCTAATCAAGATATATTAGTGCTTTATTTTTCATATTTTCTTTTACAAATGTTAGAATTGTTTCCCCCACTTTGACATTGCAGAGTATTTCGTGTAGATCATTAATTATTAATGTTCCACAAAAATACCTAAAGTGTTTCTAATACATTTAATTTATCACAAGTATATATTATTCATGTACCCTCTCAATTATCCTTCTTTACAATAAATAATTAAGTGTCCCACTTTGCCAATCAAGGTGGCCCAATTTGCCAGTATCGAATGCGTTACTTGAAAAAGTAACTAATAGTATTACAATATTTGAACACAGTAACTTGTTATATTATTCCATCACTGATACAAGTAGTACATTACTGTAATGTGGTACTTTTGTAACGCATTGCCCCCAACACTGAAAATGTTTTGATTTGCTACATTTTTCAATATATTGTTGAACATAATATACTCTACGGGCATTTCAAAGTTCCAGAGTGGGATCTCTTCTACTGTTTGAGTTATGATCCAATTTGTCAGCATTACAAACAGTGAATGTGAAAATCGATTCAAAACAGTTGCTGGTGATTTGCAGGATGTGCAATGATACAAGTAAAAGGAGGGCTGTGATTGGTTACATTGCCTACTATGACAATTTCTCTGTATAAAATTGTCCATAACATCAAAACTAGCAGAGATCCCACTTTGGAACTTTGATATGCCTGTAGAGTGTACTATATTCAACAATATATTGAAACATTTGCCAAATCAAAAAGGGTATGTTTTCAATATTCATGTTTCTATTTCTAAATATTCATACATTAATGTAAGAAAATCATTATTGAAATCAAAATGTTACTTATATTACAGAGCAAGTGGCAAAGCCTCATATGAAACACATTTTTCTTTGTAGCACCTACAGATGAAACATTATAAAGTCTTAAAGGAGGCCTGGGTAAGGCCATAATGTCACAAATGTTCCAACTTCAATTAATTATTTCTCAATTGTGCTTTAAGATACAAATGTCAAATATGTCAATAATCCTTCCTCCAATGGACCCTTCTATGGATTAAATGTTGTGAAAATCTCCCAAATCATTTTTTTCCTAGATTTGTCAGGAATCACCCCTTTGACAAAAATCATAAATGTGTGGATTCTTATCTTAAAATGTAGGCTTATAACTTTTACATTGTAAGATTTTCTGTCTATCACAAATCGGTCACTGCAAAAATTCACCATGTTTATTTTTCAACCAGCCCAGATACTTGAGAGCTCTGCTATTTGAACCTTGGGTCGATTTAGATGGTGATGCAGATACCAGTGTTTTGAAGGACGTAGGAAGCCTTGACTAAGAGCCAAAGTATGGGTCCAATTGGAGCCCCATTTGTCTGCTGTTATTTTGGTTCCTGGCACATACGMATTTTAGATTACCAGGGAGCCCTGTTGGTTTTGGCCTTGACTCTGAAAATGAGAGCACATTCACTATGCAAGTGAAGTGGAGTGTCAAGGCCAGTCAAGTAGCATTTCACTGACAATTAAGACAAATTTGTTGTGATGTAAGTGTATTTGTGAAAACAAGAGACTCTGGCGCGATGGGGAGTGCCCCACCCCCTCTCCACTTGTGTCCATCGAAGTTGGGGAAGTGTAAGGTGTCTGTCAAGTTAGCACTGTAGGACATATTCTGCGTGAGCCTCACATTTGTAGTTTGACATGCATTGAGCCTGGCAGAACTCTGGGCTGAAAAGACAAAGGGGAGACACGCTATCCTGTTCTCAGTGCACGCCTTTGTACTGGGAGAAAATTCTACAGGTTCAATTACCACAGGACGCAGTCATATTTCTCCTTCAGTTCCAGGGTCCTGAGAAAAAGGCCCTCTCTTTTATAACCCTGATAAAATATTGCCCGCATATTATCTCAGGTAGCATGAGTTAGCCTTTGATTTAGCCTTTGTAGTCCACACACAGTATCTTAAAAGCCATGAGCTCATTGCTTATATCACTTTTTCAATGCAATGCGAGCTACAGCAACGGCAATCTGATTCCAATGTGTTCTCACTGCACTGGGCCAAGCTGTTATGAACTCAACTCTCCTCTGATTTGGGGCGGCAGGTAGCCTAGTGGTTAAGAGTGTTGGGCCAATAACCGAAAGGTCGCTGGTTAGAATCCCCGAGCCGACTAGGTGAAAAATCTGTTTAGATGTAACTATGGTCGATGTGAGTTTGTGAGCTATCCTCTTTTGTTTGTCCCCAGAAGACTTTCTCAACTCTGTTTATGAAATAGGAACTAACTCAGTTTGTTATGCATCGTCAACAATCCCACGTCTCTTGTGTCCTGTCCTCATAGTGCAGCGAGTCGGACTTTGAGCCTTCATCTGGCTCTGCAGTACTGCGGCACCAATGCCAAGCTCATCAAGGGCCTGCCAACCCTGTGGAAGGTGAGCAAGCCTGGGACACTGGAACTCAGTTTGGGACAATGCCTTTAAGCCTAAATTAGGCCATTGTCGTAGCTCTAGCTGTATTCTTATTACTAGTTTGTTATACAGGGACAAGTACAGATCTGAATTTATACATTGTGTATTGTATTTAATACTACTTGATATGATGACTGAAAGTAAAGTTTTTTTAATGGTTTTGATAGCATTGAAATAAGCCAGTATTGAGGTAAGGCCTAAGAATCTAAATTTCACCTTTATTTAACCAGGTAGGCAAATTGAGAACACGTTCTCATTTACAATCGCGAATACATCAGAAATACATTTGCACTAAAATTAACAATGCTTTTTAGAACAGGTTTGATGCTAACATGTTGTTAAACTAAATTTATTTCTACTGTAGGTGACCTACAAAGGAGATTTGGCTGCAGCAGAGTCCATTGTCAAAGGTATGACTGTGTATCTGTATACATTTTTATACACAACTTTATCATTGTACGCTTTTTTTATACTTTATCATCACTTATTCATTGTACTGTTTTGTTTGTACTTTATCATCACTTTATCATTGTACTGTTTGTTTGTACTTTATCATCACTTTATCATTGTACTGTTTTGTTTGTACTTTATCATCACTTATCATTGTACTGTTTGTGTTGTACTTTATCATCACTTTATCATTGTACTGTTTTGTTTGTACTTTATCATCACTTTATCATTGTACTGTTTTTTTGTACTTTATCATCACTTTATTCATTGTACTGTTTTGTTTGTACTTTATCATCACTTTATCATTGTACTTTTGTTTGTACTTATCATCACTTTATCATTGTACTGCTATTTTGTTTGCTACTTATCATCACTTTATCATTGTACTGTTTTGTTTGTACTTTATCATCACTTTATCATTGTACTGTTTTGTTTGTACTTTATCATCACTTTATCATTGTACTATTTTGTTTGTACTTTATCATCACTTTATCATTGTACTGTTTTTAAGTGCAATATTTCCATGATCGTTGTTTATCTCGACAGTAAAACCGCGTACTTTATAGACCTAATGTACGTTAGCACTATTTTCTATACCACATAAGAGACGTAAAGGTGTTTTGTCCTGTGTGAGACAATGCCAGTTTAGAGTGTAGATGAGAAATAGAATAGTCTTTTATTGTTCTCCCAGGAAGATATTCTACGAAGTCTTGTTTTTAAGTTTGTCAGAAAGTAAGGGAGGGTGTTTGCAGTCTGTGATGTGAATGCCATCTATACAAGTCAGGGCAGGGTAGAGCCATCATGTTCTCTGCACAGTCAGGGAAACATCCATAAAGTCATCAGTCCTACTCTTTACCTCTGTATGCACCTGGGCCGTCCAACTGGATTATGACATATTGAGCATAGTAATTATACCAAGAGAGCTTTGTGTGTGAATGAATTCATTGTTAGTGTGTGTTGGGAGCATATGCAAGAATACATCTTCATTCTTGTGTGTGCGTGTGTCTTTGGCACATCACTTCCCCACGTAAATCAAGTTGAATTGCGAGTACTGCTGATTTCAATGAATTCTCGCTAAATTTGAAAGAAGATTATCATTGCTAAGTAATGGAGATTTGCAGCAAAAGTGGTCAAAGTACACTTTCTTTTTCAGAGACTCTCTCCCAGTCGGCCTGTGTTGTCACAGGTGGGTCTGCACAGGCTACAGAGCTAGCCAACGCTCTGCAGAGGCGCATGAGCGCTTTGGACATGGTATGGTGATGATTATGATGATGATGATTATGATTACAATTACAATGTTTGTGAGATTTTACATTCGATCATCACATTGATGTTTCTTCCACCCCTCCAACAACCCCCCCCCCCCCCCCCAGACCATGTGAGCTCCACTTGGGTGGGCCCCGGTTAGACTTGCCATCTGCTGTTAGACCTATAATGGAGCTTGTCTGAAGGCTTCCAAACCCTCCTCCCTCCATCCCCCCTCTGCCTCGCCACCTCCCCAGCATGACGGAAAGCAGATGGCAGTCATATAGTTCATGCCATGCGAATTATCTGATTAATTGAGTGTTCAGCGATGACTCTTCACTACCGCCCTTTGCCCATCATGTTGAAGGGCAACCATACCGTCCCCATATGACATATCTCCCGTTCATTCTCAGTCATGGTGAAGTGGTCACAGGTTGCCATATCGTCCCCACAAATCACATTGCACTTCTCCATTCTCATGAATTATATAACAGACACCCCGGCCTCCTACCATACCGTCCCCGCATTGCCGTCGAGAGCGTCTTCCTTCCTGCGTATATAGAAAAGTATATACATCCTCCCTCGGTAGTTGACAACAGAGGGGGGAAATGCATGGCGGATGAAGTGTGTTGGAGATACAGGGAGAGCACAGACACACCGACAGCTCATCCTCCTGTGAAGCAGTGCCAAGCCCTTCATCAGGCAGTACGCGTCAAACAGGCAGCGGATCTAGCTGTCGTGGTGCTAGGCAGACCCCTGAGACGTACGGGATCCTAGGAACCTAAGGCTTTGGCTCTGATTGGAACCATCGTTCCTTGCACTCGGGTGCCCGGTGGGGTCGTGTTGCGGTGCGCGCGTCTGGGACCAGATACATCCTTCCCAGGGGTTCGAGGGAGATGAAAGGAGAGGAAACGGAGGAGTTAGCTTTGTGATCAGTGCCATTAATGAATCTAATACAGGGGATAAGGGAGGTAGAGCCTGAGCTGGAGCTTGGAGGCAAGCAGACAGTGTGTGTGTGTGCAGGTGGAGGATTTGGCTGCGTGTGTGTGTGTGTGTGTGTTATTGTGTTATTGTGGGGAGAATATGATTCTCATAGCAGGATGAATATGGACGTGATCCCATAATCATAGTGGAAGATACAAAATAAACATTAAATTGTATTAATATGTAATATATTATAAACAATGTTCTTGTTAGCACTTTTATTTCTTGTTCTGTACATAATGTTGGTCAAATAGTTGTTGTTTTTTAAGTTTTATTTTAATTTTTTAGTTGCCACAATAACTCCAGATCACTTGTCCTTCAACAGACATTCCCAGACCTTGTTCAAACAAACAGCTTTCATAGCCATTCATCATTTTTTATTTAATAAGTAAACCTATTAGTGCCACATTTATTTCAGTGTCTTGAGACAAAGGAATTGGAATTTTACCACAACAACATAATGCTGACATTACAGTAGAGCTGCAACTGAAAAATCTGCATGTTTTTTTTTTATTTAGGCTCTGAGTCAATTTGTGTCGGAGCCCAATCTAATAGACATTAGTGTCATGATAGGAAGGGAGGATCTGATGAAGGGAGAACACCTCCATCCCCTCCTTATCTYTAACATYTTGAGCTTRGTATAMGATAGTATTTCATATTCACTCAAGATTAARTACAATCTTGGAACACATGAATTATATCMCTCCTTTTTCMAAAATATTAACCTTGACCTACTAGATATTTAGTCATGGACACAGCCAGATAGAGGAACAGCTAGGGCAAGGCCGGGACAAAGCTCACTGAACTACACTTTGAGCACTATATTCAAATCATGTCTATCCTTTCTCTTTGTCTGAGTTCCTCAGCATTTCAAACAAGCAACTCATAGTTTGAAAAAGTAATAGGTAACGCTTTATTTTATAGCCTGTTTTAAGCTGGGACTTGGTATTTCTATGGTCTTTGCTAGGAAACAATGCGGTAACATCTTACCACTTTCTGAATTGAAACTCATAGTTTGGGGCAGTTCTCTTTTTTCCTCTGGCAGACTGGAACTTGATTTCTGCCTCGGTCACGGACTCTCTGGTGTGTCCTGTAGTTGGTCCTTGACCTCCTGTCTCCTTGGCTCTCCCAGACAGTCTTCTTGAACAAACATCCCATTCCAGAATTTCATGCCCAACTAACCTTGTTTAAATCATGTCAGAAAATATAATCTCGCAAATCTACATTTCTGACTGATGCTTTTCCCTCAGAACCCACAAGCAACTTATCTTTCTGGATCAAATAACCCTCCACATGTTTCCCGTAACCATTTCATATTTCTAATTGTCGTTGTTATTCTAAACGGTTCAAATTGTACAAGTCCCAGCCAGTGACAAACACAGAGCGTGGATGTTTGTTTCTGTGTTTATTTGTGTATGAAATGTTAGACAGGACCAGGGAAGAATTACTGGGAAAACAGAAGAGATGAACATGAAATGGACACACTGACTGTAGCATGTTGTACAGCTTCATTCCATTTGTATTCAAGGGCTAAATTTGTTGAAAGATACTCAGCTAAAATGTGGTTACAATTACAGTGAACAAAAATGCTTTTACTATCTTGGACTGTACTGAATTTTGATTCGATTTACAGTGTAATGTAATTTAACTTGGCTCGTCTACAATTCTGTCCCCAGGCTTCTTTGTACCCTTTATCATTCTGCCAGCTCGGAGAGACAAAGAGAGTCCAGCAGTGGTTCCCTGTCTCTTTCATTTGTTCTAATGAGCAATCCAGCCATGGAGAGAATTTAGCTTAAGATCAATGGTGTTCAACTCTAGTCCTGGAGTTACGTAATGTATGCTGGTTTTGTCCTTGCTTTTTAATCAGGGACTAATTTATTATTGGGTAACCAGGTGTGTGGACTGAGACTCTCCGGTTGAAATGAATTGATTAAGTGCCAGGGAGAAATTCATTCCTGCATGGAAAACCCTCTTGGACTGTAGTATATTGGACTGGATTCCAATATAATTTAACAGCATTAACTAACATCATAATTTGGTTTATTTCACATTTTAATAAAGTATTTCTGTAAAATGTTTCTTTGTATCTTTCTTCAAGGAGGTGGATGTGATCTCAGATAGGAGACGATGCCAAATCTCTGTCAAAAGAGTGAAACTTCATTCAAGTTTCTGTAAGTTCACACTTCAGGAGTTTAGGAAAACAGAATATAAGTAAGCCTGTTTAAACACTATGACAATTGTTTATGTTATTGCCAATATGTTAATTTTTTGCTGTTCAGATGTCCAACTCAACAATATTCCACTCTTTTCTGAAAATTGCTTTTAATTTGGATCCATAGGTGAACAGTTCTTGCTTGTCTGAAGTTGGAAAACCACTGAGTGCGTTGGAGGAGGTAGACCGAGCACTCCTGCATCCAGTGGTCATTATTTGGGTGAGTTGAGTTCACATGGGGATAAATGTGTGAATAGAGCCTCATGAATTCCCAGTTGCCTTACCAACACTCTTGTTCTGGTACTGGAAATTAGACTCTCTTCACTTCTCTGTGCTTGGGGCTCTTTGCCCCTTACTGTTCACTTTGCTTGTCGTGAGTTGGCCCTGTTGCTTTAAGGATGGACTGTAAGCTTGCGAAGGCCATGGAACCCTCTGATGTTTGGGTATCCCAGTAGCAATCACACACATTCAGAACAAGGTGAGTTAGCAGAGTTAACAGAGAACGTTGTGTATGTGGGTGTTGTCTGTGCTTAGTGGACTTAGTGGACGTTTATCATGGCTCAATCAGGTTTCCCACACTCTGAATGAACTTGTGTTGGGTGTTTTCTACAGCACACGTCTGGCCCGGGCAGGCTCTAGTTTCCTCAAGGTACATGTACTACATGGCCAGACAACCTTTTTCCGCTTGTAAAATGTTCACTTTGCAGTCTACCTATGGTCCCTCCGACAAAACTATGTTGCTGTTTAGAAACCCTATACCCCCCCCTGAGAGCACTTCACTCCTTTCACTTACCGTTTGGCTCGTTCAGATGTCAATATCAACCACAGAGCAACATTAACTCATGACAGCTCAAGTAGAACCCCCGCGAATTGATCTAATTGGAACCCAAAATAAATATTTACGGTATGAAGGGCCTATTGACTTTTTGTGATATTACCTTTTCACCCGGCAACAGCACAACTGCCAAAACAAAGTGAGGGGAAAAAGGTGCAGCGGGCTTGGGGAAGTTGCATTCTGTTTTTTCTCTAAGCAAGTCTTTACGTCTTCAAAACAACTCGGTTTTAATCATTGCAAATGCCATACAGGATAACTTGATTAAACCGCCCGCCTTGATTTGTGTTGTAAGGCCTTGTCAGGTCTTCAGTGAACCTCTGTGCACGCAAGTGATACACACACACACACACACACACACACACACACACACACACACAACACACACACACACACACACACAACACACACACAACCAAACAAAAGCAACAAACAAACAAACAAAAACAAAAACAAACACAAACACAAACAAACACAACAAACAAACAAACAACACAACAACAAACAACAAACATACATACATACATACATACATACATACATACAACAAACAAAACAAACAAACAAACAAACAAACAAACAAACAAACAAACAAACAAACACAAACAAACAAACAAACTAAACAAAACAAAAAAACAGCTACTCTCCAGCGGTGTGGAGCTAGGTTCCAGGCTGCATTAGGGTGGGAGCAACGCTTTCCACCACATTTGCCAGAGTAAATGCATCTGTGTCTGAGCTTTCCCTACGGCTCTTACTGTGGACCAGATGCCCTTTTCACAGGTAGAGAACCCTAGGACCCCCCACATCCAGCACTTTATTCAAAATACATTTACTCCCGGCCTAAGTCGATTTCATGGCAGCTTAAGGATGTCCGACATTGAACATCAGCATCATGGGAAGGCTTAAATCCAAACAGAGTTAGCGAGGTGGGAGGCTGAATTCAAAACAAGAGTTGCCTCACCGAGCGATCTCAGAATTTCCCCGTCTTAAGCGAGGATGCAGAATCAACAGTGAGGGATATCTGGGTGGCGTTAGATGGCACACGTTGTTCTTTCTTGATGACAGCGTTTCCCAAACTCGGTTCTCGAGAACCCAAGGGGCGCAYATTTTGGTTTTTACCCTAACACTAAACAGCTGATTCAAATGATCAAAAGTGGATGATTAGTTGATTATTTGAATCAGCTGTGTAGTGCTAGGGCAATAAAACAAAACGTGCACCTCTTGGGATCCAGAGGACCGAGTTTGGGAAACCCTGGCTTAGTCTGTAGCATTAAACAATGACCTAGCAATCAGAGTGGGAGATAATAGAGTTTCACAGACAGAGTGCGTGGCAATCGATTCAGTATGTGCCTGGTAATGATCCCGTCTAGACTTAAGCCAAACTGGCACCTTCTACTGCAGCAAAACAAATCAATAATATCACTTATTTGAATTGAAACAGATGTTGATAGACGACAAGTGACTTACTTGACTTATTCAAGAAATACTTGACTTATAGTCGTATAATAGGTTTATAACAGATTAATTAACACATTTGACACTGAGCTTACAACACAAATCCTGTATAAGAAGACATAATTGGAGTGAATTCACCCTGTCGAGCGTCAGTCAACAGCCCAATTAGAAATAGACGTTTAGCACCAGCATGCTTTCCCATCCCATGCATGACACACTAAGTGACTCATCAGAGCTGGTTTATGCTGTCTTAATGTGGGCCCATCTATCTAAATAAACACCATGAGGCCTTTCCACCTGAACCAGAGGGATTACTACCTCCAGAGTCCTATCCAACGTGTGTTTACCCCGAACACTACAACACACTCCTCCTACATCCCTCCCAAACGAGGACCTTTAAATAAACATGCTTGTTCAGTCGCAGCACGTCTTTCTTCCGAGTGTTTGAACAATGTGCTTTAATTGATCCAAGGTTTAATCATTCTCTAAGTCTCTGTAAGAGATTGTCATTATTGGCAGGAGATGCATGTCTGACTGGGTGTGGCGGGGCTTCTTTTGATAGGTGTATTTGAACGTGTCGGAGGACGATTCGTCCGCCAGCGAGCCGATGGGAGGAGAGCCGGCGGCCATGATGGAGCTCGCCACAGGAGCCAAGCTCGGAAATATTTTAGTCTATGGCATCCAGCTTTATCACTCAAAGGTATGCCCCCGTGTTTTTTTGTGTGTTGTTTTTATATATGTCAGGTCTTACGTTCTCCTGGATTTAGAGTCCCCCTGGAATGCACTTTTCAAAAAATCTAACAAAACACAATGAGAACTGTGTAAGTCCTTGTTCCAGAGTCTTGTTTCCTCATGCATTTGGTCTTGAGGCTAATTGTGCTGTCTGTGTTAGATGTTGGACGTGTGCGTGTGCTTACATGTGTGGGTGATTGGTGGGTGGAATATAACCTTTTAACCTTTCCATCCAGACACGGATGTTGCGTTTTGGTTTTAATAAAAGAAACATGCAGAGGATAAAGATGTCCTCCAAGTGTGAAAAAGCCATGTTACACTTACACACACATTGGTTCAAGTGTTTGCCCTACCGCATACATACCTCAGCTGTGTCTCATGGGAAGGCTCTGATCTGGATGGTGTTTGAGGTTCCCCATTGGCCTGTCAAAAGTTCACTGCAGTTGTCAGGGTTGATGTGGTTGATGTGAAATGTGTTTCTGTCGGCATTTACATGATTATATGAATGTGAAACCCTCCTAACACTGGATTAGATATGGCGGGATATGTGTTACTGAAGCGATTGGATTACTGCTGGCTAGTGGCTATGTTGCGCTCACCCACAACAGTAGGTCGCAGTAGCTGGAAAGGATATAGAAAAGCCAGATGTTCTCACAATAGAAAAGCCCCCCCCCCCCCCAAATATATATAATGGTTGTAATCTTGTTTGTGCAACAATTGATATACATGCCAGTGAGCTTTGTGTTTGTGATAGATTAGGCTATTTGGACAAATGACAGCTTCAATTTCTTGGCAGCAATAACACATCACAAACCAATGGCAATAGCGCACTGTTCGGGGAAGATCGAGAGAGGTTTCAACCATCTCTTTTGATTTTAGCCTTGTCAGCATTAGCTAGGAGGAATTCAACCTGAGTAGTGGAGTGAAGATGGCTTTCCATTTTTTGGAGTGTCAACAACATGCGGCCGTCAGTCTTTAATGTCAACGTGTCATCTAATTAAAACAAGGTGCTCTGTATTCTTTACGGGGAAGCGTGTGATGCACCTACTTCACATGTGAGTTTGATTGTGCTATCGGATGTTGGGTCTTTGGTCCGCAATTCCCAGCATGCCAGAGTCTTCCACTGACCTATGGAGAGTGATGCTCTTAATTAGTAATTCCTGTTCCAGTTTTATGAGAAAATGCTTATCCTTATCAGATWGTGGAATAGCCGACTAAGACCTTGCATAAATCACTGTGATAGGTTTTCTGTTATAATGAGGATAATTCTTCCCAGATGGGCTCATTCATACTTGTCAAAACTCCCTATTTCAGTCCTCCTGGCCTCCAGATATGTACAAATATATCTATGTTAATGCACATCCACAACTTAAACTCATTGCGTCTGTGTTATTTCATTTTCATATCACCCAAATGGCTGGACAGTATTTAATGAATTGTAATTTAATACAATATCCCAAAGGTACTTAAGGCCCTGTTCAATCAGTCATTGTAACTCCGTGACTGGGAAACCTAACCAAGATTGCATGTAGAGTTCCTATACTGTACATAGTGCAAAGAGCAAACCTTAGGTTACCATTGTGTGAAAACAAATTGAAATGTATCGATCTATGACTATGTTAGCCAAGCACTCACTGACACACATTGACACTGTAATTATAACAAAAATTGAAAGTCAGTGATTGTTTTGTTGTGTGTTTTTCTCTCCAAACGAAATGTTAAATAGCAATATTGTTTTTGGTGTTCTCGAATTCCCCTGTTTAGAGATGGAATTCTTTAGTTAGTCATGTAGAGGGATTCTTGTTGTAAGAACTCGATAAGGATCAGTAAACCCACTCTGGTAAATACAGTCTCAAATATCATATTGAAAACAGTTGTTCTTATTGTTGGAGACTCGCCTGATTTCCCCTTTGACATCTGTAAGTATAGATTTTGTCATGTTTCATTTCCTCGTATGCTAAGACAATTGGCCATTCTATGGGATTGCTGCAATAATTCCACTGTGGAGAACCTTGGGCGAAATGTCACCCAAGAATCTAATCGAATGTGAGGAGATTTGTTATTTTAAACCTTCACTGACTGGAATGAAACACATTATTTTACTATTGATATACACTACCGGTCAAAAGTTTTAGAACTCCTACTCATTCAAGGGTTTTTCTTTATTTTTACTATTTTCTACATTGTAGAATAATAGTGAAGACATCAAAACTATGAAATAACACATATGGAATCATGTAGTAACCAAACAAAGTGTTAAACAAATCAAATTATTTTTTATATTTGAGATTCTTCAAATAGCCACCCTTAGCTTTGCACACTCTTGGCATTCTCTCAACCAGTTTCATCTGGAATGCTTTTCCAACAGTCTTGAAGGAGTTCCCACATGCTGAGCACTTGTTGGCTGCTTTTCCTTCACTCTGCGGTCCGACTCATCCCAAACCATCTCAATTTGGTTGAGGTCGGGTCATCTGATGCAGCACTCCGTCACTCTCCTTCTTGGTAAAATAGCCCTTACACAGCCTGGAGGTGTGTTGGGTCATTGTCCTGTTGAAAAACAAATGATAGTCCCACTAAGCCCAAACCAGATGGGATGGCGTATCACTGCAGAATGCTGTGGTAGCCATGCTGGTTAAGTGTGCCTTTGAATTCTAAATAAATCACAGACAGTGTCCCCAGCAAAGCACCATAACACCACCTTCTCCATGCTTTACGGTGGAAAATACACGTGCGAAGATCATCCGTTCACCCACATCGAACCAAAACTTTCAAATTTGGACTCCAGACCAAAGGACAAATTTCCACCAGTCTAATGTCCATTGCTCGTGTTTCTTGGGCCAAGCAAGTCTCTTCTTCTTATTGATGTCCTTTAGTCGTGGTTTCTTTGCAGCAATTCGACCACGAAGGCCTGATTCACAGAGTCTGCTCTGAACAGTTGATGTTGAAATGTGTATGTTACTTGAACTCTGTGAAGCATTTATTTGGGCTGCAATTTCTGAGGTGCAGTTAACTCTAATGAATTTATTCTCTGCAGCAGAAGTAACTCTGGGTCTTCCTTTCCTGTGGCGGTCCTCATGAGAGCCAGTTTCATCATAGCGCTTGATGGTTTTTGCGACTGCACTTGAAGAAACTTTCTAAGTTCTTGAAATTTTCCATATTGACTGACCTTCATGTCTTAAAGTAATGATGGACTACCGTTTCTCTTTGCTTATTTGAGCTGTTCTTGCAAATATGGACTTGGTCTCAAATGCATCAAGAAATTACACAAATGAACTTTTAAGAAGGCACACCTGTTAATTGAAATGCATTCCAGGTGACTACCTCATGAAGCTGGTTGAGAGAATGCCAAGAGTGTGCAAAGCTGTCATCAAGGTAAAGGATGAATCTGGTAGTGTAGATCCCCTAATGCAGCAAGAGGAAATTGCAAGCAAAATTACCTGTTGGTGTCTGGTGATAGTGGAGTACATTTTCAGTATTGCACTATTGTATACTCTGCAACCTGAATGCAATGTAGTATATTTATCAGGACCAGYAATGGAGTGGTTTAACTAATATCTTACTGGGAGACAATGTTTTGTTGTATTAGGAGACTATGTCTTTGATATTACATGCGGGGCCCCCAGGGATCTATTCTTGACCCCTTGCATTTCTCCATAGTCTCCCCCCCAAACTAAATGTTCTTGTTGTTTCAGGATTATTACTGGTTGGTTGTATTCTCTGTTTTTGCTCAGTATCGACTTGGTCCTTAGAGAGGGGAAGGAGAAATATAATGTAGTATATGTTAGGGCTGGGTGGTATACCGTATTTTTTGCACACTGGTTTGGGTTTTTACTTTACCTTCTATAACGGTATTTGAATGTTTGGTTTCTTAAATGTGATACGCCGTGTGTAACGTCCATTTGTATATTTTACTTGAGTCATCCCTCCGCTCTCTCTCCATGCCGCTTTCCACACAGACCTAGTCCTAGCCCGTCACTCAACGAGCGCATTTGTTGTTGCTTGACCACGAGACACTTGTGTTCAGTCTGCATGGTCAATGCAGCACATGCAACAATGTTGATGACAACGATGTTGTTTCCACTTTGATCTTAATATAAATATAATTACAATATTAGTTTGTGTTTCTTACATCTGCAAACAGCTAGTTTGTATTTTCTTAGCAAGTTAAGCTAAATCGTGTTAGCCACTAATGCTAATCGCTAGTTAGGTGGCTAGCTAACTAAGTTAGCTAATAAAAGTACTGAGTCAGAGCAAACGTAGCTAGCTAATACAGTCTGATACCAGTGCTGGTGGAGGCCTAAATCAGCATGTTGTTTGTGCAACAGTATCTTCTAAATCAAAGAGGAATAGGCTAAGCATGAATATGTTGGCTACATTAATAAATATTTAAGGTAGCCAAAGATTATAGGGTCCCATAGGAAACACTGAACATCTCTTTGGTTCCTACCCTGTCACAATAACTCCTCCGTGGTATTTTCATTTGTTGTCATGTCAAACAACACTGTATTCAAAGTGCCCACTATTATTTATATTCTAACTATAGAATTAGAATAAACATTCTATTTCCATGATTCCAAAAGTTCACCCAAGTGTTTTGATCTAAATCGCAATTGCAACATTTGGTTATAAATAAGGCCTAGTATTTTTGCCCATATCGTGGCAGTGTGGAAATGATCTCAAATGAGTGCAGGATAGGCAGACATTGATGGAAATGCAGGAAATTATTTTAGGTTGAAGTTGAATTGAACAGTATAAAACAATCAGACTGGAGAAAGACCCTTTGAAATAATGTAGAATATATGTGTTGCCACCCTAGGATCACGCACTACTCTTAAAGCAAATGTAGAACTTTTATTAATCAAAAACGTCAAATACCGTCAAAAATGTGAAAAATACCATGATATGATATTTTGGCCATATCGCCCAGCCCTAGTCTGTGCATGAGTTAATGTGACCCCAAAATTACCTGCTTAACAACATACAGCTCTTGTTCCTCCTTAAATGTTTTAACTTTTGGTGTTAAATGAATGGTTGTTGTCAACCACAGTAAGTAGGGATAGAGAAGAACAATAATGGAGATAATTGAAATGCTTCTGTTATGTATCATACGGGGGGAATACAAGACACACCCTGAAGTCTGTACAGGATAATGGTGAACTGAATGTCTGCGGTTTGAGTTATATTTATCTACAGTAGAATGGATTGCCACATAAGTACACTTTTGCACATATTAATGGCAACTTTAGTAGTATTTTAGCTTTAAAGATGAATAAATGCATGCCATTTTAAGTTTTTAAAAATTATGAATTTCTTCATCCCCAACTCATTGGCCTTCAGAAAATGTATTTTTGGACCCAAAGTTGATCTACTGAAAGGAGCCATGACTGTGGTTTCATGTTATTCAAGGCAACACCCACAGCTGGAACGCAGCGTGGCAGAACCATTCCTGTTTACCTAAGGTAAAGATTTCTCCCAAGCTGAACAAATGGAGTCATGGACAATGAACTGCCGCCTTTGTGGAAAAATCTGTGATCAAAGCCCCTCCACAGACCTGTTGCGATGGTGTTATTCAACCTGACCAAAGATGCACACCTGACATGTGTGCCATGATGTGTGAAAACTGAACACTCAGACCATTTAAGCTGAAGTTGTCGGTGGTGAGAGTTGGGAGACGCTCTAGTGCAGTAAACCGATCTTACGGTGTGAAAACTATGATCGTATCCCCTATCAATGGCTGCCGCGGCGATAGGAAGTGTCACCGGATCCCCCCCAGTCCAGGGTCCTGGCAACCTGTCACCACATGAAAAGAGGGTTGTCACAGTGATATATGGGCGCTCTAATCCCTGCAGTGAGAGCCCTGATGTTTACCCGCCCCGCGTTTCCTTCTCCTCAAAGATCCCAGACCAGGAATACCTTAAACCTGAGAAGAGATTAGCCTCTGGAAAAAAAGAAAGAAAAACGAGAGTAAGAAAAAGGGAAGGCTTTATAGTTCTATTCTCTTCCCTGTTTAGGTCCACCGTCCGCATGGCAGGCAGGCGAAACTGTACACCCTTCTCATAGTCTTACCTGGACGTGCACCCTCACCGAGGTCACAGGGGATCATGGGAGAGCAGGGACGACCACCGCCACTGCGGTCTCGGGCACGCTCCCAATCACTCTCAACCACAGCTCAACAGTTCTCCTGGGCTAAGATGCTACGTGTATTTGTGTTAACTAAGATGGGTTATAGACCTTGAGTAGCGCACCCTTCAAGAGTACTTCCATATGGGGTGGCAGGTAGCTGATCTGATAAGGTGAAAAATCTGTTGATCTGCCCTTGAGCAAGGCACTTAATTGCTTCATACCCAAATTGCTCCAGGGTCGCCGTGAATAATGGCTGAACCCTGGCCGTGACCCCACTCTAGGAGGGTGTCTCAGGAGGAGTTGGGATATGCAAAAAACACATTTCAATTTCAAACCTCACACTTGTACTGGTTACCTACTTGTACATGCAGTGAAACAGAACAAATGTAAGCACTATTTTACCTTTGTTAGAAAAGGACCCACACTGACACGGTGAGAATGCAAGGAATAAGGAAAACTGTAATTAAAACAGTAATTCAAATACATGTGATTAGTTTGCTCTGTTGATTTGAAATCTGTCATGTACCAGGGTTTGGAAAAGTGTACTGTATAATTTGAGGCACTGCATAGGAAAAGTGCACGGCTGAACGAACCATAGATAAAGTGAATCAAGTGCTTGCAAAAACTCAACCCCAATGTGAAAGCTGTTTTGCGTCACTCCAATAACATATCCGACAGCGCTGACAGATGTGGCCAGTCTTCTGTAGATCTTCTAATGGTTAGCATCAGATTTATGTTCCAATATGCAGCCGCTCATTCACACCGTATTTTCCCCTGTCATAAGCCTAATTAGTTCTCTTTGTTTTCTGATAATGATGACTGTTACTGTTATGGTGGAGCCCTGTGGAAACCGAGATAAGAAACCCCCTGGTTGAGTCTCAAATAGTACCCTTTCCTCTATATAGTGCACTACTTTTGAACCAGGGCCCATAGGGCCTTGGGAAGATGTGGACCCAGGCGACTTGCAGGATATCAAGCTTGATCTTTTGTGCCCAGAGTGCACCAGATGTGTGTCGGTATGTGTGAAACTCAACCGCAGGAGTTTGGCTAGGGAGGACTTAGACATACCAAAAGCACTGTTTACTCAGCTTTGATTTGGTCGATTAAAAAGACCAGCAATGGGTTCTCTCACTCTGTGATAAGACTTGACTTAGACTCTACACGTCCCAATCGGAGGAAACCGCATTCCAACTACGGGAACTATTACAAACAAAAGGATATGTTCTTATAGTGGATTAATACATTCCAGGTCTCTCTTAATTAGTTTGTAAACATATACTCAGGCAAAGAACTCCAAAGTGTATTCATATGTGAATTTATTTTACCGCTTTGTGTACTATGACCACCCACAGTATTGACCACCCACAGTATTGACCACCCACAGTATTGACCACCCACAGTATTGACCACTCACAGTATTGACCACTCACAGTATTGGCGGGTAGAGTTAACACGTCTTTATTTTTATTTCACCTTTATTTAACCAGGTAGGCCAAGTTCTCATTTACAACTGCGACCTTGCCAAGATAAAGCAAAGCAGTGTGACAAAAACAACAACACAGAGTTACACATGGGACAAACAAATGTACAGTCAATAACATCATAGAAAAATCTGTATACAGTGTGTGCAAATAAAGTAAGGAGTTAAGGCAAAAAATAGGCCAATAGTGGCGAAGTAATTACAATTTAGCAATTTACACTGGAGTAATATATGTGCAGATGATGATGTGCCAGTAGAAATACTGGTGTGCAAAAGAGGTGAAAAACAAAAACAAATATGAGGATGAGGTAGGTAGGTAGTTGGTTGGATGGGCTATTTACAGATGGGCTGTGTACAGCTGCAGCGATCGGTAAGCTGCTCTGACAGCTGACGCTTAAAGTTAGTGAGGGAGATATAAGTCTCCAACTTCAGTGATTTTTGCAATTCGTTCCAGTTATTGGCAGCAGAGAACCTCTAAGGAACGACRGCCAAAGGAGGTGTTGGCTTTGGGGATGACCAGTGAGCTGAGATAAGGCGGAGCTATATCTAGCAAAGACTTRTAGATGACCTGGAGCCAGTGGGTTTGGCGACGAGTATGTAGCGAGGACCAGCCAACGAGAGCATACAGGTCGCAGTGGTGGGTAGTATATGGGGCTTTGGTGACAAAATGGATGGCACTGTGATAGACTGCATCCAATTTGCTGAGTAGAGTGTTGGAGGCTAATTTGTAAATGACATCGCCGAAGTCAAGGATTGGTAGGATAGTCTGTTTTATGAGGGTACRTTTGGCAGCATGAGTGAAGGAAGCTTTGTTGCGAAATAGGAAGCCGATTCTAGATTTAACTTTGGATTGGAGATGCTTAATGTGAGTCTGGAAGGAGAGTTTACAGCCTAGCCAAACACCTAGGTATTTGTAGTTTATAATGTTATAAGAGACATAGCACTGGAAGGATTACGCTTTTGCTTTACAGGCTCTTTTTAAGAGTAGTGTTAACCCTTCAGATGTGTGCCTGTGTCTACATTGGGGGGGAAGGCCTCACTGTGATATGGTATTGTGTGTTTTGGGCTGTGGAAAATCCTCACAGTAAACCTTGAGTGTGATTACAATGTTAGAACATCATTACCTTCAGATATCTTTGAAGGTGATGATAATAGAATCCAATTCCAAATGTTTAGATTTGATTTAGATCAGTAATGCGTCTGTCTCAAACACCTATTGGTATTTTTTGTGAAGTGTTTTGATATCAATTGCACGGCCCATTGCTTGCCCACTCAGTCTCACGCTCATCGTCTGGTAGGCCGCACGGCCTGCATATCCCCTCGTTGTTTAGTCTGTGAGATGTGGTTGTTTTGACAGAAGTGTAGAAACACATTGTTGCACCGGTGTTTGTATGCCTGGCTTATGGGAGATATGTCTGCGATTACATTCTACCTCCGTGTTTGGAGTGGAAGTGAGGACACTAAGCCGTGACCAGGATGTACTGGGTTTAAGTCCAGGGTGTGTCATGTCTGGGATGTCTGGGGGTGTCAGTGAGCAAAATACCAGTACCTGTCTTTGACCTGAGATGTCCTACGATACAGACCGTGTCATGTTTATCTGTAATGTGGGGACTTTCTACTATGATGAGTGTGTGTGAGTGAGTGGAGTTTGGTATGTCCCAGTGCATACATCCTCCCCATGTCTTCATGCCTCTATGACTGAAGAGTCATTGTCCTGGTTACCGTTAGAGGTATGTCTGCCGGTGGGCCAAATTCAAGTCATCACTCAATAGAGCTTGTTGAAATAACACAGCATTCATTCTGAAAAGACCCGATGGAAACACAAACTTCCTTTATTTTCTTTGCTGAAATGCTCTGTGTCCCATTTTGACTGGGTTTGTTGTTTGGTTAGTCAAAGGGAAGTCTATACATGCTGTAGTTGTCAGGATATTTTGGAAACTCACTTTGAAAGGGGTTTCTCACTACTGTGAGCGGTTTGTGCAACAGCAATTGTTGTGTCAATGGGGTCTAAGAAGCAGCTATGTATCAATACAAGTGCGGTTTTCCTTGGCTGGAAAGTCTGAGGAGACTCACAAAAGTTCCACACAAATGGAGGAGGATAAACATCGGCACACTTAAGCATTCTCATACAATACGTGTCCTTTTCAAATGAAGTGCGGCAGAATGGGAGGGACAAGGTCATCCCAAATACAGACATTCAGGCACTTTGCCAAGTTCAACGCCTCCAGACCCTTTGGCCTGAATCACTAATCCAAAGTCAATGCTTTAACTGTTGAGTTGGGTACTCCTAACTTAGCATGGCCCAAGCAGTAGCCTTGTAGGTCGTACTTTGGATGTAGTTACCCCAAATCTTGGGTGTTAGGTTTGGGCTCATATCAAGTCTGAACCGGACATTAACCAGACCTGCTATCCCCCTCTGTCTGTTTAGCCCCTAGCGACCGCCTCCCCCTAGAATGAGAGTGGAGGGGGCCGTAGGTCCTCAATACCCAGAAAAGTACATGCTGGCAGAAGGCTGAAACACAGTCCTTTTAAACCAATGGGACTCACCTCATAGGTCATTTGGGGAGAGCTTCTTATACTACTTTTTCTTATTTCAGCCTACTATTTTAGACGATAATAAACAAGAAGCTACATTTCAGCGTTTTTTTTAGCAAAGATGGAAGAGTTTGACACTGCCCACAGGAACTGACACTACCCTCGTGGCTAACGGTACAAGTATAGGAAAAAAATTACAGTACGTCCCAAACATTTGTTGTACGGTATGTCTCAATAGGCCGTTTGGCCGATTTCTCCGCTGGGTAGTGTGATTCTAACAGCTCTTTGCAGTGCACTTGGCCCGGCGCTACTGAAAGCTTTTCCATGAGCTGTTTTTACTAAGGACTCCAGCTCCACTGGCAATCCATGAAGGGAACAGAAGTGGGAGCCCTCGGTAGCTAGTCCTCAGGGCTTGAGATCTCAAAATGACAGAGGCGTGCAAATTGTCACTGTTAAAACTCCTAATTGCTAAAAACCCAAAGCTTCAAAGAGTCCCTTCATGTGTGGCGGTGGACTGCTATACACAGCTCTGCTTCCATGATGGAAAGGTTGATCCCATCTGTGGCATTTTAAAAGTAAAGTTAGCTAGTACGCAAAGGATTGCTTATTGTGTGGTCTGCTGATGTTTTCTCCTCTTTCAAAGACATATAGTTTTACTCCTGTCAAAATCCTCCTCTTAAACAGTATGCAAAAATAGACTCCGTAATGATTTGTAGTTCCATTCTGTAAACGTGTGGTTTCAGTTTGGAATAACAAGGCTAGTGTGTGCGTGCGAGAGCGCATTTGTGTTTATCCCGTATGTCACTAACTTTTGATACCTATTCTAAGTTAATTTGTCGATGAACTTTTATGTGAACACATCCACGTAGAAATGGCATGTATCAGGTACTAAAATAGGAGATCTGGATGATTGATGTAGAGGAGTAACTTTTATATGAGTATAACTGTGTGTTCTGCTCTTGGATTACATATGGCATATGCTGTATGACTTGTGACACTTTTCCCAATAATATGTACAAATGATGGACTTTTGTCAGGGAGATTTTCTAGATGAAAGGCCGTGATAAAATGATCAAATGGAATGATAAATGGAAAGTGAGGCTACCCCATGTCTAATATTAGGGAAATATATTCCATTATCAAAGTGTTCTGTGGTGTTAGTCTAGTGCTGCATTTGTCAAGCTCATTTGGGTTCATTTCCTAGTTCATATGAAATGTCCCAAAAATGGACCTACCCTTGTTGTGAGAGCACCAGGTCTCAGATACATGTGTAGGGACTTTTTTCATTGTATCCCACAACACAGGTGGGCACTATACCTAGTGTGTATACGTATTTATTGGCACACATGTTTAGAGCGGGCATTTGACAAGCATCGATTACAATGCAATCATTACATTTATGCCGTTTCAGCCAATCAACATCCAGAATCCAAACGGCCTGTTTTATAATACTTACTTCTACTCCAAGTCAGGTGTTTTTCTATTCCACATGTCTCAGCACTCCTCTATGCCTCAGATACTGGAGGCCTCTTTGTGTGTGGTGTTGCACCCCAACCAACTGTTTTCCCCATCCATATTAAACCTCTGGAAGACATGGTGAGACTGAGAGCCAATGGAAAACCACCTCGGCCCTGGAGGACATGTTATTGGGTCTGACTAGACGACTTGGTGCTAGAGACATGGAGAAATGAAAATCCCCCCTCTTTTCAGATTCCCTCTCTCTCAGCAAGTGAATCAAATCAAATGTTATTCGTCACATGCTTTGTAAACAACAGGTGTAGACTAACAGTGAAATGCTTACTTATGGACCCTTCCGAATAGAAATAGTGACACGAGGAATAAATACACAGTGAATAGCAATTACGAGTAAAAATAACATGGCTATATACAGGGAGTAGAAAATAACATGGCTATATACAGGGAGTAGAAAATAACATGGCTATATACAGGGACTACCTGTTGAGTGTGCGTGTGTGTCTTGATTGCATGTGTTCGTAACAATGGGCCAGATAGGGCCTCATTAGTGAGAGGGGTTTATGGATCCTGGAGCGCCAGCAGTGGAAAGAAGGGAAGAGGGGAGCACTGAACAGACAGAGACTCTGCCAATGACAGAAAAGTTTAGTGGTTGAGCTAGGGTCAGGAGAGGTACCCGCCATGTCTGTCAAGCCCATCCAGAGTAATTTGAGTGAGCTGCGGTTCCTTGAGTGAACTGACATTATTTATTCCTCGGTTTCCTCTTTCTGTCATCGGATAGGCCTATATTTCAATTTGAAACCATTTATACAGTGCATTCAGAAAGTATTCAGACCCCTTCACTTTTTCCACATGTTGTTACGTTACAGCCTTATTCTAAAATGGATTAAATCGTTTTTTTCTCATCAATCTACAGACAATACCCCATAATGACAAAGCAAAAACAGGTTTTTAGAATTTTTGCAAATTTATTACAAATAAAAGCTGAAATATCACATTTACTTAAGTATTCAGACCCTTTACTCAGTACTTTGTTGAAGCACCTTTGGCAGCGATTACAGTCTCGAGTCTTCTTGGGTATGACGCTACAAGCTTGGCACACCTGTATTTGGGGAGTTTCTCCCATTCTTCTCTGCAGATCCTCTCAAGTTCTGTCAGGTCGGATGGTGAGCATCGCTGCACAGCTRTTTTCAGGTCTCTCCAGAGATGTTAGATCGGGTTCAWGTCCGGGCTCTTGCTTTGCCATTCAAGGAAATTCAGAGACTTGTCCCGAAACCACTGCTGCGTTGTCTTGGTTGTGTGTTTAGGGTTGTTGTGCTGTTGGAAGGTGAACCTTCGCCCCAGTCTGAGGTCCTGAGCCCTCTGGAGCAGGTTTTCATCAAGGATCTCTCTGTACTTTGCTCCATTCATCTTTCACTCGGTCTAGTCTAGTCTCCCAGTCCCTGTCGCTGAAATACATCCCCACAGCATGATGCTGCCCCCACCATGCTTCACCGTAGGAATGGTGCCAGGTTTCCTCCAGAAGTGACGCTTGGCATTCAGGCCAAAGGGTTAAATATTGGTTTCATCAGACCAGAGAATCTTGTTTCTCATGGTCTGAGAGTCCTTTAGGTGCCTTTTGGCAAACTCCAAGCGGGCTGTCGTGCCTTTTACTGAGGAGTGGCTTTCGTCTGGCCATTCTACCATAAAGGCCTGATTGGTGGAGTGCTGCAGAGATGGTTGTCCTCCTGGAAGGTACTCCCATCTCCACAGAGGAACTCTGGAACTCCGAGTGACCTTCGGGCCAGGTTGACCATTGGGTTCTTGGTCACCTCCTTGACCAGGCCCTTCTCCCCCGATTGCTCAAGTTGGCAACAGCCAGCGACAGTTGTGTCCACTCAAAGCTGCAGTGACTTCAAAGGGACTCAATTCTTGCTCATGTACCAGAGAGCAACTAGTTGATTTAATAATGCAATGTTATGAAGTATGATTCATATTTTAAAGGCATGTATTTTCCAAGTGGAAATAATTCAACGGGGCTTAAAACGTTGATCCTCCTTGGTGATCTCCAGTTGCTTTCTCTCGATTCCTCTCTTTTTTATTCCTTTCTTTTTTATTTTCCAGCAGTTAGGCTTGTCATGCTGCGCTCATAACCAAACAGACCTCGTTAAGGGGAGTAATCATTAGCTTGGTGGTTAGAAGGGCTGAGATTGTAGCTGTCTCAAATGAGCCCACGACATGGCCCTATACTCTTAAAGCTTTCCCAGACTTTCCCTTAGACAATGCACTTGGGTGGTAAATAATGGACTAATGAACATGTTCATAACATTTATCATCCTCATAGTTCACTAATGCCTCAAACACATGGAACGTTCTGGAATCGATTCCGTGTGATGAACTGATTGCCATGGCCTTTGTCAATAAGTTATTTTTCTAAATTAGATTGAAGGCAGTTTGAGAGAGAAAAAAARGAAAGAATGTATTGGTCATTACTTATGGTGCAAATAAAGGGGAAGAGTTGCAATCAGATTTCCTAGAATGCTTTGATTTCTCGCAAAGCTTTGCCTCCCAGCCTCTGACAAACCAACGTGTATTTCTGTAATGGAGGAATATCCAGTAAACGTCAGGGTAAAAGAGTGCATTTGCTGCCATATTCTGTTGACGGTTCACAGATGTATTGGCTCCCATCCTCATTGCCCAACCTGGTCTCAGAGCATTTCATATTATTCTGTATGTAATTCTGAGACACTCCATTTAGTATGTTATGTTATGTTTCGTATGGTATGTATTAATTGGTAGATGTCCATCATCCATTTCGTATGGTATGTTACGAATTACAATTCGTATTATATATTACAAATGTTTCTAAACGTACAATAGGTTACGAATTTTAACTAGGTGGCTACTGTAGCTAGCTGGCTAACTTTGGATAGATAGGCTAGGGGTTAGGATGAAGTTTAGGAGTTAGGTTAAAGGGTTAAGGTTAGGGTTAGGGGAAGGGTTAAAAGGGTTACGGTTAGGGAAAGAATTAGCTAAAATGGTTAGGGGAAGGGTTAGCTAACATGCTACTTAGTAGCTAAAATGATGAGATTCGGACTCCCAACCTTTGGGTTGCTAGGCGTTCGCGTTATATCCCCCCATCCTCCCTGACCAACCACCCTACTTAAGTAACCATCTGTCTTATGTAACCATACCAAACATAACATATCTTATGAATTTGAGTCCCACGGAATTACATTTACTAGGTTACATCTAGTCTATGATACCAGGCTGCATTGCCAAGTACTAGTAATTAAAGGGGTACTTCAGGATTTGGGCAATGAAGCCCTTTATCTACTTCCCCAGAGTCAGATCAACTCATGGATACTATTTTTATGTCTGCATGCATTTTGATGGAAGTTGCTAACAGCGTTAGCGCAATGACTGGTCGTCTATGGTAACTTCTAGCATGCTAGTAGATACCATAGACCTCCAGTCATTGCACTAACGCTGGTTAGCATTGGTGAGCAAAATTGCCTCCAACTTCCTTCATACTGGAAGCAGAGACATAAAAATGGTATCCATGAGTTCATCTGACTCTGGGGAAGTAGATAAAGTGCTTAATTGTCAAAATCCCGAAGTATCCCTTTAAGTAAAAGAACAATGACGTTTGTACATCTTAAAGAAAAACAGGAGAGACAAAAACAAATCCATTCCCTGAGCTTTTCTGATTTCTTAAAACCAGGGCCAAATGTAAATAGAAAACATAATAGGCAAACACAGGAAAAGCTGAAATGAAATACTCCTGAAGCCTGCTCAAAGCTACCATATTTTGCCTCCATTATGACTTTGTGTTGCTTTAATCAATAGATTATTGCTGATCCATCTAGCAGCAGTTGTAGCCTCGGATCCCCTCTTGGTGTGGAAAATGCTTGTCATCTGACTCCCCAACACTGGTTCTGATTAGGGAGTTACTCCAGGAGTTCTGGATCCCAGTGCTCAGTCACATTAACCACGGTCAGGCCTGATTCCACGCTCACCGCTCTGAACGCTCTCACACCTTAGGTCTGGTCACTGATAACGTTTCATCTGAATAATACCCAGGAGGGGCTGAATTAGAAATGTTTCTATTATAATTTTACACAATGAAATCAAGCAGCAATCCAATTACACGTCATTCCACTGGGAGATAAGTGCAGACACTAACTCCTTGTGACTCTGAGGCTGTCCTAATATGGACACCGTAGCAATAGAATAAGCACTATAGGTTCACAAATGAGTAGTCACTCTAACAATCATTCAAATAAATTCAAACGCGGAGAATGTAAGTCTTTAATGAAATCTCATTTCATCACAGTTTCCAATGCTTCGTGACTAGGCTGATATTCAAACCCATGAGGTCCAATGTGAAATTGACCAGGCTCAGTATAGAGTAGAGCACATGTCGAGAGATCCCCTCAGATCTCAGATCAGTGGTGGAACAGGACGGCAGCACCATAGTTTTCTAAACACTGCTGCGTCTGAAAGACAGAAACCAGCCCTATCCCAATGCTGAGGCCTCATCAAGCAAGTACTAACCCAAACCGGGAGTCACTCACTGATGTCAGGAATGGAGAAGGGAGTGAAAAAACAATTACGAAAGGCATTCGCAGCCTGGAAAGAACACACAAGGCACAGAGGAATCACGAAAGCAAACGACCACAACAGTAGAGAGTCTGCCTTTAAAAGCAGTGGGACCCTAGCCTGTTAGATCAGACACACACACACACACATTCTGTCTGTTGTTGAACGTGTGGTTTGCTGCAGATCTGTCCAATATCATGCACTGTAAACTGTAAAGAATGCCCTCGCTCGGGCTTACGAGTGCAACGGGACCTGTGATTCAGAAACGCACATTTGAAAAAAATCATAGAGGTTTAATTTTGAAGTTCTCCCATTTCAAATTGCTTCCGTCTGTTGATTGAACTCGCTATCGAATCACATGTGGGCAACAATCATTTCCCCACCCACCCTGCAAATGGGAATTCTTAACAAAATTTGATTTAGGAGAATTCAGATGTTTGTTTGGCTGATTTTATGGACATGCGCTAGGCATTACAACACCGGAGAACGTGAGAAGGGCTGCTTTTACAGGGAGGAATCCTCCTAAGAGACAATGGACTCGACATGGGAGGTTCTGTGTAAGACACGGTATCTGTCAATCACAAGGCTTCTGGTGTGATCCCAGCAGGTTGTGTGTGTGTGTCTGAACATCGATGGGTATACTTGGTGGATTGTACTGTTTTTGTCTGTTCTAAAGGAGCTCAAAGAGCTGTGTATTGTATTTGAACAGTCAAACGTGTGCGAAGGAGATCCTCCCCACTGTGATTGGTTTGATAGATCAGGATATGCAGCAGCACAGTATGTCTGTCTGTGGATCAGATTATGCAGACGATCCAAACATCATCTCTCTGTGTGTCTTTGCACTGAGGATCCTAACAGTGTCTCTCTGTATGTATGTGCATGCTGCAGGAAGCTACACTTTGGGGGCGGTCAGTGGAGAGGGTGGCCCAGAAGTCATGTGCTCTGATCCGGGACAGAAGCCCCGCCCTTACAGGACAGCTGCTCCAGGCGTGAGCTAACCCAGAAGAGCAGACCACTTCGTCCAGCCTCGCCTCGGACCACCCTTATCACTACCCACCTACGGCTTTGCCACAAGGTGTGTGTTTGAGAAACACTCTGAGCCTTCAAACTCTGTGTATGACATGAACTGCACGAGAAAAAGGAACCGTGTGATAGGGAAGAGTTTAACATGAGACGGGTGTATATGGAGACAGTTCGCTTTGCAAGTGTGTGAGACTGTCTATAGTCCTATGGTCTGAGACTTCAAACAGTACTGCGTTTCATTCACATGGAGAAATACTACAGTACTTACTAAATAATTCTGTAGTAAACTGTAATATAATATACAACACACTGTAGTATCCCTTGATCATGTGATGTACTTACTATAGAATGTTGTAGAATACTATAGTAAATACCACAGTAATGTCCGCAAAAACACTACACTTTTTTAACTAAAGTAAATACTACAGCATTACCCTCCCCCATATCCCAATTTGTGCCACCCATCATCAATGTGTTCCCTACAAGTTATAGAAAGAGCAGAAGCTCTGAACTATCCGATCAGACCCCAGTCCCATCTACCTACAGGTTATAGAAAGAAGCAGAAGCTCTGAACTATCCGATCAGACCCCAGTCCCACCTACCTACAGGTTATAGAAAGAACAGAAGCTCTGAACTATCCGATCAGACCCCAGTCCCATCTACCTACAGGTTATAGAAAGAGCAGAAGCTCTGAACTATCCGATCAGACCCAGTCCCATCTACCTACAGGTTATAGAAGAGCAGAAGCTCTGAACTATCCGATCAGACCCCAGTCCCATCTTACTACAGGTTATAGAAAGAGCAGAAGCTCTGAACTATCCGATCAGACCCCAGTCCCACCTACCTACAGGTTATAGAAAATTAGCTCTCTTAGTATTTCTCCATTGGCTTCCTGAAGGAGAAAGCCTCCACTTCTATGTCAAAGATAATAAAGCAAAAACACTATAGTAAATACTACAGTAATGTCCGCAAAAACACTATAGTAAATACTACGGTAATGTCCGCAAAAACTACAGTCTGCAATAACACAACAGTAAATACTACAGTATACTACTATCTTCAAAAACGCTACATTAATTACTATAGTATATACTACAGTTTTCTATTACTACAGTATTTATACTATAGTTAACTGTAACTACTACAGATTACAACAGTATACTACCGTAAACAGTACAGCAAAGTCTGCAAAAACACTACACTTAATACTA
This sequence comes from Salvelinus sp. IW2-2015, assembly GCF_002910315.2. NCBI lineage: Eukaryota > Metazoa > Chordata > Actinopteri > Salmoniformes > Salmonidae > Salvelinus > Salvelinus sp. IW2-2015. Next base: position 10,748,054 of record NC_036874.1, on the reverse strand, counting down.
TAGTATATATACCATAGTATACTATAGTTTTTTATGTGGAATGGTCTCTAGATCACTGGATAGAGGTGCTGCTGAATGGAGGAGAGGAGTTGACATTACTGTATACATGTGTGATTTTGCACTGCCATGTTTGAGTGGAGGTATAAAATGAGTGGCACATTAAAATGTTATTAAAATATTGCTTTCAATAAAATGACTTTTCTTTTCATTTTAGCCATCACAAAAATTGTCTTTGTTTTGATTATACTATGCAGACCACCTCGGACATCTCCCGTTGGTTTCAGTACTGTATTGACCATTTTGTAGAGAATCTCCCTATGGCATTACAATGACATAATCCCGACAGGTGGAATATTCCATTCAAACAGATACAGTAGCACAGACCTTACATCAGTGTTCCTGGTAAATATACAGAACATGATGGGGACAAGTGTAATTGCTTTGTCTGAGACCCCACACATCAGTTGAGCCCATAATGAAGCAGCTTAGTCCTATTGAAGCTCCAGCTTCTTCACAGTAACTTCCTGGAGCTGTATGGACTAATCATACACAGTAAGAGGGAGCCCAAGGCAATAGTCTATCATCCTACTGTAAGTCTTTAAGTGAGGCATAGTACAAAGGTATACAGAGCCCAGGTTAGTAGTGTAACTTTGTTTATCCCTCCTCTGTCAGCCATCACTCACACCTGTGTGTGTTGTAAGTGTGTGTGTTGTAAGTGTGCTTGTGATAACGTGTGTGTTTGTGAAAGAGAGAGAATCCCAGAGAGAGAACAAGGATTCCCTCAGGTTAATGTTTTTCTCACAGGAGTGGAAGAAAGTCTCAACATCAAAGTTTTTTTTACTCTTGATCCTGGCACATTCCACAGCAACCATACCGAGGTGGAGAGCGATTGGTTTTGTTGTTGCTTTGTATATGCCATTTACACTTCCAGGGCGGATCCGATTTCCAACATTTTACATCCTCCAAAATGTAGTGGAATACTGACTGTTGAAGGATGCTGCCTCAGGGAGAGTCAGGATCACTCCACTCTGCATGCTTCTAGACATGAGGGAATGACTTAAAAAAATATGTATTTACCTTGTTTCAGTTTTCAGAGGGAAGGTTTTATCAAAATATGATGACTTGTCTTTGTGTTCAAAATGTTCTATATTTGATTTGCTTGTCTTTCAGTTCATTAGTTGCTTKTCTGAGGGCTAGACACTAATCAGAAACATTGGTGTACTCAGATTTACATTATCGTTCATCTCTGACAATATAGGGACACCTGGTGGATAATCATGGTACAGCATGAGCTCTTTAGAGTTGTAGTTTGTTCATTCTCCACAAGGGACTCTCATTGAGCTCACTTCCATGGTGGTATTTGCTGTAGCACAGCGTTTCCCATCCCTGGTCCTAGAATACCCCCAACAGTACACATTTTYATTGTAGCCCTTGACAAACACACCTCACACAACTCATTGAGGCTTGATGATGAGTTGACATGTTGAATCAGGTGTGCTTGTCCAGGGTTACAATAAAAATGTGTACTGTTCTCATCGCGCTCTAGTGMCTCCTTGTGGCGGGCCGGGCAGCTGCAGGCTGACTTCTGTCGTCAGTTAAACRATGTTTCCTCCGACACATTGGTGCAGCTGGGTTCCGGGCGGGTGTTAAGAAGCACGTCTTGGCGGGTCATGTTTCGGAGGACTCATGACTCGACATWCGCCTCTTMCAAGCMCGTTGGGGAGTTGCAGCGATAASACAAGCTCGTAATCACAAAATTGTGGAGAAAAAGGGGGTTAAAAATAAAATAATACAAAGTGTACTGTTGGGGGTACTGGAGGACCAGGGTTGGAAAACACTGATGTAGCACACCGTGATCTGAAGAGTTACGATACATTTAGCGTAAAACAGTTGTACAGGCAATAAACATATTTTTATTTTGTAAAAGAGGTGTGAACACTGATCTTTATCTCTTTGTTTKTTAACAAAATATGTGGTTATTTGGTAATCAGTGTTTCTGATCTAGACACCTTGGCTTACCCTCTCCCTCCTTTAGCCTCATGGTTCCAGTCTCATGGTCAGGGTTGGGGAGTAACGGATTAGGCCTAATGAAATCCATAGGCCTAATGGACACATGTTCAAACTTGCACACTTTTGATAGACTTAAAGGGGCAATCTGTAGTTTCTACATCTATTTTTGGACKTATAAATTATATATACAGTACCAGTCAAAAGTTTGGACACACCTACTAAGTTTGGACACACCCACCTATTCAAGGATTTTTCTTTATTTTTACTATTTTCTACATTGTAGAATAATAGTGAAGACATCAAAACTATGAAATAACACATAAGGAATCATGTAGTAACCAAAAAAGTGTTAAWCAGTGTTATATTTTAGATTYTTCAAAGTAGCCACTTTTTGCCTTGATGACAGCTTTGCACACTTTTGGCAAAGCATGCCATTCMATGAGTGCAGCATTTATTTTTCAACTCAAATCAATGAGCCAAATCAGTCCTCCATGACAACAAAATCAGTAACAACAGAGTAGGGCTGGCTAATAAGTCCTTAGTTTTGGGGTCATGCTCAGGTAAAACAATTTGGCTAATCTATTCTTCYATATTTCCAAGTCCTGTTCTTGAAGATCAAGGGGTATAACATTTCTTGCGTTGACTGGAATTCTGATAGACTTTGGTTTTTAATGTAAAGATATCATTGAATAGTATTATTATATGTAGTAGAAAGCGATGGGTTAGAAGAAGCCTACATAACCAATCCATAAAGTAAAATGTAGCATCCATATATGGCCAGCTATGTCAACTTTAACATTGATTTATCCTGCAATAGATGTCTTTCAATTGGTAACATACATTTTTGTCTTCTTCTAATGCCTCTTAAGGGGAAAGTAATCTAAAAGTAACTGAATGTAATCAGATTACGTTACTGAGTTTGGGTAATCCAAAAGTAATGTTACTGATTACAATTTTGGACTTGTAACTTGTAACGGATTACATTTAGAAAGTAATTTAGAAAGTAACCTACGCAACCCTGCTCATGGTCTACCAGAGTGYGTCTGACTGAAATCACTGTCATAGACATTTGTTATGTCTGAGCAGAGTTTTACTCTAGCCAGATATGGAGACCGTGGCCACCACATCGCAGAGCTAGGCCAATTTTTCACTGTTATTCACTGTTTTACAGAGCTGAATGATCAAATCAAATCAAATTTTATTTGTCACATGCACATGGTTAGCAGATGTTAATGCGAGTGTAGCAAAATGCTTGTGCTTCTAGTTCCGACAATGCAGTAATAGCCAACGAGTAATCTAACCTAACAATTTCACAACAGCTACCTTATACACACAAGTGTAAAGGGATGAAGAATATGTACATAAAGATATATGAATGAGTGATGGTACAGAACGGCATAGGCAAGATACAGTAGATGGTATCGAGTACAGTATATACATATGAGATGAGTAATGAAGGGTATGTAAACATATAAAAGTGGCATAGTTTAAAGTGGCTAGTGATACATGTATTACATAAAGATGGCAAGATGCAGTAGGTGGTATAGAGTACAGTATATACATATGAGATGCGTAATGTAGGGTATGTAAACATTATAATAAGTACCATTGTCCCGTCGATGTGGATAGGGGGGTGCTCCCTCTGCTGTTTCCTGAAGTCCACGATCATCTCCTTTGTTTTGTTGATGTTGAGTGTGAGGTTATTTTCCTGACACCACACTCCAAGGGCCCTCACCTCCTCCCTGTAGGCCGTCTCGTCGTTGTTGGTAATCGCTAATAGGAGGAGAACTAACACAGTTCCAACTAAATGGGGGTCTGTAGATCAGACAGCCAGTCATCACCCTCACCAGACAGGTTTGATTATGGCCTTGGCGCTTTCCTGGAGGCCCCGAGGGGTGCGCTTGCGCGCGCGCGTGTGTGTGTGTGCTCGCGTGTGAGAGAGAGTGTGTGTGTGAGTTTGTGTGTGAGTGTTAGAGTTTCCTCTAAACTAGCATCACTACTTGGATCAMTAAGTTTAGGAACTCTGGGCCAAAGGGTCCCTTAGAACACAAAGCAGCAGAGAATACACCCACAGACCACAAGAAACYCGTTCTTCCTGGATACTGAAAAACAAATATATCAAGGGGAAAAAGAGCAGTCAAAGTGTAGAGGATACCGTATACAGACGGGATGCACAGGTCAGGGTGTGTAGGCGATATGGTGCCAAGTACAACAGTGTTATTTACAGTCAGGAGGTGAGGTATTTAGTGAGCTGAACCCAGGTCAGTTCTGTTGAGTGCCTCTTATGATGTCATTCCAAATCTAGATCGTCACTAAAGCTATTATGAGAGGTACAAAGCATAGTTACGGGAAGTAGGGGTGCTGAGGGTGCTGAAAATATATATTAATAAAATATACTAGTTCTGTATTAGCGAACCAATATAACCATCAAAATACACCACAAATTCAGCAGGGTCAGCAGTTTTGCATACATCAATACTGCCTTCTAGTGGAGTGTGTGTGTGTGAATTATAATCGAGGAGATTGAGGTAGTTTATTCGATTGGTTATAATTACAGCAATCACCAGCCCTTGGGCCAACAAATGCAAACAGTATCTGTCATCCTTCAGTACCAAGTGCATGGTTGTTGTCTCAGGGTCGGTTTTATACACACAATGACCACAGTTATGGGATCAACTATATTGGTGTATAAAAGACTGACATGGAGGGTTACGTTTTCCAGTATACAACACATTCATCAAAATCAACCAGATAAAGGAGAAAATGATTGAGGTGAGATGAACTGAGTACTGAGGATGTAAATGGTTAACACAAACAGCAGACAGAGTAACACAGCTTACAGTGGGTAAAACGCTCCAGTTTTGTCTTATGCTCATTTGCAACTAGAGAGAATATTTTGACCATAGATGTAAGAAGAGATACAGAGAATCGCGACGTGTGTGTGTGAGGGAGGGAGGGAGGGAGACGCTCACACACACTACATCTGGAATGTAGACATTCACACCCTATGGACCATTACCTTTCACTCATACAGCCATGTGTTTTACAGCTACACACACATCCGGTGTGCTCACCATGCTCTCAGCCCTCTACAAATATTGCACTTAAACCACTCTTCCTCCAACACCTCCTCAAAATGCTCCTTTCCACTTCTCACTTCTCCAAATTCTGTTGATAACACTCCTTTGTCTCACCCCTCTCTCTGTGTTGCTCTCTAAATAAATGTTGAATAATATTTTTCTTCAGTGATTTTCCTGTCCCTTTTAAAGCATTGTCTTTTCTTTCCTTCCTTCCCTCACTCCCTCCCTCCTTCCCTCACTCCCTCCATCCCTCACTCTCTCCCTTAAGTCCTACATGGTCTCTGCTTTTCACCACATAAATTCATTGCACATTCTCTCTCGCAGAGCTGTCACTGGTCCACACATGCAGTGAGCTTTATAGATGAGAATCAGCAGGGTATCAGCTCTCTGATGGGTTCCTATGAAACTGGAGGAAACAAAGACTCGGGCAGACATTGTTGAAGTACTGTCTGACATCAGCCCCAGTCCTGGCCTGTCCCATTCCCCACTGTGCTCAACACACATGCCCTTGGGTAGGGCCAGGAGTTTTACCTGACCACATGACATGACCAGGAAAGATTCTTGGCCCTAGTTATAGCCTGGCCTCAGTGGAGGCTGCTGAAGGGAGGACGGCTCATAATAATGGCTGGAATGGAGTGAATGGAATGGTATCAACCACATGGAAACCATTTGTTTGGTGTATTTGATACCATTACACCTACTCCGCTCCAGCCATTACCACGAGCACATCCTCCCCAATTAAGGTGCCACCAACCTCCTGTGCCTGGCCTGCATGTCCCATCCCCCACTGTGTTCAATTCACATGGCCATGTGTGTAAAGCCAGGTGTGAACTGACAAAGAAAGATTCTGGACCCCAGTTACAGCCTAAACCAGTGTTTCCCAGACTTCTCCTTGAGTACCCCGTGGCAGTTTCACTTATTTGATTTATTCCAGTAATAGCACACCTGATTTAAATAGTCAACTAATCATCAAGCCCATCATTAGCTGAATTAGGTGTGCTATTGCTGGATTACATCAAACATGTGGAACTAGCTTGGGGTACTCGAGGAGAGGTTTGGGAAACAAACCTAATCCAAACACATCCAAAAGACTCCATCAGCAGGAACGATGTCCAAATCCAGCCGACATAGCAGCCCCATGCCAAGATCCTAGGGTGGGCTTGGTTCGGTAGAACAAAGTGGTCTAAATTGGGCTCTGTGATTATCCGCCACTACGATTACCTCCGCAGGCCGGCCCTATCGCTCATCATGGCTGATTATTTGTATTTGGAAGGGTAGAAGTGCTCTGTCGTAGGTGGAGAGTGTGAGTCGTGTGTGGAKGGGGATGTGGTGATGAACTTTACAAATGGGGATGTCCCTCTTATGTAAACTAAACAGCTGARAAACCAAACARAGSGAAGAGGTCTAGGAGTTAGACTGGGATTAGGATGGAGCTCTACAGTTATTTCACTCWAGTGTGCYGTGTGTCATGGACTCYAGACTAAACCACTCAGTTACAAATGGTCTTGCAGTAACTGCTATTCATAAATATGGGGTAGTAGGAGGGTCTAATTGGACTGAATGTCTGGTAAAGTACATCACTTAGAAACGATTACATTTTTTACTGAATCCCATTTTGATCTGTGTGATCTGCGCAATGATTTGTGTGTGTGTTGTGGGGGGAGGGAGAGAGAGACAGAAAGAGAGAGCAGGGACGGAGAGAGAGAGAAAGGGAGAGCTGTTAGTTGGAAGCAGCTGTGGACCTGGCACTGGTTTTACCTGTGAGTTTTCTTTCCCGGCAGGAGCTCCATCACTCTGACGGCCATGTTGCAAAGCTGTATGCAATATAGAGGATGGAATATCAACATATTTCAAGGTATCTTCCCTCCTCCTCCGCCGGAGGAAGCAGTCATCTTTGTTTCTTTCCTCCTCAACTNAAGAGAGAGCAGGGACGGAGAGAGAAAGAGAGAGCTGTTAGTTGGAAGCAGCTGTGGACCTGGCACTGGTTTTACCTGTGAGCTTTCTTTCACGGCAGGAGCCCCATCGCCATGACGGCCATATTTGTTTCTTTCCTCCTCAAGCAGTCATATTTGTTTCTTTCCTCCTCAACTCCTTGGATGCCTCTCAATCGAGGACACCTTCAGTGAGTGTCGAGTTAACACACACACACACCTACGCAAACTCCCAGTCACACTTTTAATTCCCATTTGTACAGAACTGAAAACACGAGAGCAGAACATGCCTCAGGGCCTGAGCATATTCCCATTGCAGTGTTGTGAAAGATTGCAACCATTCCCCAGATGAAACCCTCAAGCCTAAAGCGACATACTTTGTTATCATATCATAGCGTCATGATTTGAATTGTTTTGGGAAGAAATGACTAGTAACACACAGTTTCAGCCATCCACCCAGCCACCACGCTGTGCAGCGGAACGTCTTCGAAGAGCTCCTCTCTCAGTAGTCTACATGGAAAACACTCTCCCTTTGGCAGCTCCCAGCGTCTCCCCGAAATGATTTACGACTCCGAATCAGTCGTACTGTTCACTTCCCCTGAGGGGAGTCTCCAGACGTCGCTCTGACTTTCCTTCTGCTGTCACGTCCCATTTAGATAGACAGCTCTGGGGTGGATTTAATGTATGCCTGTTGGTGCATGTGTCTCACTGCGTGAATGTTTTGTATCATTTAAACCCACAAGAGTTACCAATGAATCAACTTCAAGCAGTTGAAGATCCATTGATATTTATTATCTTTTCTATCTAGCTTTTGGATAATGTATTTGAGCAATTTCGAGATATATTGTAGAGCCATGACTTCTCATGCTTGTTCTAGGAGTTTGGCCCCAGCTATATGCAATGTATCATTCCATAATGACTCCATGTTGTTTTTCTTGCTGGGTAGACAACTTCAGATAATTCCATAACTTGCGCTAGACGAGAGTTCCAGCGGCTGTACTTCAGAGACTTCAGTACGCGTCCAGACCGACTGCCTCTTTCCTCCTCTTTCCCTTATTCCTTACAAATGAAGTCTGGGCCTCTGAGTAGCAGCGCCATGCTCGAGTGAAATTTATTGATCTGCAACAGTCCCTGCGCATCTAATTGGCAGTTTTGGAGTTGCCCCGGGTGGTGATGGTTCTCTCAGCTGCGGCCCAAATGTCTTCCCGGCCACAGCAGCGCAGCCTGTGGTGCTTTTGGTCGGGTGTGCACTTTTCATAGAACCTGGGCCGTAAATCTCAATTGCTCTCGCACTTTTAACATCTCCATTACCCTGGCTGTTTTGTCAGCACACCATTGGGTGTAACAGAATCCTGTCTAACCGACATTTAAGTCATTTCCTACCCTTAAGACCAGATATTACGGTGCCGCGGCCGGCGAAGGTACTGTAGCGGGTTGGCAGATTGGAGGATGGAGCCCAGGCAGCAGAATGACAAAATGGGTACCCGGTTATAATCTAATTAAAGAGAGAGGGGGAAAGAGGCCACAGAGGCACACAGGCCTGGCCAGCGCCAGGAGTGTTCCCTCAAACTGCACCGCAAAATACAATGTGGTAATGTCTCAAGGCCTAATTCTTCCGGAGGAGAGAAAAAAGGACCCTTTCCTGCTACAGACGCTGACGGCCACATCCCACGCTCTGACATCAGAGAGGGAGAGAGAGGGAGCGAGAGAGAGAGGGAAAGAGAGAGAGAGAAGGACAAGAGACAGAGCGAGAGAGAGAGGGAAGGAAGAGAGACAGAGGGAGAGCGAAATAGGGAGAGAGAAAAAGAAGGACATATATAGAGGGAGAGGGACCAGAGATGATTTATGCCCTGCTGTGCAGACACCAAAATAAATCTGGGGACTTACACAGACAGGCAGGCCATAAAGAACGGGATCAGTCCAGACGCTTTCCTTTTTTAAACCCCAAATGAGCTAACCTCTCCTCCGTCGAGTTTTGTTTTATGTCACTAGAGACATTTTATTATATTGTTTCCATTCTGAGGAGGGGGGACTTACTCTATAGTTGGATGATATATGGGGCTCCTTACTCTCCTGGAGCTCATCTGGGGAGCTCCACAGTTAATTATTAGGTCTGCCGTCGTGAGAACTTTGTTAACAGTGTGTGGGCAGGCTYGTTAAAWRTGCTACTAATTTGAGGGGTAGAAGTTATCGTCTCACGCCCCTCTTTGCCATCAGATTACATTAGCCCACGGGTTAGATGTCAGTCGCCACTCACACATGCGCACACACACACACACACACACATACACATTCGCACGTACACACACATGCGTCTACACATGCACGTGTGCACACATGCTAAGACACACACACACTTGCATGCAGGTCTTTCACGTGCACGCACACATGGACATAGCAAAGGGCTATGATACACTTCACTCATTCAGTTCACGCCGAGATCAATTTCACTGTGGTGATTCCACTTGCATGTGTCTGGTGTGCACCTTTTAGAAGGGAGAGGGATCAGTTTCAGTCACTGCTAGAAAYGCCAGCTTCCTCCCCTCTCCTTTAAGTGAACCTGATGTTCACTGTTAAAATGACCGTGAACTGTGACCTTTGATAGCTGCAGCGAACGCGTGTGCAGACGAGGAACAACTTTACATGGGCACAAAGGGTTGGGGTCAATTCCATTTCATGAATTGAATATTGCCTGTTTTCTATGTGTACATTGACTTTCAATTCAAGAGGTGAATTGGCTGAATTAGAAATGGAATTGACCCCAACCCTGCATAAATAAGCATAAATGTCTATTGAAAATGAGTCATATTTGTGAAGTAAAGTATCAACACAGCCTTTCAGTACACAGAGAGGGTGGCCTATGAGACTCCCTCTCCAGTTGACCCAAATTTTGCCTCCTCCTCACCTTTCCTACATTTCTGACTAATTTCCCCCCATGTGATTAAAGCCACCAGATGCTCTGGCGAAACTCGTAAATGGCCAAACCCATAAACTCACAGCTCTATTTCTCCAACAGCTCTTTCTTGTGGAGAGCGCCAAGAGTGTCAGCCGGCATCTCCCTTCAGCACGGGATGCCACAAATACGAACTTTGAACAAAGTGTTTACAGTAGAATGCTACACTGATGTGATCTAGATGTACTTCCTGTTTACTCTACCAGCGCTGCTGGAGCATTTGTTAGTCAGAATTCTGATCATATTGATTATCACACGCCACCGCAAAATGGAGGCCACATGTAAACCGCTGGAGCAGTGTGTGTGTGTATGTACCAGCCTCTGTGTGAAAACCAGGGTTTGTGTGTGTTCAAGCCTGTGTGTTTGCATGTACGAGTCTGTGTGTGTATTCCAGCCTGTGTGCGTACTGTGTTTGCCTGCTGTGTGTTCTGACTCCAACCCTCTGTGTAGTGTAATTAGCACGTAGTAATCAGCTCTCTAAAATGGCAATCTGGTTTAAGGTAAACAGATGGGGTTGTATGATACAGTCGATTAAGAAAGAAAATGGTGCTTGGTGCAGTGTTTGATCAGCAGGCCCTCAGCAGAACAGTTATTTACACGACTTACCACAACTATGGCAGTGTCACTCAGTGTTAGGCATTTTAATACCAGGAGGCAATCTTTTAATAGGGTTTATTTATCGAGGAGAAAGGGAAATGATGTGTTGATTGCTGAACAACAAGACTGACGTGAGTGAACATGAGTGACATGTGAGAATGTTCCTGTAAATGCTTGGTGTTCTTTCATCTTGAATTGAGAGATGTGTGTTACCTCAATAACTACACTGGGGGACATTGTACATGTGGGAAAAGTAGTTATATGTCTGTYAAACGTGTTTAGAGGATGTCAAAGCTCATGCTTTGTAAAATACCATATATATACAATGTATACATTGTATAAATACATATATTCAAATGATGCTGAAGTTGAAGTTAAAGCAGTTACTAGTGACGTTGAGACAGTATGTATAAAAGCCGTATAGGCCTAAAGGAGCTAACAAGTGTAGGGGGACAGATATAAACATTACAACCCACAGTCCGTCTTCATACTGGCCAACAGTGATGACTGAATTAGGGGGATTTTTTCTCACTTGATCTGGGACTTCTCTGGCAATGCATGGTGCTTTGGTGCGTCAGTGTGGGTCATTCAATATCAACAACTATAATTAGTAAACGTAAACAGCTGGGGAAGACACTGAGGAAGCACTGAGTCAAAACTAGTCGAAGGAGAGGAGTTTATTTCTTCAAAGAGGTGTGAGGAATTTGTTAAGACAATGTGTGATTCAGGAACAGTCAGCGACAGGGCCGGCTCTAGGCATAAGCAACATATGCGGTCGCTTAGGGACCCTGGCCGCTAGAGGGCCCCCGACTCAACTTACTGTTGACAGTTAGAATTGTAGAACACACAAGGTGCAAGTTTGACATTTGGTTGTGCATCAGCGGTTTTTCTTTCGTTTTTTCAGTCATTAGTCTCAGCGGGGACATCAACAACCGGATGTTCCAGTTTTCAGGGGAAATGGAAGAGAGAGCTTGAGTGAGAGTGACTAACAAAATCAATGGGGGCCCCCTGGAGGTCAGGGCCCCTTAGCACGTGACCTGCATGCCCGGTCGTATCTGGCCATGATTACTATTAAAAAAAATCACATTAAAAAGGCGTGACTCCATCTTAACTCCTCCTCCGCATTTACTGGATTGGTTGAACAGTGCAGAAGAGAACCTCCCCCTACAGTTTTTGACCATACATAATGTGTGTGGGGGGGGGGGGGTCTAGTTTCAGGCATTTATTTTACGCCTACTACGTTAGGTTAGTCTGTCACTGACAGTCACTCAATTAGCCATGTCAGCTAATCATTTTTAGAATGGTAAGTTAGTCTAGCCAGTTAGTTTAACATGCAGGGCACGTGTCCAGGGGCACTGACCTCCAGGGGACCCCACTCTCACTCAGATATCATTAACATGGCATACATAAGTCATGGCAAAATGTGTAGAACTGCAGAAAAATTGCTTTAAAATTGCAAAAATGTCTCACTGCCTCCCTGGCAAAATGAGTAGAATTACATGAAATTTGTCAAAACATTATATTATAATTTCTCTCCGCACCATGGCAAAATGTGTAGAATTGCATTAACTTTTCGTTTTAAAGTACATTTATCTCGCCGCGTACATAGATAATCACTTAGGGCCTCTAAAAGGCTAGAGCCGACCCTGGTACTAACCATACTAACCCAAAAAGTTTTTTTTTAAATTCACATTTATGAACTAAATGTTTTTTATTCATTGCTTACAGTACGAATGATTGATTTACCATTGTTTTCTAATAGCCCCATACAAACAATTAATGGAGAACTAATGTGGGTATTAATTCATAGGTAAACAAGCTATGTAGGCTACACTGTTTTTACATTTTGCAGAGGAGAAACACACTTTTAAAAGAATAGTCTCAAATCCAATACTGTCCCATCCCACGCTTCTTCCTGAGGGAAGTCCTCTCTCCCAGATTGACAACATCCCTATTGTTTCCTTTTGGATGACTAATAGCTGCAGCTTTCACGCTACAGGGAGTTTTCAATTCCTTCTTGAGTCTGTCCAACTCCCCCACTCATTTTCTTTAAATCTGCACACCCTGTCTTTCTGTTCCAGCTTCTTACTTCCTGCACTTCCCATCTCTCTTTACTTATACTTTTGTTTTTTCTCTCTCTCTCTGTCTCTCTCCTTCCTCMGTGTCAATTTTCTATCACAGTCTTGCTGTGACATTGGTTCCTTTCGCAGGTCTCCCTCAGTGCTTCTGTTTTTGCAGATGGATTATTTGTCACAGGAAGTCCCTCCCCCTCCTTCTTCTCTGTCTTATAATGAAGCCCCAGGGAGGTCTGGAAAGCCCTGGAAGTGATGCTGTTCTCCTTCCCGTACAAACCTCCTCCTCCCCTTCACTCTTCAGTCCCAACGAGCTAGCCCGATTCAACCCCCAACCTCCCTCCCAGCTCCTGCACACTGCACTGTCACCTGACGACTACAAAAATAAGACAGGAGATAGGTACATGTCTTACTGTACATTTCTCTTCAACAGATGTCATGGGGATGCATTTGATTTTACATGTTGAATGACATGTAGGAATTTGTATTTAATGTTCAACTAATACATAAAGAGTAAAACATGTTTTATTTCCAGGGTTAATTAAGCTACTGTATGATCTGTATGATATTCAGATAGACTCAGGACAATAATGTGTTTTCTCGAACAGCAAATCACAAAACAATAAAACATCAGAGTCTTTCACAATCTGAGACTGTGTTGGACGATTTCCAAACGAGCCTCCATAACATCACCTATACTCTCTAAGCCAGTCGTTCTCACACCTCTGAACTAGCTYACCTGAATCACCTAACCAAAGGGATTGATGTTTGTTGACAAGTTGAATCAGGTGTGCTAGCTCTAGAATAGATGAAATACATGGAACGACTGGGGGTCCCCGAGGAGAGGTTTGAGCACCACTGCTCTAAGCCCTCGCTATCAGCGTTAGGGGCGATTTCATTTCAGACMCMCTTACAGTATGTCTCAATATCCTCCTATTGTCCCAGACGGCTGGTCATGCGTCATCTCCACACCGTGTGGACTCAGTAAACGGGTCAGCTACTAGATACTCCTGATTGGGAAGACATGGGATTGTTCTGGAGGAAAGAAGGGAAATGCTTGGGAACTCCACTTCCCAGCTTGAGAGGAGACAGAGAGGATAATGGCTCCCCGGGGACCAGCCAATGACCTCACTGAGTGCAAAATATGCGAAGGTCACAGAGTTCCTATTGGGCCGCTGCTAAATCTGACTGACACCGGGCAGCAATAACCCTTGACTTCAGATCTGCTCTGCACACACTAATAATAGATKAATAAATGTCAAGAAAATATGTCTGAACTTTAAAAATGTTTCACTTGGCAACATGGTCTCATCAGATTATGTGAGAATATGGATATTTAACCATTGAAATTATGTCACTTTCAGCTTCACAGGTGACATACTACAGTATGGTTAGTACAGTATGTCAACATTCTGAAATAATTCTAATGACAATCTGTAGTTGTAGCCATTCTTTTCAAATGTTTTGGAGTCATCAATCTAATGATTGCTGATAAGGGATGGGTAAAAAAAACGTTGATACTTTCCCATCTGGTACGTTGTACAGTATATGATAATTACCATAAATAAAACTATAATGATGATTGTGATTACCATTTCTGATTGCTATTAGTATYGTATTCCTCTCCAGATGCTTGTGTAATGGAAGTGAGATCAGCATAACCCCATCGGCTCCAGAGGTCAAGTATGCGTTAGCTTTACTCATAGCTATAGGTCAGTTGGGATCACTTGAAGCATGACTGTATCTATACCCCCCCCCCCCCCCCCCCCCCTTCAACACTTACCAGTAGAGGTCAGCGTTCACATAGCATAGCATAGCATACCTCCCCACCATGAGCGAGTTGAGAGTCCTAGGCCATGCTGTTGTTTAAACCACTTGGAAACACCTTCACCGATCACTAACAATTCAATGGATTTTGATAGTTGCATTGGACCTGCCACTGACAGGGTGGTATGGTATGGCAACGCCCTGAGAGCAGATCAATGGTGGAGACTGGAGAGCTAGAATAATGTGCTAGGTCTTGCTAATGAAGTTCTACAAACACTTTGACACGTTGAGTGTTAGTCAGAGCTTTGAGTCAGTGACTAGTGGGAGAATCTAGCGCTCTGGGAATATGCCAGAAACCCCAGGAACCTAAAGAGAGAAGGAAGCCGTTAAATCATAAAACGTTGACTTCACTCTTCTGAATAATTTGTTTTATTGGAACAGCATGTTGTACTGGACGATCAGACGGATGCTGAAGTGATGGAATTGGCCCAACGCTGTTTCCAAGCTGCTGGAGTGAATGAGATTTGTGGGGGTCAGTAACAAATTGTGAAACAAGCCAAGGGTGAGGCAATCGCAAAAACACTWAGGCCTAATGGCACTGAAGGCATCATTCACAGATTGGAGTCTGAACCAACTCAATGCCTTCTGGCACCCATTCACATCTGAAGTATGAAGCCTTCCAGGGCTCACTAAGTGTGGGGGGCAACATGGTGGAGGGCATTTACAATTGTAGCTAGGAGGAAAGAGGCTTAGCGCTGTAGTAATGCGTATGGAACCCGCCAACCTGGGACTTTGGGTGTTAGTGTTTTATTTTTTAAATATTTTTTTTCACCTTTATTTAACCAGGTAAGCTAGTTGAGAACAAGTTCTCATTTACAACTGTGACCTGGCCAAGATAAAGCAAAGCAGTTCGACACACAACAACACAGAGTTACACAAGGAATAAACAAACATACAGTCAATAATATAGTAGAAAAAGTCTATATACAGTGTGTGCAAATGAGGTAGGATACTAGGTTGTACTTGGTCCAGATCTAAATGGAGTTTTAGTGGGTGACCCTGAGCTGTTTGAGGTGTGGTCTGCCTGGTGCTAGGCCCTGCTCAGTACCACACGAGTCTGCAGCCGTGCAGCCAGCCTGCTCTGTCGCCCTGCGTTGAGAACCTAGCAGGACCCTCACGCTATCCGCAGCTCCAAGCACCACCGTAGATGGTGATGTCACCCTTGCTGTCTATAATTGTTCAATCGATAGACAATGGCCACCTCACTATTACCGCCTTCATTTCTCTGTAGTACAGGGATATAAGCATGAATCAGAATTTGTGAGCTGAATTTTGATTTTCCATGCATTTTAGATGTTAATTTTAGCTTCTGAAAAACGATATGAATTAAACTAAAACCAGGATCTCTAGCAGATAGGTAAGCTACAATGAATTTGTATAAAATAAAATAAAACATTAGAAGATTTCTTGGATTTATTAAGCGATCATTATCTTGGTGGCAGGTTTACAAAATCATAGTTATCATAGTTATCATAGTCATCATAGTTCATCATAGTTATCTATTAGTCATCATATTATCATAGTCATCATAGTTATCATAGTTATCATAGTCATCATAGTTATCATAGTCATCATAGTTCATCATAGTCATCATAGTTATCATAGTCATCATAGTCAATCATAGTTATCAATAGTCATCATAGTTATCATAGTCATCATTAGATTTCATCATAGTCATCATAGTCATTCATAGTTATCATAGTTCATTATCATAGTTAATCATAGTTATCATAGTTATCATAGTCATCATAGATCATATCATAGTTATCATAGTATATATTATCATAGTTATCATAGTTATCATAGTCATCATAGATAGTCATCATAGTTATCATAGTCATCATAGTTATCATAGTCATCATAGTTCATGCATAGTCATCATAGTTATCATAGTTATTCATATAGTCATCATATAGTTATCATAGTCATCATAGTCATCATAGTTATCCATAGTCATCATTAGTTATTCATTAGTCATCATAGTTATCATAGTTATCATAGTCATCATAGTTATCATAGTCATCATAGTTATCATAGTTATCATAGTCATCATATCCTAACAAGATATGAGATCAAATGTATTTACACAATGCAATCAAAAGTAATAAAACAAAACTATGTTACATTTCATTACATTTTATCCAGAGCGACATTCATTCAGTATATTTGGCAGTTCATATTTACAGTATGATAGATATTACCTTAACTATGCATTGTCATTCAGTAATAAACATTAGCTTTATTGTACAGTACTTACTCAAAAGAGAAAATATACAGCATATTCAACTGCAACCAACATCCCACAAAATGAAACAAGACCATTGCAATCCTACTCAACATAACAATGTACACTGAGTGTACAAAACATTAGGAACACTTGCTCTTTCCATGACATACCAGGTGAATCCAGGTGAAAGCTATGATTCCTTATTGACGTCACTTGTTAAATCCAATTCAATCAGTGTAGATGAAGGGGAGGAGACAGGTTAAAGAAGGATTTTTAAGCCTTGAGACAACTGAGACATGGATTGTGTATGTATGTGTGTCATTCAGAGGGTGAATGAGCAAGACAAAAGATTTAAGTGCCTTTGAACGGGGTATGGTAGTCGGTGCCAGGCACACCTGATTTGAATGTGTCGAGAACTGCAACACTGCTKGGTTTTTAACGCTCAACAGTTTCCCGTGTTTGTCAAGAATGGTCCACCACCCAAAGGACATCAAGACAACTTTACACAACTGTGGGAAGCATTGGAGTCAACATGGGCCAGAATCCCTATGGAACACTTTCGACACCTTGTAGAGTCCATGCCCCGACGAATTGAGGCTGTTCTGAGGGCAAAAGGAAAGTGTTCCTAATGTTTTGTACACTCAGTGTATGCTTAAAAATAACAGAAGCTTAAAAATACTGCATAAATAAGTTCATAAATAAGATAATAATGTAAAWAAGTCTAACTCTATATTTATAAGGCATAGATGACAAGATAGGTTTTGGATAAGTACTTGGTTTGAATTAACTGAGACCTCTTTTTACTTTAAAGATCTACCACTCAAATGCTGAGTGTAAAGAAACAACAGTTAGTGCCTCACAGCACCATATATCAAGTACATAGTTTTCACGTCCACATGTATTTTACTGACAACGGTCATAAATCTAAAGCTGAAATTCAAAGTAAAACAAGCAGCGATGAACATTTCCCTGCCACAGTCACCGGGACTGTCCCCACACAATGATTTCAACATGACAAGCCTTTAAATGCCAAACTTTATTGTGAGGAATATATACRATTTTTTTTACAGTCAAGAAATTAATGCATTTAATTTGTATCTTAAATTATCTTGTCTTTAGGGTTTAGAAAAATTCTATATAAAGCATATGTATAGTGTAGCTAAATTATGTTCAAGTAAATATTTTACTACCAGTTGTTTTGTGAAGTAGGATTTTAAAAAGCTTGGTGTATAAACACTACAGTAGAGACCATGTGAAAAACAAGATGTATCATTTAGATAAAAATTATATTAAGTTGGATTCAATCAATTTTACACACTAAATATTGTATTTTATTGCTGTTGAATAATTTATTAAATTAAGTAATTAACAACCTCATTAATATTCAATTCACCTATGGACATTAAAGAAACATCATAATTATATCCATATAATAATTATGGTTGTGTATAAATTGTAGTCCCTCATAATCAGTTCTTAAATATGGATGACATGACAAATCAGGTTTGAAAAATCATAATAAATGTTTTTCACATTAAAACGTATCCAACTTGCCACGAATGAGRAAACAACTATCAGTAGACGCCCTTTATATTTCTCTCCCTATATTTATATTCATGTATTAATTTGGGATGTATTGGATTACTGTTTGTTGTATTAACAAACATACAAGTGTGAGCCTGCTTGTGCTTAATGCTTCATATTCCAAGGTTTAAAACAGATTACATATGTGTATATTTATGCATCCTGATTGAAAGTCTTTATGCTGTATTGTCAAAAACTCGTTGTCTTTCAGAAAAACTCAGGCCCTTTTGACAACGATCATGGACACTTCTTAAAGGGCATAATATATGATATTTTTGTGGAGATATACCTCAATACTTTCTGACTAAAGCAGAACATTAAAACTCAGCTAAGTAAGAGGCAGGTAATCAAGTAAAAAGAAAGAGCTCATGATGATAGCCAGGCCTCCGTTACACATAAGATTTTTAATCTAATGTTAAGCACAAACGCATAATTCTTCTTCAGTCAAATACATTTAACTTGAAATATTCAGTTAGTATGGTCAGTTATACCCAAACACTAAATTGCCACATCAATTTGTATGTAAGACAAAACTGACACMAAAAAAAACTGCAAAAGGATTTGACAAAAGCTTYTTTTTTTGTACACTTCTTCTACGGATTAGACTTTGGGAACCCATCAGATCTACAGTCAGACCAAGGTCTTCATTTAATTTACCCGACCGTTAATCCCCAACGGGGGAAATTTGATCGCACCAGCCAATACATACAACACCAATAACTACACAATAAATACACACAGACTGAATTATTATTAATTTCATAGTGTTTTTTGTTTTGTTACACATCATCCTCTATGTCTATAACCACATTGTTCGGACGTATTGGGCCTCTCTAACTGACTGACAGGGATGAGTAGCAGCAGGTCTCTACCTAATGTCTCCAGCACTGTGCCATCCTGGCCTTGCGCTATCTGCCCTGTCACGGCTAAAGCCTCATTAGACACGCTCCAAATTGGTGCCATTTTCCCGGCTTAATCTGTAACATCTCTGACCCGGGGCTCCTAGTCACAGCAGAAAATCTGTGGATTACCCATCACCCCTCCACCATCCCCACCTGTGGGGGGGTTTTGACTCATATCACGGCGGCTCGAGCAACACACGAGGGGCAACAAGAGTAGGATTCACTGAGACACTCTCGCCACAGGGTACTAATGCTGCGAACAGAATGTCCAGAGAGTGAAACCACGTGTATTAACACCAGAAGAAGAGCTGAATAAACATCTAGCTTTCATACGCTACTATTAGCCTTAATTTGAAAGGTAAACAGTAGAAGGTTCAAGCTCACCTAAGGAGTTTGTAGACACGGTGCTGCTCCCTTCGAAAGGCACGGTAGGAATGGGGAGAGCGATAGCGCCCAAGTTACAGCCTGCCTCCTCTCTATCTGCTAAAGTCATTTTCTCTCAAAGTGTAATTAATTTCCTTGCTCAGGCAGGCCTGCATACATGTGGCACAGCCAGCTGTAGTAGCGTAGTCTCTGAACCTCTGGTGTGTGTACTACTGACTATGATGCCGAAGCAATAAGCATTAGCCGTACATCAGGTGAACACATGCAGCTATTGGAATATCTTGATTGATCGAAAAAGGTTGGATTGTTTAATTTAGCTAATTTAATAGTCTAATGCTATTTGGTCTGTTAATTTGTAATTTGTAAATTCATGAGCCGCTTATAATTTCTGATTCTTGCGGTGAGATTTGAATATATTGATCTGAATTTGGAATATAACGGTATAATGTTTTGTGTGTGTAGGCAAATCATTATTTGTTTAAAAAAATTGCACACAAAAATTCAAAAGTTGTACAGCAATTTGTTTTACAATATTAAAATTAGACTTAAGTCTGATTGTAGGCTTATCTGTGTTTTATCACCCCTTCCTGCTACTAAATTTAAATAATCAATGATTGGATTCAGCTTTCATCCTATGTAATTGAATCTGTTAGATATATGTTAGATACAACCAACTATTGTAGAGCTAAACAAGTTACGTATATATCTGATTATGACAAGCTTAATACTTTTAATACTTCTGTCTCACTGAAATAGGACATAAGATAAGAGAAATACCTTCTCCTCTAGGTATTTTCATGCTTTATAAACTCCTACTGGTCATATTATACTCTATAGTATATAGTAGTATCATCATCGCCTCTGTAAAGATAATATAGGATCTTTATATTTAGCTATTATAGAAAAGCTAATGTTTATATATATACATACAGTACCAGTCAAAAGTTTGGACACACAACACCAATAACACCTACTCATTCAAGAGTTTTTATTTTATTTTTTACCATTTTCAACATTGTAGAGCAATAGTGAAGACATCAAAACTAGGAAATAACACATAACACCAAAAAAGTGTACAAATCAAAATATATTTTATATTTGAGATTGTTCCAAGTAGTCACCCTTTGCCTTGATGACAGCTTTGCATTCTCTCAACCAGCTTCATGAGATAGTTACCTGGAATACTTTTCCAACAGTCTTGAAAGAGTTCGCACATATGCTGAGCACTTGTTGGCTGTTTTTACTCTGCGGTCCAACTCATCCCAAACCATCTCAATTGGGTTGAGGTCGGGTGATTGTGGAGGCCAGGTCATCTGATGCAGCACTCCGTCACTCTCCTTCTTGGTCAAATAGCTCATACACAGCATGGAGGTGTGGTTTGGGTCATTGTCCTGTTGAAAAACAAATTAGACTCCCACTAAGTGCAAACCAGATGGGATGGCGTAACACTGCAGAATGCTGTGGTAGCCATGCTGGTTAAGTGTGCCTTGAATTCTAAATAAATCACCGACAGTGTCCCCAGAAAAGCACCTCCACACATCACACCTCCTCCTCCGTGCTTCACAGTCCGAAACACACATGCGGAGATCATCCGTTCATCTACTCATCAGACCAAAGGACAAATTTCCACCGGTCTAATGTCCATTGCTCGTGTTTCTTCGCCCAAGCAAGTCTCTTCTTATTATTGGTGTCCTTTAGTAGTGATTTCTTTAGAGCAATTAGACCATGAAGGCCTGAATCATGCAGTATCCTCTGAACAGTTGATGTTGAGATGTGTCTGTTACTTGAACTCTGTGAAGCATTTATTTGGTCTGCAATTTCTGTGGCTGGTAACTCTAATGAACTTATCCTTTGCCTCAGAGGTAACTCTGGGTCTTCCTTTCCTGTGGCGGTCCTCATGAGAGCCAGTTTCATCATAGCGCTTGATGATTTTTGAGACTGCACTTGAAAAWAAATTCAAAGTTCTTGAAATGTTCTAGATTGACTGACCTTGTCTTAAAGTAATGATGGACTGTGGTTTCTCTTCGCTTATTTGAGCTGTTCTTGCCATAATATGGACTTTGTCTTTTACCAAATAGGGCTATATTCTGTATACCACCCCTACCTTGTCACAACACAACTGATTGGCTCAGTTGTGTTGTGTTGTGAAATGTACTTTCAACAAGACACACCTGTTAATTGAAATGCTTTCCAGGGGACTTCCTCATGAAGCTGTCATCAAGGCAAAGGTTGGCTACTTTGAAGAACCTCAAATATAAAGTATATTTTGATTTGTTTAAGAGTTTTTTGGTTACTACTTGATTCCATGTGTTATTTCATTGTTTTTTTTCTCAAATATAAAATATATTTAGATTTGTTTAACACTTTTTTGGTTACTACATGATTCCATATGTGTTATTTCATAGTTTTGATGTCTTAAGTATTATTCTACAATGTAGAAAATAGTAAAAATAAAGAAAAACCCTTGGATGAGTAGGTGTGTCCAAACCTCTGACTGGTACTGTATACCATATATATGTATATTCTGTGGTAAAACGTTTTTAAGGTGTATACCAACTACGCATACAGAGGTATACTAGTATGAGATGGCTTTGCAAAGGAAAAAAAGCAACACGTGCTTCAACATAACTAACCTCACAACGATATCAACAAAGGTAAGACAATACATAACGAGCTATCCCTTGACACCAACACCCTATCTCATGTCTGTTCACATTTTTACATCCCATCTCGTATGAAATGATACAACCCTATCACATAACACCATCATCATCTTAAACATTATGGACTATTTTCTAAGAAGAAAGGGGCCACCAGGAGTCAGATAGCGAAAGTCGAAAAATAAATGGCCTTCTTTCCCGAGACACCAGTCATTTTAATAGTGCTGATTTATTGTGCCGTGCTTTTTGGAGGGCGATCATATGCATGTGGTCAGTGTACGCAGTCTGTGACCCAGCCTCCCTCTCACGTTACAGCCTATTTATAACGTTCCCTCTGCCGGCTCCCCTCGTACTGCAGTTCTTTGGAACCACCTTTCCCTCCACTCCACAGGTCTCCAGTCTCCTCTCTCTCCTGTCATCTGAGAATCTCTCCGGCAGCTTATCTAGGGTTCACTGTTTATCCTGCGCAGCCTGGCAACTGTCTGCATGCCCAGGATTATTACTGGAGCCCCCTTTCAACACACACACGGACATACACACAACTTTTTTATCGAACTCTTATCAAGGAGACAAATTTGGGGTGAGCTAAGAAAAGAGCACAAGTTGTGGATTTTGGATATTCTGTGTTTTGTTTGACCCCTTTTTTTAACTTAGTTGGCTTACTTTTTTGTTACCTTTCATTTTTTGTCCCCCTCCTTATCTTTCTGGAGGGCTGTGTGTTTGCATGCGATGGATCACACGCTCTTTGGCTGCCTCCGCAGCCCCCATGCCACTGTGCAGGCCCTGCACCCTGCCTTCACCCAGTCTCCGCTGACTCTCCACGGACGCACGGATCACGTCTCCTACCCTGACCTGGCCTCTTCCACCGCCACCTCCTCCCCTTCGGCCTGCATCATCTCTGGCTATCCCGGTGATGAGGGCCTGTTTGGCGGGCATCACCACCATCACCGTGGGCATCACCCGGCACAGCAACAGCAGCATCACCCGCCTCAGCACCAGGCCGGCTGGCACATTCCACAGATGCCCTCTCCTGGCAATACGAGCTCCCGGCACAACCTCTGCCACCCCCACCCCCACTCTCACTCGGCCCAGGACAGTGCCCTCGCACCCCCAGACCTAGGCACCCTTGGCAGGAACAGTCTCTGTGCCAGCACCCCCAACCTGGGCAGCAGCACCCCCACGGGGGCCAACTGTGTGCCTGCAGACTTTGGAAGACAGACACTGTCACCTGCTGAGGCAGAGAAGAGAAATGGCAAGAGGAAAAGTGACAGCTCAGGTAAGACGAGAGGAAAGATCGACCTTTGGGTTGACATTTATTTTTATTTGTCTTTTTTCTTCCTTATTTTGTGAGCTGCATGTAAAAATGGGTTGAGTATAATGTTCCACAACTTAAGTGGGAAACTAAAGCTACATATCTTTATCTTATTCATAAATTGTCATACAGTTGAAATACTAAACATTATTTAATACACGTGTAGAGCATTTATTCAAGATGGGTATAACTTAACTGTACCTTAATGGTGTGGTTTCAAGAACGCCATAATCACTCAGACTTCTAAGGCTTTCCATGGAGATGGATTGAGGGAAGTTCATGTTTCACTGATAGAAAATGTGGTATAATATTGTCTGAAGAGAGGTTTGTAGATGTTGGCTGACATGAACAGGGGCAATTACAGTATGTTGACTAAAGAGGAGAGCAGGCCAGACGATAACTCTGTGTTGGGCATTAGACTTCTGGCATGTTTTGGTCTAAATCCCATCTGTTTCATTTCGACACATTTTAGGGGGCAGAAATTGAGGCTCACTGTAAAATATTAATGTCATGGATTGTAAAAGACTACACCAGTGCTTCGAATGACACTAAACACCCAAGAAGATTTAGGCTTTTCTTACTGTGGAGTGCGCTTAGTTCCAGGATTATTGTTGATGCAGTAATTTTTATAAATTGCACTGACTAAAAGAGACTGGGAAGTTGAATCAATAAATATATTCAATTGAACAATTTGAGTTACAGTAGCATTATGTAAACCATTTGATATACAGTTTAATAGATTTGTTGCAATGTTAATAGTCTTTAAATAAAATATTTTATAAAAAAAACTTAACCTTCAAACCTCCAGAGAAACATACTCTCTATTTCCTACCAGTTTATTCAATGGTCCTAAAAAATKTATGAACTATCAACCAACCTTACACATTTTTACTGCTAATGTTTTCGTGCTTCGCTACTAAACATTTAAAATTAAGATGACTTTGTCAGTCACTATTGAGCAGTTATTAATATGCAAYGTAAAAAAAGGTTTTGCCAGCATTACAAGAACACGTGCAATTATGGTCTAATTGCATTGATAAGGTTTGGAATAATGAGTTACTTACCTCAAGTAGATACTGTACAGGCGTGACTTTCATAATCATTGAGATTTTCTACGTTTGTGAAAAGGACCATGMACTTTATACACAGCAAGTGTATAAATATCGACAAAATATAAGCAATACAAATATGGTAATTTATTACATTAAGTTAACTGGAACATGCATTTATACATTATTTCATAGCCTAACAGTGTCTTTATAACTCTGAATATACCAATATCTTTTTAATATATCAACTTTTTACTATTCAACCTTTCTAATCGATATTAAGCACTTTGTAAGTGTTAAAGTGTTTTTTAAAGGAAAGATTTTGTTGTCAACATATTAGTAGGGACTGATCAGTTTTCCATGGAAAGTGTATCTGCCGTTGGACCGGGTCACTGGAATGTCATCCTGCAGCACTGGGCCTAGACCTCTGTCTGTTTAAACACCCTCAGTGTGGGTCACCTGGCTGTGGTTCTGTACACACCACTTGAACACTTGGTTGATATTTTCACTATGTGGTTAGTGCCCTGTTTCGCTTGACTCACACAGGATTACTGTTGGCCACTTCAGTCATGGATCCCTTCGGACACATGACTCATTCTAACAGATGATGAAACATTTTCACAAAATCACAGGGACTTTAACTGCTTAAGTGTGCAATTAAATGTGTATTCTTTCTGTTTGAAATGAATGGGCAGCATAGAGACCAACGGCATATAAAATAGGTTTCTTTATAATTGTACAGAGGCTTATAACAATCCTATTTWAAAAAAGTAGTTACCAAAATAAGGACTCAATGGTATTTGGATGTAGAGGAATATCAAAAAGATGCATAGAAATGATTAACACAACTGACTTATAGAATTGTTCAAACGTTGGGAATGTTATTTTGTATTATTATGCAAATCATTGTACGAGTAGCAGCACCACGCTGAAATTGCCAGAGAAACGACAGAAAGTTACTAAGCTAAGAGAGCGCAACTTCGAAGGCAGTCAATACTATTTATAATACTGCTCTTGTTTTGACCATACTAACCTCTCATATATTCACAAATTTAGAACTACATCCTCTATTTCCTGTTCTCCTTGGTCAAATCATTTGGAAACTAACACTTGGCCCCCAAGCTTCATTTCAATTCCCTAGTTCCAATGGTTATTGCAGCCTCATTACGTGGGCCTTGCATTCTCTTCACGCTAATACCAATCATGCTGATTATTGAGCGTAGTTAGCTTATCCAATCAGCTGTCCAAATAGCACCGTGTTGCCAATTCGATGAGATAGCCCTGATTTGGTTTCACCATCTGGATTGAAACCTGAGTAAAATCCGCCTGTGAAACTTTACATTGGATACGAAAACAATAATAAAACACTTGAAACCAGATTTCCATGCAAAACATTCTCCTRGTCAAGAAATACAAATCATTTAGTGTGATTTTTTCCTGAAGGTGGCCTGCAGGGTATACACTGTCACGTGACGAGTGGTCCGGCTGGTATTTGGGTGTCTGGTTTCTGTGAAACCTGCTAATTTTAAGGGTCCCACCTGGAGGGAATATGGCCGTGCCGTTTGGTGTAACCTGGGCTGGCCTCTTGGGGTATACTGGAGCTCTGAGGGAGCTAGGGGTCAACCTGGCAGATTTGAAAGTTTGGGAACACTTTAGCCTGCAGGTATAGTGCTTTATGCATTATGTTATGCACATGTACATAATGTCTTACAAAAAGGCTTATAATGTTATATATCACTATGGCTGAATGTTTTTACTGACTCAAAAATTGCTGTTTTCTGGTCAAAATCATTATATAATTATGCGACATTGGTAGGGGGTCATCATACATGCTCATGTCAAGTCTCCTACTGTRTATTATAGCTGAATTATAATGCAGTATACATGTAGGCTTTAAGTAAAGTGTAACCAAAATTTATTTGGAAAGTGTTAATAGATTTTAAACATGAAGTAATAGTAATTGCTTGAATCCTATTTTGTTATAGTGGAGTGTATTTTTGAGTGATGCTCAGGGACTAACTCAGGCATGGCTTTGCCATTTTCGTTATTGACGCTGAGGTTATTTTGGTAGATCTAGCATTACAATATTCTACGTCACAATGAAATTGTGTTTGCCCTAGATAAGAATCCTCAACAAAATCTACAAAATGATTGGCCAATGAACTGAAAATGTCACACCGAAAGGAGTGAAAAGTGTAATCATTTCATTTTTGCAGTCCCTCTGTCAGAAACGTCGGCATGGACACCAACACTATTTTTGAAAGGGTTCCCTGATCTGGCTTCAGACCATTTGGGAGCCCTAAAACTACCCAGTGTCTGGGCTCTGTATTTTCCTCCCATTATTCCCTTTTGTGTGGAGAGATGAAAGTTCCAGCAAGGACCTAATTGCTGTGGTGTAGTGGCTGTGTCGTAAAACCTTGGGACTCTTTTTAAATCGGCTTTGCGCTGGTCTCCAGCAGCTGGCCATGTTATTCTTTATTCTTACACAATGTCTGTGTTTACCAGAGAGTAAATACATCTAAGAGGTATGTTTGAATGAGGCCTGCTCTCTGGCACACCGACAGTTGGCCCACCTTGGTGAAACATGTTGAGACATTTTCTATTCACCATACAATGATGCACAGAATTTCAGCTACTTTAGCACACTGTAAGGAAAGTCTTATAATTTATGTGGGAATAACTGGATTATATATTTGCAGTGTATTCCTGTCATGGATGCCAGTTACGCACTATGACATATCACCATGTGCTTGGAATTTTCCTTTCCCTTTTCCCACATCAATGATGAATGGCTTTTTGCAAACAAAAGTTGTATAATTTCCCATTCTTCTATTTTTTCTATGAGGCGAAAAAAAGAGTAAGAAGAGTAAGAGAAAGAAAGCTTTTTTCTGTGAGAAAATATTTTGAAAGAGACACTTTTTCAGTAAGAACTTCTCTGAGTGTCTCCTGTGACGTGGCGAAGTGGTGTGCCTGGCCTGGCCCTGGCCTGTAAACTCCCAGCCTATTTACAGTTTGGATTTGGGACCGCCTGTTGGGATTAACACAGACTGCAGAACAGAACCGCAGATGAATTAGCATGCAATCGCTGTTGCCTTGAAGTGCAATGTGCAGCTGAAGCATATCCAAACGGACCAACCACAAAGTCTGGTCACAATAGGAACGTTTGGGAACCAAATTAGCAAAACATGTTCCTTCTGAGAAACAGTGAAAAATAAAAATTTAACAATATCTTCTCCTGAGGTTGAAACAAAATGGGAATGACAAGTAGATTTTTAATCCACATTGGTTGAACAAATAAATCCTTTAAGTCTCAATAAAACAATTTTCTCCCATCACTCCAGTTAATCACCAGGTGGTAGATTTGCATATCGTTGCAAAAAAAGGTACCTGCATTGCTTCATGTTCATCTGGGGAATCGTAACAGTTTGTCCTTATGTGTATGATGTCATAATCATAGGTCAAAACCAGACTGACATACTCTCCCTATAGTCCATCTCATAGTCTAGCCATTCTCAGTAAATTAAAAAGTTTGACAATATTGTTCAAAATTAAACAACACCAAATCTAAACGAGAGATTTGAAAAATACTCCTTTGCAAATTGTTGTGAGTTGGCAGCTTGTTAGTCATAAAGAGGAGACGCTTATAAAATGGAGGTAAATAAACTGAGGAAATATATTTTCACACATCCTGCAGAGCTGTTTCGTTCCATATTAAAACTACGAGGGTAGCAGCCGATTCCATTAACAGTAAGACAAATGAACTCCACATTGGAAAGARTAGGAGCCAGCCCACTGTGTGTGAGAGCACAGCTGCCAGAAACAGGCACATGTGTAGACGCTTCTGGGTCCTCCCAGCCACTTACAGTGTGCATAAACAATGCCGCAACAATAAAAGGTGATTGGCAGCTCCCATTGTTTCCCATACCTGACTCCTTCCCTCCTCTGCCTGTATTTGTGTCTCTGGCTTGCACCTGCCATATAGTACTCATTTTATCATTATTTTCTTTGAGTATAATCTCCCTGACTGGATAGAAAAGAATGAGTGCCGTGTTTGATTTCAGAGTCCCAAGACGGGAATTACAAGTCAGATGTGAGCAGCAAACCCAGGAAGGAGCGGACGGCGTTCACCAAGGAGCAAATCCGTGAGCTGGAGGCCGAGTTCGCCCATCACAACTATCTGACGAGACTGAGGCGCTATGAGATAGCAGTCAACCTCGATCTCACAGAGAGACAAGTATGTAATGTCACCACTCTAACCTCATTCTCCCACTTATCCTTTTGGGTTCAAACATATTGACCGCATAATGCATTAATGCCGGGTGGTGGGAAAAGACTGCCTCAGTCAGACCATACAGAGGTTTTCGGAACAACAGTGTTTCCCTAACTTTAGAACTTCTGGTTTGTGTGCTGTTGTGCTCCAGCTGTGACTGTGAAGAGGGACTATCATATTCCAGATATTTGGGTCTATTCTTTCAGTCAGTCTACAGTCACGTAATGGAGACAGGCACAAAAGCAGGAGGTGCTGTCTAGCAAGTCACTTCCTGTTTCCCCCAGCTAGGACAAATTAGTCTCAGAGCGTAGGCAGAGGGGCCGCTGTAAACACAGTCACATGAAATAAATAAATGAAGACAAATTGCGGGGAAGGAAACATCGTACATTGTTCTGTAACACCTATTTGGGGTGTCAGAGAGAAGCGATATGTCACATGTGGCATACATCTGGCTGTAGGTAGTTTGTTATATACAGTAGGGATTAAATGGATAGAACAGACTGGTTCCTGACAGTATATGTTTCTTACGTAACATCGGAGACTCAAAACCTTAAAACTTAAGTTTTCGATTTTCGACAAAGTGCTTCAATGTAATACCCAAATAAACTAAGATAAAAAATATTATGCCTACCATCTAAACATTAATGTAACATTAAATAATGGCCACACTTTACATTACATCACCCTTACCACAGTGAATACCATTGGGTTATTCCATGAAGTAATTATGTAATTACCCCATAACAGCCTAGTAATTATGTACAGTTTTGGAGTACTTATATTGCGCTTAGAACATTCAATATTTTTCTGATGTCAATTTCAAATTCATAACCAACTCTTAGAGAACCTGTTATTCCAGAGATTCAACATGATCCCTAAAGCATAACATGACTCGGACAGGCCTGTGTCTTACCTTCAGTAACATGGAAACTCATTTCTTGTAACAAATATGACTGCAAAACAACCCATACAAACCAGTCATAATAATAACATTATAAGTAATTGAGTCATTAGCCAACTGATGATAGCATTAGTAGAAATAACATGTACTGTACAGTAGCCATGTGACAACAAACTCGGTGACATGCGCCTTGCCTTACTGCACTATCAATAACAGGAGTGAAAAGTGCAAGCTTGCAGATGTATTTTAAGGACGATCCACTTACAGTAATGACAGTAGGAAATCTGGGTGGCCAGGGTTGGAACTCTACCCGTCAACCTGATAGGGATTTTATAACTATGAAACTCAATGGGACTGGACTCATTGACACAATGACAAATGGGAAATTGGTCGCTGAACTAAAAATACCTTGATAGGTTATATATCACAAACATGTACAGTACCAGTCAAAAGTTTGGACACACCTACTCATTCAAGGGTTTTTCTTTATGTTTACTATTTTCTACATTGTAGAATAATAGTGAAGACATCAAAACTATGAAATAACACATGTGCAWTYATGTAGTAACCAAAAAAGTGTTAAACAAATCTAAACATATTTTATATTTTAGATTCGTCAAAGTAGCCACCCTTTGCCTTGATGACAGCTTTGCACACTCTTGGCATTCTCTCAACCAGCTTCACCTGGAATTCTTTTCAAATAGTCTTGAAGGAGTTCCCACATATGCTGAGCATTTGTTGGCTACTTTTCCTTCACTCTGCAGTCCAACTCATCAGTATTATTCTACTAATTTGAAAATAGTAAAAATAAAGAAAAACCCTTGAATAAGTATGTGTGTCCAAACTTTTGACTGGTACTGTATATTAGGTAACATAGCAACAAAATAGCAACAAAATGCATGCATCCCCATTGAGCTATAGGCTGTATTCAGGTGGCAAAGGCTTTGAAGGCAAGCTTGTGCAGGTGTGCCACAGCTCACACGTGCCCTTCTGATGTGCTATCATATGGGCCGAAAAAATATCAATCACCACCACTGATGTGATCGTCAGCATGGCATGTATCGCTGAAGGTTTAAGACAAACGTGTGTAAAATCAAGTGACTTCCTGCCCATGTGACCCAGCTAGGCCCCACAGCATGACACCCACCAAAATAAACCATCCAAACGTAAGGAGAGAAAGAGAGACTCATCCAGAACCCAGTCAGTGTTGACTTTCACGTCTACTCGAACCCGATCCGCTACGTAAACCTTTTTAAGCAACAACCTAATCATCATTTTGGGAGACGTAAATACTGGAGTTGTCGAGTCAGGGAAAAGAGGAAGCAGCGTCTTGATGCCAGGGAATGTGACAGTACATCAGCACATTATCACTGCTAGAGTATAGAAATAGCTGCCAAACCTTTACAGCAGCGCCTGTATCAAGTGTCAGGCTTACCATTTGATCAATATCCAGGTCTTTTAATAGTCTTTTAATAGGACTCTACTCAGTATTCGTAACAGTCTCCAGCTATGCAAAATGTACCCCCCCACCCTACCATTTTGCTGTTCTTTTTTAGAATAACTCAACTTGTCTTTTGTGGTTGTTCCACAGGTAAAGGTGTGGTTCCAGAACAGGAGGATGAAGTGGAAACGAGTAAAAGGAGGTCAACAGGGGGCTGTAGCGAGGGAAAAGGAACCGGTGAACGTGAAAAAGGGGACATTGCTGCCATCCGAATTCTCCAGCTTAGCGGCTCTTCATCACTCCACAGACTCCCTGGCCAATGAGGACAGTCACGAAAGCGACCAGAGTTCTGAGCATGCTCACTTATGATGCACAGCAGCAGGCCACTCCTACGCAAAGTGGGTTCAGCCTCACATCTCAGGAACGTCCTTAAAAGGACATGTTATCTGGTCGTCGTTAGCAAAGTTCAACGATGCTAAATAAATGTGTACAAATGTACAAAGAAATGACGTGTGTTACTTGATCTAAGAAGATACATGTTAGGACGTTGGTTAAACCAAACTAAGATCACCAATATGTTTCAAGAACTGCGAACCCAACGCAGGAATATGAGATATTGCAAAAGGTCAATGCACATTAAGCATACGTTACGAAYGTGCCTCCACTCAACACTGCTCTTGGAAGCAGAAAATATTCTTTGAATATTAGGACAGATTCAGAATTGGCCGAATTGTTATGAACATTCCATGTTGTGTGTCTTACATTGAAAAAGGGGCAAGTTCATGCTTTTGATTTGCACTGTTGAACACTTGCCTCAATTGGTTTCTACTGTATGTCATAAAAATTGCGATGTAATCGAATTATTATCAAGTGTGCAGGAGAATCAAATTTGCTCAGCTAATATACAGTATACTCTGAACTTAATTATCTGTAATTTTCTTACCTTCGCTCTAGCAATAATTTCTAATACACACTATACCACTCACACAGTAATAAACGTTTCTGATGTTTCTTAGTGATCATTTTCTTCTGCCTGACTGGTATTTGTAAACAAAACTTACTGAATATTGCACGAACAGAGGTTCTACTGAAATGCTTCTCAGATCTAATTCACGTTGGGTTGAATAACTTCACGATGCCTCCCATCCACAGGAATCCAGGTTAATGTASGACTATGCTGTGAACTGACATGAATGAAACATTAGCCAACGTGTAGAGAGCTGTTGATGGGGTGCATGGCTAATTCACCTTTTCCTCAAGGCAGTGTCGGTACTTAGGACTTTTGCCAAAGCCCCACAGGAGAACCTGCGAAAGGATCATATTCTATTACAAAATCACAGAATAATTTCAAGACTTGATCTCCTTTTCACCACAATGTGAGTGTGCATTCTAATTTGGAGCTAGAACAATATTTTGGAGACTGTGAACTTTTTAGTGCAAGATAGCAATAAAGTGTAGTTTTGACCAAAAGCTAACTGTGTGGTAAACATGATGAAACAGTATGAATCAATTACAATCATACTGTACCTATTAAAGGCACAGTGCAGTCAAAATTCTGTTTTACTTTGTTTTGTATCATATTGTACAACAGCTGATGAAACTAACACTGTAAAAGTGTGAAGAAATTTGATCAGTGTTATTTCCTGATAGTTGCTGGTTGAAAATACAATATACACAGACTTTCTAATCAGTAGGTTTACATGGGCAGGAGTTTAGGTTTGCCTGGTGACATCACCAGGCAGTACGTTGGTTAATAGACCAATAGCAAAGAGCATCCCAAACCTTTCCCAATAACAGCTCTTTTTCAGTTTTCCCCTCCCCACTCAGACCACTCCCAGACAGTTCTAGCAAAAAAACAWTTTTTTTTAACTAAAAAGCTACTTAATTGTTACCCAGAAATGATTTAAATATTTTGATTAAAAAAACAGCTGCATTGAACCTTTAAATTAAATGCGCAATCACCCATGCAATAATTTTTTTCCAATTAGGATTTCTAAAACTGATAACTGCTCCCAGTTTGTACACCAAATGTCACCCATCTCTCCATTATCTTCTTTATGCGCAGTTCATTATTTAATGCTCTCTGCCTTCTTTTCATGTCAGGTGATGCAACATTCTCCTTTTCGAAAATGCCTCTCCTCTCCAGCAAGAAAAACGTTTACATATTGTAACATAAATTAATAGGCTAATTACATTTCATGTGAACTAATAGAGCTTCACTATTCGATACCTAACAATTATCCATGACATGCAAATCAATGGAACGTAAGAGTAAAGACAGACCACAGACAGAATGGTCTGACAATGTCAGCTGGTTTGTTCATAATATATATGAAAAACCACCAGACTTACTTGTTGTTATCTTTTCATTTATGTAATTGATACTATGGTAAGATGTAATGGCAGCTGAAGGCATTGTTATTCCTGAGACAAAACAACCAACCCCGCACCTGACCTATTGTCACGTTCGTCGTATGGTGGAAGAGAGGAGGAACAAGGCGCAGCGTGATATGAATACATCTTCTATTTATTTATGAAGATGAACACTAAACAAACTATACAAAATAACAAAACGACCGTGACGCTATCATACAAAAGTGCAAACACAGGCAACTAGACATAGACAATCACCCACGACATACCCAATGAATATGGCTGCCTAAATATGGTTCCAAATCAGAGACAATGATAAACAGCTGCCTCTAATTGAGAACCAATCTAGGCAGCCATAGACATACAAACACCTAGACCAGGTAACGCCCCATAAACATAAAAAAMCCCTAGATATGACAAAAACACCTACATCCCCCATGTCACACCCTGACCTAACTAAAATAATAAATAAAACAAAGATAACTAATGCCAGGGCGTGACACCTATGATCCACTTACTGTATCCCGCCTCTGGAGAGTGCAATAAAACGACACAGTTATCTCACAGTTCAAATGACGTTTGATGACTGTGCGAGTATCACCCGGTAGTTAAAATTCCCCAGACGATCGGTTTAGCATCACCTTGGGTAGAGGGATTGACAGATTGACGGCGCATACAATGGCGCAATTCATGGACGTAGTCTCATTGACCAAGGGAATTCGGTCCATGTTTTACATTGTCACACCGAACGAATCATCATTTGAAAATGTGGAGGATGTCCCGCCATATGTTCAACAGGTGAGTTCGTTGTTGAAAACGCTGGAGCGCTTTGATGTGTTTTGTGTTTTTTTGATAATCGATATTGTGCCGCTCATGCTAGGAGTGACACACTTGAAATGTCTAAACATAGCGAAATAAAGTCTGCACACTTAGTTTGAATGATATCATATATGCTACTGTATATTCATAAATCTTCACAAAGATGGTCACAAACAACTCACAAACCCTGTAGGAACTGTCAGGGAAGTGGTGCTATAGAGTGACAAAGTCGCTACACAGGTTTCTGCAGTAATCTCTTGATTCCATAGACCTATTGCATAACAATAGAAGTTTAGTTGCTGTTAATGTTTATGTCATATATGGACTTGAGTTTTGGCTGTATGGTTCATATTTTCACATGATATGATATTAGTACATTTATTTTCAAATTCTCTAACAAATCCTTAGTTTTAGACAAACAATATGTGTTTGCTCATGAGTGTGGGGAGGTGTGCCCTTTTCAGTCCAATGGGGGAATGTCTGTTAAATATTGTTGAATTTTAGGACCACTTTTGACTCAAGAGCACCCAGTGCAAAATAACAGAACGCACCAATACTTTTTAATGGGACATCTGGATGATAAAGGTTTAACAAAATCCTAAAATCAGCACGGTTGTTATTTGAGGGATAAAGCTCACATTTTAACAGGCTTCTATAAAGTCATATGRATAGAGAAAAAACAATTATCCAAACAGCAGGACTCCTCAGTGTGTTAATCCTGCTCCAAACAAACTGTAATGAAATAACCTAATTTACTACAGTATTGTTACAGAGTTTAATATGATGTTTGCATGGGTGTGTCACTCTTGTTTCGGTGCTGGTTGTTGTTTGTGATGTAGTCATCACTCCGTGCACTAGTCTGTGTTTTGGTTGACTGTATGTACAGGTGTAGGATCTTAATTGATCACCATGTTGCAGGAGAACTTTCATGCAATGCAGGAAATGTAAAACTGGCAGTGTGTATGAGGCTTAAAAAGGCTTCTGAAGTTTGTAATTTCCACTTTGAAATTTCATTCTTGATTTTCCCTTACAAAAAATGTATCAAACCCTACAAAAATGGCCATTAATTATAATCCACATTTCCTGTTTCTGCAGTATTATTTTCCTGCTGTAGCAAACTAGCTCACCTGTAACAGTCTTGCTTCCATCCCGTTCCTTGTCCCAATCTGGGCTCAAACTTGGGACCCTCTGATCACATTAACAAATGTCACCCACAAAGCATCATTACTTGTCCCTCTACAAAAGCCGCTGGTCTGTTGAACCCCAGTATAGCGTGATTATCATCATAGCACAGTATGTAAATATGTTTATAAATAAAAACACTGCATAAACATTGCTTGTCCGATTTAATTCATGCCATAGTTTAATTGATTATCCAGTTGCAATAAGATACATTCTACCTGTTACTTTAGGACAAAGTGGACATACTCTCATAAGAGTGTACAGGGTTTGTGTCTTCCCCCTCACACATTCGTGGCTAACTTCACTCATCTACAACCTGATAAAAATGGCCCCATTTGGGATAATACTAACATCTGTTCCACAAATGTCATTTGCCTTGCAAGATCTAAGACCAAAAACAGAGATTTATATACAACTCCCTTGACAATTTTCACAAGCCCAAAGTATGTTACAGCCTTCATAGGACTTGTTTTCATTTGTCCTGTTGTTTGGAGGAAAATGCCACACAGAGTAAACACAGTGATTGTGAAGGTCAAACACACACGTTAATTAAGAAGTATTTTTTAAAGTCCAAAACAACCCATTCCCTCGGCGTCCGCTTTTTCACATGGCATGAGAACCTGAATTCCTTCCCAAATAAAGTGGAAAGCTGTCAAGAACACAGCCCTGACGAGGTAAAACAATACTCTAGACATGAGAAAAAGAGGGAATGTTCAAGCCAGAATCCAAAATGATAATCTCTCTCTCAGTCAGTGGGTTTGGAGAGAGAGTGCTTGTGCTCTGAGCCCATTTGTTAAATGCAGTCCGTCAAGTCCTCTGCCAGATGTTGGAGTGTAGCGTGTGATCGTCGGTCCCTCGTGGTCCTCCAACTCGCCCCAACACACACACACACACATCCTATTCCACCTCCAGGTCTACACCTCGCGATCCACATTGCACACACACTCCCTGGATGCAGTCATGTGACCACATGAAGGTTTAGGTGACCAGGTCAGGTCAATCACAGGAGTGACATGGTCATTTGCTAATACTAGCCAACAGATCCAACACACTGTTCAAGTCAGAATTATGACATGATGGAAACCATTTTTGGTAACCTCTAGTAACTTCCTAGTACCTAGTACCTCTCATTCTGTTCTTGCATACTCCACACCTAGATAATACCTAATGCAGCAGATACTGTATGTAGCATACTTATAGAATGGAATACAAAATAATAGAATAGAATAACTTTAGCCATATGAAGACATAAATGTTTTTGTTTTTTGGCCTATCCAAAAATTGCCCTAATCGGAGGACAAAATAATAACTTTGTTTATACAGCATCTTTAAAAAAAAAAATATTTTCCCTTTGTTACATGAACATAGTATATACATTTTACAAACATGGTCCACTTTTGTATATTACTTATTATATATGGATGGATAATATTCAGACACATCAGGTATACATGTTTTCAGTCTGAACTGTCATGTGATGTAACGGGACCTATTGAAATGAAAGGTTCCTCCAAATATTATTTGTATGGGTTGTTCAAGTGTTTTCTTCTCCACTGGAAGCTGAAATAAATCCTCAGAGAGAGATGATATGTGACTATCCCTGTGTAGCTTCACCATAGAGCCATCAGGGAAACATCATGCATCACAAGACATGAAAGACCTTTTAACCACATGTCATCTTGTTCGTTTTCCAAGTCAAACATGTGAGGTTACTGTAAGCGTTCAAGGAAACACAAGACATAAAAGTGGTGAAGTTTTCATTGTGCTTGGACTGTTGATTCGTATTTGTTCTCCTTTGCTTGTGACTACAGGCCACCCCGTTCTTTATGGGCTTGATGGTTGTAGAGCTGGTGGTGAGCCTGCTGAAGGATGGAACCCCATTGGCCTGCGTCAGTGACGTCGTCACCTCAGTGTCAGCTGGTATTATTTCCAGAATGCCCACGTGAGTAAACTATAACTTTCTGGTATGTTTCTAGAATTGCTATAGGGAAGCTTAAGCCTTGTGTTAAACTAAAAATAATGATCAATGGAGACTCTCCATAGAAGTAGCTTTTTAGTCCAGGACTTGGCTTAATTTGTTCTATAGAAAAGTAATAACAGCAGTTCGTCTCTTATGATAATGTATGGCTGTATATGTACCATTTATTTTTGTATACTGTAAGATCCTCTAACTTTGCACCTGAAATGTATTGTGGAGAATCTGTGTGCTTATCTAAATACATTTGTCCTTTTTTCCCAGGCTATTTGCAAGAGGTTTTGAAATAACCACTTACATCTACGTGTGGGACAACTTGCGTCTACTGGAGCTACCCTGGGACTCTGCCTGGGCATGGTGGCTGGCTTTCCTAGCGGTGGACTTCAGCTACTACTGGGTCCATCGCTTTGCTCACGGTAAGGCCATCAGTCTGGGTTAGCTCCTGACCTGGGTCAAATACATACAGTATGTCAAATACTTGAGGTGCACTTGATTTAGCTTGCCAGGTACAATGGAACCAATGAGAAGCAAGGGTCACACTTTACTTGAAGAGGGTTATACGTAAGACATTCACAACAGTCATAACAGTCCCAGATTTGTTATGACTGGTTTCATAAAGGTGTTATGAATGCCTTATGTACACCCCTTTCAATTACAGTGTTACCGAAACAAGCTGGTCAAGATAAATGAAACGCACGTATTTAAAAGTATTGGGAAGTAGTTGTACTTGTATTTTTGTGTAAATATTTGTAACGATCGTCTGTGGTGGAAGAAGGATCGGACCAAGGTGCAGCGTGGTAAGTGTTGATGTCTTTTTAATAAACAAACTGAACACTGGAACAAAACAATAAAATGATGTGAACAAAACGAAACAGTACCGTGTGGCAAACAAACACACACACGGAAACAAACACCCACAAACCAAAAGTGAAACCCAGGTTACCTAAGTATGATTCTCGATCAGGGACAACGATAGACAGCTGCCTCTGATTGAGAACCATACCAGGCCGAACTCAAAACCCCAACATAAAAAAACACACATAGACTGCCCACCCCAACTCACGCCCTGACCATACTAAATAAAGACAAAACAAAGGAAATAAAGGTCAGAACGTGACAATATTGTATTGTATGGAAGGTTTGATCAAATATTAAATCTCGTATTGATGCATATGTCTTATAATGAAATAGCAAATAGTCTTGCATGTATTTCAATTCTACATGTTCATGAGGATTGAATTGTTCGTAACAAAATGTTTTGTCTTTACTGATTTCTCTATGGATGCAGCGTGAGCTATATCCGGTGATGAATGATTCTATAATGCGCACATCTTTTTTTCTTTTTGAGAGGAAGCAATTATTTGTGAGTTACGTCCAGATGTTTTTGAACTGACCAGATGTGAGAGGCTGTGATCTCTTGAGACATGTTGTCTTACCTGGCGCTTCAATGGGAGAAAGCTGTAAGTAGTGATGGCTCAATAGCAGCACGGTTCTGGAGCTGCACCAAAGAAGCCCTCTAATTCTTCTCCCCATGTAGGGCTGTCTGTAATATCCTGGGATCTCAGCTCACTTAAACTGCAGTTTGTACTGGACAATGATAATCTTAGCACCCAGAACAAGATCTCACATGTCCCACTGGTGTCACAGATGTCAAATCAACRTCTATTCCACAATGGTTGAAATGACATGGAAACAACGTTGATTCAACCAGTGTGTGCCCAGTGTTGAATGACAATGCAGAAATAACGTTTTTTTCCTGACACACAACTTGCTTGGCAGCGGCAACATTGTGTTTGTGTGCTAAATTGTAGCTCTATTTATGTCAGAGGCACATCAAAGCCTGCTCCAGATCTTTCTCTAATTCAAATATGTCTGGCTTAAAGTCCAGACTGTCCCTGTGTTGACATTTGAGTCATGGGTAAATATAAACTGTGTTTTTGAAGGTGRGTGAGACACCTAYCAACTGTATTGTATGATAGAAAATGACCCCTGCCAGTGCCAACCTGCCTGATTGAGTGGTCTGCCTGTCTATAAAACATGTAAACAAACCTCCCACGGAGGTTTATTATCCTCAATGGAAGGTCGTTAACCTTAGCTAAGCAGGTTTTTATTGTGGCATATGAAGGTAGATGACACTCTTCTCAGGCTAAGTGGATTGAAGCGATAGGTTACATAAATATCAGCCGCAATTCTGCCTATTTACCTTATTTGTATAGTCACCATGGCGATTGATCTCAATAGCATTTCACTAGTCCTGAATTAGAATTTGTACAGTATATTGTAATGAAGTGCTTGTGTATGTCATTCTCTCATTCTCTCCATTGTTTAAAACAATTATTCATACAATATTATATAGCTCTGGTTTATTTGGTCAGATTTTATTTTTGAAGTGTGGTATGATATTTATGTCTCGAAACTTTCCACTTACTTTCATTTCCTCCACTCCAGCTTTGACTTGCTTGTATGGAACTTAGTGGGGTCACAGTTAATTCTCTGGTGCCTGGCACTGCACTCAGTCAGCATAGAAGGACAGAAGCTTTTCCCCTTAGCTACCAGAGGGAGCTACCTCCCTCACCGCAGGACAGGCCAGACCCAGTCTTCATTCACTCTTCATTCTGGCCCGGTGAGGTCATCTTGGTTAACCAGTTGTTGACCTCCTGGCCTATTCCAGGGTAGAGTTTGACCAATGCAAAGTTTTCATTTCCATATTGGTTGTTGTCTGTGTAAGTGAATGTCTACAGTATATATGTCACGTTCTGACCTTAGTTCCTTTTTTATGTCTTTATTTGAGTTGGTTAGGGCGTGAGTTGGGGTGGGCATTCTATGTTGTTTTT
The DNA here is from genome assembly GCF_002910315.2 of Salvelinus sp. IW2-2015. Classification (NCBI taxonomy): domain Eukaryota; kingdom Metazoa; phylum Chordata; class Actinopteri; order Salmoniformes; family Salmonidae; genus Salvelinus; species Salvelinus sp. IW2-2015. Next base: position 10,707,671 of record NC_036874.1, on the reverse strand, counting down.
CTATGTTTTGTTCTGTTATATTTCTATGTGTTTGGCCTAGTATGGTTCTCAATCAGAGGCAGGTGTCAGTCGTTGTCTCTGATTGGGAGCCATATTTAGGTAGCCTGTTTTCTATTGTGTTTTGTGGGTGGTTGTTTCCTGTTTCAGTGTTTTCACCATACGGGACTGTTTCGGTTGTTTGTTCGTGTTTTGTTATTTTTGTTCTGTGTTCATTTTGATTTATTAAAAATCTATTATGGACACTTACCACGCTGCACATTGGTCCGATCCTTGCTACACCTCCTCAGACGAAGAGGAAATTCGTTACAGAACCACCCACCAGAAAAGGACCAAGCAGCGTGGTAACCAGGAGCAGAGGGTTCTGGACTCCTGGACATGGTAGGAAATTTTGGACGGCAAAGGACCCTGGGCACAGCCGGGGGAGTATCGCCGTCCGAAAGAGGAGCTGGAGGCAGCTAGAGCGGAGCGGCGCCACTACGAGGAATTGGCGCGAGGTAACGGGCACGAGAGGCAGCCCCAGAATTTTTTTGGGGGTGGCACATGGGTAGATTGGCGGACTCAGGTAGGAGACCTGAGTCAACTCCCCGTGCTTACCGTGGCGAGAGAGTGACTGGGCAGGCACCGTGTTATGCGGGGGAGCGCACRATGTCCCCAGTGCGCACGCATAGCCCGGTGCGCTACATTGCAGCTCCTCGAATCGGCCGGGCTACAGTGGGCATCGAGCCAGGAGGGATGATGCCGGCTCAGCGCATCTGGTCTCCAGTGCGTCTCCTCGGCCCGGGGTATACTGCACCAGCCCTACGCACGGTGTCTCCAGTTCACCAGCACAGCCCAGTGCGGCCTGTTCCAACTCCCCGCACTTGCCGGGCTACCGGGGGGATCCAGCCAGGACGAGTGGTGCTAGCTCTGCGCTCGAGACCGCCAGTGTGCCTCCACAGTCCAGTGCATCCGGTGCCTCGGCCAAGGACAAGGCCTCCTGCATGTCTCCCCAGCCTGGTGAGTCTTGTGCCTTCTCCCAGAGCCAGGCCTTCTGTGTGTCTCTCCAATCCAGTGATAATCCATGGCAAGAAGCCTCCAGTGATAATCCATGGCACGAAGCCTCCAGTGATAATCCATGGCAAGAAGCCTCCAGTGATAATCCATGGCACGAAGCCTCCAGTGATGATCCATGGCAAGAAGCCTCCAGTGATGATTCCATGGCACGAAGCCTCCAGTGATGATCCATGGGCACGAAGCCTCCTGTGAGGATCCATGGACCTGAAGAGCCTCCAGTGAAGATCCATTGGCACGAAGCCTCCGGTAGGATCCATGGCCATGAAGGCCTCCAACGAGAGGACGTCAGTCCGGAGCCTCCAGCAACGCCTCCTGTCCGGAGCAGCCAGAGTCTCCCTCCTCTCCGGAGCAGCCAGAGTCTCCCTCCTGTCCGGAGGCAGCCAGAGTCTCCTCCTGCCGGGGCAGCCAGAGTCTCCCACCTGTCGGGAGCAGCCAGAGTCTCCCACTGTCGGGAGCAGCCAGAGTCTCCCACCTGTCGGGAGCAGCCAGAGTCTCCCACCTGTCGGGAGCAGCCAGAGTCTCCCACCTGTCGGGAGCAGCCAGAGTCTCCCACCTGTCGGGAGCAGCCAGAGTCTCCACCTGTCGGGAGCAGCCAGAGTCTGCCCCTCCTGTCGGGAGCAGCCAGAGTCTCCCTCCTGTCGGGAGCAGCCAGAGTCCTCCCTCCCTTCGGGAGCAGCCAGAGTCTCCCGTCAGTAGAGCAGACCGTGGGCAGCAGAGTCTCCGCCAGTCAGAGCAGCCATCACTCCGGCGTGACGGAGTCGCCCTTCACTCCGGCGCTGCCGGAGTCTCCCGCCTGTCCGGCGCTGCCGGAGTCTCCCGTCTATTCGGGGCCTGTTGAAAGGGTCCCCAGTCCGAGGTCGGCGGCGAGGGTCGCCGCTCCAAAGGCGCCACATAAGTGGGCCAAGACTATGGTGGAGTGGGGTCCACGTCCCGCACCAGAGCCGCCACCGCGGTGAAATGCCCACCCAGACCCCCCTATAGGTTCAGGTTTTGCGGCCGGAGTCCGCACCTTTGGGGGAGAGGGGGTACTGTCACGTTCTGACCTTAGTTCCTTTTTTATGTCTTTATTTTAGTTGGTCAGGAGCGGGTTGGATGGGCATTCTATGTTGTTTTTCTATGTTTTGTTCTGTTATATTTCTATGTGTTTGGCCTAGTATGGTTCTCAATCAGAGGCAGGTGTCAGTCGTTGTCTCTGATTGGGAGCCATATTTAGGTAGCCTGTTTTCTATTGTGTTTTGTGGGTGGTTGTTTCCTGTTTCAGTGTTTGCACCATACGGGACTGTTTCGGTTGTTTGTTCGTGTTTTGTTATTTTTGTTCTGTGTTCATTTTGATTTATTAAAAATCTATTATGGACACTTACCACGCTGCACATTGGTCCGATCCTTGCTACTCCTCCTCAGACGAAGAGGAAATCCATTACAATATAAGTATATAAGTGTTTAGTTGTAATAGTCATTAAAACACACGGATACTTTAGCTCTTGTAAATACACAAGTATGAAGCTAACAATGTGTACCTAAATGTAATTTCACGACTTTCCTCTATTTTATAATGTTCTGGTATGACACATCAAACAGTTTAAATCGTAAATGTCTGCATCAATTGAGCATGTGAAAATGTATCTGCAATKCTATTCTGTCAAAACATATGACCTATAAATCTCAATACTGTGTTAAAAGTGAAATTACAATAGAAAACTGTGAAGAGGGCAGAGTGAAATCCTCCATTGGGAAATGTGAATCCTAATTAGAAGAACTGTAAAATACGAATGTGGATTTGAACAGTTTTATGGCCATTTCATAGTTTCCCCTCATGTCACTTGAAAGGACAGTCTCATTATAATTGAATGGAAAGAGCTTTGAAAGTAAAAAGTCGGCCTCTCTTCGCTGATGCTGTCTTTATTGAGAAGACATTACTTGCCCTTGCTCTGGGCAGCCAGTTCGCTCTTGGGGATAGGGACCAGAGAACAAAATGGCCATAGTCTCCAGGCATTTAAGGTATAGAGGCCCTTTTAAAACTGTCTGTAGGCATTCTTTATGACAGAKTTAATACAGAGTAAAGTGGATGGCAAAGTAAAGCACAATTAACATGTAATATATTTTATTCCATCCCCTAGTCAATGCTTGGTTAAGGTTCAATGAGAGGCACTGTCACAGGGGAGCTACACTGGGGCGTCGTCGAAAACAGTAGGTTTTTAGCTGTTAAAACGCATACAGTAGTTTTTGCCGGCGTGAGCAGAGAGCAAGACACTTTCTCAACTGTTCTCGGGCATTGAATAATCCACAAATATAACCTTAGAACCATTCATAGTACTCCCAGTCCCAGTCTCACCACTATTTCCTCACTGTGCTCTGCCTTTCTGTTAGGTAGTTCTGCATTTCTTACCCTGTGTCATTTTCCAGTCACCATCTCTGTTTTCTCAATAAATCTATGCTGGCATGTATCTCTGCCAGTAGTCCTACCAGTGCAATCTGTTATTACTCTAACCTTGTTCCAACAGCAAGGCCTCTCTCCTCATCAGTAGACTGGCAGACCATTGAAAATATATTATTTACGCTCAGAACACAGGTCTCCCTCACATTGGTTCTCGTGAGATCATGGATGTAGAGGAGTTTCACCACACCAGCTTTCGTCTGGGTACTTCACCAGCTAAATTCATATCAAAATCTGTCCCCATCGGAAGATCTGTTTGCTCTGTTCTCATCCAGTAGTGCTACAGTGTATTAACACATACTCATGTTACTGTACAGGGACAGTTGGTACAGTACTCCAAGTATGCTGTAAAAAAAATGGACTGTGTCAACTCCGGATTAGCATGAAGACTAACTTGTTGTAATCCATGAAGGTATTTGGTTAATCTTAGCACACTGATTGAAGGTGGCACTGGATACACACAACTGGATCACAGCTCAAAAGCAGTTTAATTCCTTTTACCTGTCACATTAGTCGCCATTATAGTTTTCAGTTGACAGGGGGATAATATAATGGGAGTATATTTCTGCCAATATTACTGTAAATATAAAAATCTTCCCCCACAACAGTTCTTTTTTGTCATCAAAAAAAGCCATGACTCATAGTCTACGCTGTACTGATGACAGCCTTCACCTGAGATAATGTTTTCCAGTGTGTTGCACCTGGGTGCCTGCGTTTCACTCTCTATAGCATCCTGTGGTGTGTGTGTGTGCATGCGTGTGTGTGAGAGTGTGTGTCTGGCCGGGCCGTCCTCTCTCTACAGTACCATAGCCTAGCCCTACGGACAGCAGCAGTTGTCAAGACAAACAGATCTGGTCATCGCTGCGCTGCACGGGGGCTGGGGTTGCTGGGCTGGGCCTCCCTGAGGAGGCTCTGCTGATCTGAATGTTATTGTTTTAAAATGAGCTCCTTTTGGCCGTGCGGCGGGGCGGGGGTTAACCTCCGGTGGCCAGGGCTTTATAACTATTCTCTGTGACTGGAAGTTCCTGGCCTGGCGCAGGTTGGAGGGTTGGAGTGCGTACAAAATAACAAATCCGGTCGGTCAGGATGTGGGCGCTCACCGTGCTACAAGAGACCGGGCTGCTAGCACCTCTGGGACCCAGGGATAATATCAACAATGGCTAGTAGGCCACGAAGCTCAGGTCACTGTCAGAGAGAGTGTGTGTGTGTGGTGTGTGTGTGTGTGTGTGTGTGTGGTGTGTGTGTGTGTGTGTGTGTGTGTGTGTGTGTGTGTGTGTGTGTGTGTGTGTGTGTGTGTGTGTGTGTGTGTGTGTGTGTGTGTGTGTGTGTGTGTGTGTGTGTGTGTGTGTGTGTGTGTGGTGTGTGGGGGGAGTATTTGTCTGTAAGTAG